>NW_022196903.1:52900124-52936537 GCF_008632895.1 Mastomys coucha
TGGAGGGGAAACTGGGAATGGAGAAATTTACATGTAAATAAAGAAAATATCTAAAAGAAAAAAAATAGTACTGGTTTGAAATCAGACAGGTTCATCAATGGAATAGAACTGAAGACCCAGTAATAAACTCACATCCCTATGGATAATTGATTTTTGACCAAGAAGCCTAAATAATACAATGTAAAAATATAAAACATCTTCAACAATTGGTCCTAGTATAACTGAATGTCTGCATGAAGAAGAATTCTAATATATTCATATTTATCACCCTGAACAAAATGCAAGTCCAAGTGAATCAAAGACCTCAATGTAAAATCTGACCCACTAAATCTAATAGAAGAGAAAGCGAACAACTACCTTGAACACATTGGCAGAGGAGACAAATTCCTGACCAGAATACCAATAACTCAGGCACCTAAATCACAAAAAAATAAATAGAACCTTATGGTGCTGAAAATCTTTTGCAAGGCTTAGTACACCATCAGTAAGACAAAGCAACAGCCTATAAAATGGGAAAAGCTCTTCATGAACAATGCATCTGACATAGGACTAATATCCAAAATACACAAAGAACTCAAGAATTTGGGCATCAACAAGCCAAATAGCCCAAAGTAGGTTAGAGAGTTATCTAGATAATTCTCAACTGAAGAATATCTAATGGCTGAGAAACACTTTATAGCACATGTTCGTAGCACTTCATATGTTCATAGTAGCTTTATTCATAATAGCCAGTAACTAGAAACAACCTAGATGTCCTTCAATTAAAGAATAGATAAAGAAAATATAGTCCATTTACACAGTAGAATACAATTGAGCTATTAAAAACAAAGATATCATGAAATTTGCAAACAAATATGAGCAACTAATATATATCACTATGAGTAAGAAAATCCAAATCCAGAAAGACATGCATGGCATATATTTACTTTTTTTAAAAGATTTATTTTATTTATTTTATGTGTATGAGTACACTGTAGCTGTACAGATGGCCATGAGCCATCATGTGTGTGACTGCTGGGAATTGAACTCAGGACCTCTGCCAGCCCACTCGCTCCAGCCCTGCTCACTCCAGCTCAATTCACTGCAGCTGTCTTCAGACACCAGAAGAGGGCATCAGATGTCATTACGGATGGTTGTGAGCCACCATGTGGTTGCTGGGATCCGAACTCAGGACCTTCAGAACAGTTAGTGCTCTTACCCGCTGAGCCATCTTGCCAGCCCCGGCATATATTTACTTTTAAGTGGACAATAGCATAAAGTTCTGAATAACCATGCCACAATCCATAGACCAAAGATACTAATAGGGATGGCCTAAGGAAGAATCATTGAATCTCACTCAATTGAGGAAACAAAATAGTCACTGGAGGTGGATGGAGGAAGAAGTGAACTACATGGGAGATACAATGAGGATGGGGACAGGCATGGGGATCAGATATAGGAAGAGAGGTATGGAAGAGGGCTGGGAGTGAGAGTAGTAAACAATGGGAGAAATTTGGGAGTAACTGGATACCTGGGACAAGGGAGAGTCCTAGGGTGTCTATGGTAGTAACTCTAGCTAAGACTCACAATACAAGCAGTTATGGAGTCTGAACTGGCCACCTAATGAAACCTTGCAGAACTTCTAGTAAAAAGAAGAGAACACCAACCCACTCACAAAACCTCCAATCCCAAATTAGTCCTGTCTACAGGATTGGCAGGTGTAGAGGTGGAGCAAAGATTGAGGGAGTAGTGAGTTGATAATCAGCCCAACTTGAGATACATCCCATGATACAGAGCCTATCACTGACAATGTTAATGGTACTCTGCTATGCTTGCAGATGGGAGCCTAGCATAACTGTCTCCCAACAGGTTTCATCCAGCACTAGATGGAAAATGATGCAGAGACCTGAGCTAAACATCAGGAGGTGCTTGGGGAGTTTTGTGTAATAGTAAGGGATAGAAATCAGCTAGCTGGAGGGAGCAAGTACACCACAAGGAGAGCTACTGAGTCAACTAAAAGAGTATATGAGTCTTACCAAGGCTAAACAACCAACCAAGAAGGATATGGGAGCTGAAACTAGGCCCCCTACCTACTCATAGCAGCTATGCAGCTTGGTCTTCATGTGGGGCCCCTGACAATTGGACTGGAACCTATCTCTGACACTGTTGCCTGCCATTGAACCCCCTTCCTTAAACTGCACTACTTAGTTTGGACTCAGTAGGGGATGTTAAGCTTAGGCCTACTACAACTGGCAATCCCAGGGTAGGGTGGTACACAAGGAGGGCACCCCTTTCTGTTGTAGGAGATATTAAAAAATGAATCCATGCTACTGTCAGCAACTCTCTGTCCTGGAAGGCTGTTCAACCGTGCGCTGGCTGCAGGCAATGGCTGACCTGTTCTTATCTCATGGAGACTCTTACCCAGATCCCTAAAATCACTCCACCCAGCTCCCTAAGTTCCCATTGGTGAGTTGTTATCACATCAGCCCCATGCTTCAAATCTCCCATGGCCTTTGTTGTGCACATCAGGAAAACACATGCTTTGCTGTTATACCTTTATCTCTGGAATTCGATTGGACTGCGGAGTGAAGAAAACACTATACAAACTTAGTTCAGAATCAATGGTAACTCAGTCTCTGGGTGAGTCAACTAGAACCCTAATCTTATAAGCCATATTAAGTCTAAATCCTCCAGTGTTGAATCCTTGTGGATTTACCATATAAGCCAGGAGACACTAGTCTCTACATCTTGTCCTCTAGCTATCCCTGCCCAAAAGCCCTTATCTCTCTCCTGCTTCCTTTCTTCCCTGTCCAGCCCAGAAATCTGGCCTACTTGCCCAATGACTGGTCCCTTTATTCATTAGAGGGCAGGAAGAGGTACACAAGAAGTCACCTGAGTAAGTGACTCATTCCTCTGTCCAGACAACCCCTCCTAGGAAAGTAAAATTAACATCAAAATATAGGCATCACCAGGGTCATTCGCAACACCTTTCTCTGTTGAGAAGAGGAGAAGACAATGGGGTCAGAGAGGAAATTTTAGGGTGGGATTGTGAAGAGAGGAGGCATAGGAACCACTATCAAGATAAGAAATTAATTAATTAATTAATTAATTAATAAGTGGAGATATCTCCTAGCAAATTTAATAGCACACTAGCACACTTGAAAGCTGTAAATCAAAAAAGAAGCAAGCCCATCAAAGAGGAGAGAGAGCAGAAGAAAATCCAAGGTCAAATAAAAAACAAAGAGAACAATACAAAGACTCAATGAACCAACAAAGAGCTGGTTCTTTGAGAAAATCAACAAGTTATAAAAACCCCTATCCAAACTAACTAAAAGACATATTGAGAATATCCAAATTAGCTAAATCAGAAATGAAAATTGTACATAACAAACACTGAGGAAATCAGTGAACCATTAGGTCAAACTTTAAAAATCTATAGTCCACAAAATTGGAAAATCTAAAAGAAATGTACAATTTTCTCAATAGATATTACTTTCCAAAGTTAAATCAAAATCAACTAAACAATTTAAATAGATCTACAACCCCTAAAATTTTGAACCAGTCATTGAAAGACTCCTAATCAAACAAATGATGTTTTTAAATTCAACCAGACTTTCAAAGGTGAATTAACACCAATACTCCTCATATTATTCCACAAAATGCAAACAGAAGGAATATTATTAATTTCATTTTATTTAGTCATAGCCTCCCTGATACCTAAGTCACACAAAATTTCAACAAACAAAATTTCAGACCAGTTTCTTGCATGAAGATGGACTCAAAAATACTCAAAAAATACTCTTAATATGCAAAAATACAAAAAAAAACCATGTACCATAATATAGTAGTTTTTATTCAAGAGATGCAGGGATAGTTTAACATACAAAAATCAGTAAATAAACCTACTATATAAACAAAATGAAAGAAAAATGCACAAAATGCATAAACATCTCATTAGGTACTGAAAAAACTTTTGATAATATATAACACTTTTCAATGACAAAAATCTGAGAATGATTATGCATACAAGGGACATGCATTAATATAAGAAAGACATATTACTGTAAGCCTACAGCCATCATCAAATTAAATGATGAGAAACTGAACATAATTCCACTAAAGTCAGGAACAGGACAAGTTGCTCACTCACTCCATATCTATTCAATATAGTACTTGAAGTACTAGTTAGAGCAATGAGACAACTGAAAGAGATCAAGATTATACAAATTGTCAAATGGGAAAGGAGGAAGTTCAAGGATCTATATTTACAGATGATATGATAGTACATATACATGAGCCCAAACATTTTACCAGGGAACTCCTACATCTGATAAACACCTTCTGTAAAGTGAGTGAATACAAGAGAAACTAACAAAAATCGGTACCCTTTCTAAGCACAAACGACACTCAGGCTAAGAAGGAAATCAGGGAAACAAGACCCTCCACAACAGCCACAAATAACATAAAACATTATGCAGTAACGCTAACCAAAGAATTCAAAGACTTATATGACAGAAACTTCAAATCTTTGAAGAAAGACGTTGGAGAAGATATTCAGAAGATGGAAAAATCTTCTAGTCTTATGGATTGATAGGATTAACATAGTAAAATTGGTGATTTTACCAGTAATCTACACATTAAACACAATTACCATAAAAATTCCAACACAATTCTTTACAGATGTTGAAAGAACAATACTCAGCTTCAAGTGAAAAAACAAAAAAAGCAATTGTTTGCAATGAAAGAGCATCTGCAGTTTTCACCGTTCCTGATTTTAAGCTCTACTATAAGTATTGGCATAAAAAAAATTGTAGAGCTACTTTGGAAATCAATGGCATTTTCTCAGACAATTGAGAATCAATCTATCTCAAACCCAGCCATAATACTCCTGTGCGTATACCCAAAGGATATTCAATTATACCAGAAGGATACTTGCTCAACTACGTTCAGAGCAGCTTATTCATAAGAGGCAGGAATTGTAAACAACAAAGATGACTATCAACCTATGACTGGATAAAAGTGAATGCAGTAAATATATACAATAGAGTACTACTTAGTTGTTAAAATTAATGACACCATGCAATTTGTAGGCAGATGTATAGATGATATATTTTTTTTAGTTTATGTTTAAATATTGCCAACAGTGAAGTACTAGGACTGATAGTGACAGCCTGAAACACACAGGAGGCAGGTGATGCAGATAGAGAGGCCTCTCATCACTCTGTTTATGTAAAAAATTGTCTTACATTTGAAGTCGTTCTCAATGTTCAGTAACAGGACATCAGGTCCACAGGCTTAGGTCTATGACCTGGGATTATCAAAATATAGAAAATCTGCAGAAACATATTGGCTAGGACTCCTAGTCCAGCTTGGAAATAAAGGGCATTCTTGATTGAAGGTATAAATGGAAAGTGTATTCATCTTAAAAGCTTAATGGAACTCTTATTTCATATATCTGAAAAAATAATAAATTATATATCAAGCCTATGATTCATTTCACAGTATAGCTATATAATCATTCTATTTCCCTTACTAATTCTTGAGTAACCTATCTATTTCACTTTTGATGTTTCTTACTAGATATAGCCTACATTTCTATTAAACCCTCCAAGTATCTCCTATACAGAGAGAATATTATGGATAATAAATGCATTTATAGTCATATCTATACAGAATACACACTTTTTGTTCCTGTATTACAACTGAATCGCATATCTTAGAAATTCAATCCTATTGCTTTAATTTGGCTCATTTTATATTTTACAACTAAAACAGTAGTAATGAGCATAGAAGATCAATCTCATTTGCACAAATGAACAAAACTATGTGATAAAGGGGAAAATTATGGAAGATACCAAAAAAATCAGATGAGAATACATCATAGTGTATAATTTTACTATGATCTATTTTGAAATTACCCATATTTTGACTCAGAATTCTAATGGAATGTCAGTCATAATTCATGATAACATGACAGTAAAGGTCTATCTCAATTCATCTTTTTTTTATGTTTCTTTTCCCATGAAATCTTACATTCTCAGAATCTAGAATGAAAGACATAGACACAGTGGGAAGACCATTAGTGTCCCTTCCAGATGTCATTAATTGCATAAGTAGTATGGTTCTAAGTGGGCCAGGATGGCTTCCAGTTTAGCTCCCATCCCATTTAAACCCTTTGTAAACTCCAATTCAGAATTAAGGAACTAATTCTGAGGTATCAAGAAAGCACAACTTTTTTAAACCTTTCTTTGTGAGGAGGTGTCAGTAAATCACTAACAGGATGTTTCCTTATGGCCTTTTCAGCCATCCATGTTGCTAGTTTCCCTAACTACCTCCTCTTTCTGTATTCATCTCCCTTCCCCTTATCTAAGAACCCACCCATTTTCCCATTTCCCTCTTTGATCAGTTCTGTCCTGCTGTTACTTCCTTTTACCTTCCTCCCCACTTCTTTTGTATTTACCTGCTTTTTCCCCCCTAAGGAGCCCCTGTCTCTTCCATTTTCCTGGTCAGATACTTGTAGCCTGCTATTCTGCTCTCCATTGCTCCCAACCTCACCCCTATCCTGACTGTGGTTGTACTTTGCTATCCTTGTTTCTGTAGTTACTACAGGCTACATAGTCACATCTGAAGGTGTGGAGCTGTGAGCTTCCAACAAGAGAGATTATGGAATGCTAAAACAAACTCTATTTTTTTGTACATTAAGATTAACACAAATTTGCTGAAAATGACCATATAGTGATGGTGTTTGGGATTTCTGTCTAAAAGAGATTTCTTCTCTTGTAGTGGAAAATAAGGTTCCAGTGTTATCATTCCCAGCACCCAGATGTTCTTTCCAGTTTTGTTCATCAGTCTTACCTTCGGTGCTCTTGTAAGTTTCTTGGCCTGGTTACCAGGATCAACTTATTATTGAATTGATTTAATTCAGTACTTCAAAATCAGCTTTGTGATAATTAAGTAGAAAATAACTACACTGATTCAAAGTTTGTAGGAAAAGACGCACGCAATTATATTTTCAAGTTCACTCAAGTATTCTACATAAATAGACACATGTATGCTTATATGCATAAAAATAATGCAGCAATTAGTGGAAGAGACCATCCTATAAAATCCCCAGGAACTTAAATTATGATAAATCACACATTTTACAGTTATATGATTTTTGTTCCTAAACGTTTAGTCTAGTAAATTCATGGATTCTTCCCAATTTTCAGAACCACACATTGACTTCTCTCACCAACATAAATTTAGAGTATAGTGATGTTGTTCTGTTTTTGTTTTTTTAACACTCCATTATTTATTAGTAGTTAAGAGCACTTTTAACTCTTGCAAAGTACATTGGTTAGATTCCCAGCAAAGACATGGTAGCTCGTGACCATCTGTAACTCTAGTTCGGGAATATCCATTGTCCTGTATGATATGGCATGAAAGTGGCACACAGACATCCATGAAAGCAAAATACTCATATAAATAAAATCAAATAACTACATATGAAAAAAGACTCCTGGATAATATTTAACTTAAAGCCTGGTCTCTAAATTGAAAGAACAATAGCCTTTTTTGAATTTTAAAATTGCAAATGCACAAACCCTATATGTATAAAAATTTTTATTCATTATACATCTATAATTTATTAAAATATAACATGTAATACAAGTAATGTAAAAATGATAATCTTTGGCAAAGGATAGTAATTGAAGTGTTTTCCCCCAAAGGCATATTTATCAAAATTTATGATGATCTTCGCTTTCTATGATGTGGAGACTTAGTAATCCAAGGGACTTACAAATAAAATAGATGACAATTATCAATTTCACTTTAAGTTTTAACATATGTAGTAAGTGATGACCTCAAATCTGTATAACAGCTCAGGAAGAACATGAAGAGAGTATATGATTTTCAGGTGACAAGATACATGGTGTTGGCTTACGTACTGTCCACTGCCAGCAGCAAGAACAAGTCTTCAGGAATTTTAGGCGATGAAGACCTTAGCCATCCAAGCTAGTGCCATGGAATCTTTATAAAGTGGAAGGCAGCAGGAATAGATACTGATCACTTATTAAGAAGGTATTAATACATAGATATTACCTCATCCTCTTAAATAAATTAAATGCCTGAATTGTTCCATGGAAATTGAGTTTAACACAGGTGACTCTGATCAGAATATTATACTCTCACACTATGAGCCAATTCCTCTGAGATGAAGCAGAAGCAGACGTATTGCTGGAGAGACTGGGGAAGCAATCATCCCCAGAACTTCACAAGTTACATAGCATGAGTTTGGGAAAGATATGAAAATGTTCACTGGAAATTTGTGTGTGTGTGTGTGTGTGTGTGTGTGTGTGTGTAATTATTGGAATACTGAGACTAAGGGACCAGGACCTCTAACATAAATATCTTTACATGTACTGAGTGAAAAACTGAGAATAAATAAAATGCATTTGTTCAATGAAATTTGAGGAAAGGGAGAATGAGTCCTCTGTATCTGATTGACTTAATTAAATGCATGGGCCTTGCCTAGTGTACTGGTGCAGAGTTTAAAATAAATTACTATTTTTTCTTTTTTATTATTAGATATTTTCTTTATTTACATTTCAAATTTTATCTCCTTTCCTCATTACCCCTCCGAAAACACCCTTATCACTAACCCATCCACTCCTGCTTCTGTGTCCTGGAATTCCCCTACACTGGGGCATCGAGCCTTCACAAGACCAAGGACCTCTCCTCTCATTGATGTCCCATAAGGCCATCCTCTGCTATATATGCAGTTGGTGCCCCATATGCATTAGATATTAGATATTATCAACATTAGATATTTTCTTTAAGAAGGACCGAGGCACCCATATTTTGGTCTTCCTTCTTCTTGAGCTACATGTGGTCTGAGAATTGTATTTTGGGTTTTCTGAGCTTCTAGGCTAATAGCCACTTATCAGTGAGTGCATACCATGTGTGTTCTTTTGTGATTGGATTACATCACTCAAGATGATATTTTCTAGTTTGATCCTTTGCCTAAGAATTTCATGAATTCATTGTATTTAATAGCTGAGTGGTACTCCATTGTGCAAATGTACCACATTTTCTCTATCCATTCTTCTGTTGAAGGACGTTTGGGTTCTTTCAAGATTCTGATTTTTATAAATTAGGCTGCTGTGAACATAATGGAGCATGTTGGAGCATTTTCTGGGTTTATGCCCAGGAGTGGTACAGCTGGGTCATCAGCACTATGTCCAGTTTTCTGAGGAACCACCAGACTGATTTCCAGAGTGAATGTACAAGCTTGCAATACCACCAGCAGAAAGAGGAGTGTGCCTCTTGCTCCACATAATAGCCACCATCTTCTGTCACCTGAGTTTTTGATCTTAGTTATTCTGACTGGTGTGAGGTGGAATCTCAGTGTTGTTTTGATTTGTAGTTCCCTGATTAGTAAAGATGTTGGACATTTCTCTAGGTGCTTCTTGGCCATTCAATATTCCTCAGTTGAAAATTCTTTGTTTAGCCCTGTACCCAATTTTTTAATAGGGTTATTTGATTATCTGCAGTCTTACTGCTTGAGTTCTTTCTATATTGGATATTAGTTCTCTTTTGGATGTAGGGTTGGTAAACGTCTTTTCTCAACCTGTTGGTTGCCCTTTTGTGCTATTGACAGTGTCTTTTGTCTAAGAGAAGCTTTGCAATTTTATGAGATCCCATTTGTCGATATTTGATCTTAGAGCATATGCCATTTCTCTCTTATTTGAGAAATTTTCCCCTACTCCCAAGGGTTAGACGATCTGCTCCACTTTGTCTTCTATTAAGTTTCAGTGTATCTGCTTTTGTGTGGAGGTCCTTGATCTATTTGGACTTGAGCTTTGTACAAGGAGATAAGAATGGATTGATTTGCATTCTTCTACATGCTGACCTCCAGTTAAACCAGTACCATTTGTTGAATATGCTGTCTTTTTTCCACTGAATGGTTTTAGCTCTTTTGTCAAAGATCAAATGACCAAGGTATGAGGGTTCATTTCTGGGTCTTCAATTCAGTTCCATTTATCTACCTGCCTGTCTCTATGCTAATGCCATGAAGTTTTTATCACTACTGCTCTGTATTACAGCTTGAGGTCAGGGATGCTAATTCCACCAAAAGTATTTTTATTGTTCAGAATAGTTTTTGCTTTCCTGTTTTTTTTTTTTTTTATTTTTCCAAATGATTTTGCCAATTACTCTTTCTAACTCTATGAAGAATTGAGTTGGAATTTTGATGGGGCTGTAGATTGCTTTCGGCAAGATGACCATTTTTACTATGTTAATCCTGCCAATCCACGAGCATGGGAGATCTTTCCTTCTGAGATCTTCTTTGATTTCTTTCTTCAGAGACTTGAAGTTGTTGTCATATAGATCTTTCACTTTCTTAGAATCACACCAAGGTATTTAATAGTATTTGTGACTATTATGAAAGATGTCATTTCCCTTATTTCTTTCTCTGCCCATTTATCTTTTGAAGGCTACTGATTTGTTTGAGTTAATTTTGTATCTAGCTACTTTGCTGAAGCTGTTTATCAGCAGTACGAGTTCTCTGGTGGAATTTTTTAGGTCACTTAAGAATACTATCATATCATCTGCAAATAGTGATATTTTGAATTCTTCCTTTCCAAAGTGTTTTCGTTTTTATGTGATTCTTTTCTGGTCCAGTCTAACTGGTGTTCTATAAATTTCTTGTATGTCTATAGGCATCTCTTTCTTTAGATGGGGAATACTTTGTTCTAGAGAGATCGGGTTACAAGGTACACACTTAAACATAATAAAAACAATATAGAGCAAGCCGATAGCATATATTAATCTAAATGGAGAGAAACTTAAAGTTCCACTAAACCCCAGGCCAAGACAAGGCTGCCCATTTTATTCCTATCTATTCAATATAGAACTTGAAATTTTAACCATAGCAATAAGTCAACTAAATAGATTAAGGGGACACAAATTGAAAAGGAAGAAGCCAAAATATCACTATTTGTGAATAATATGATAGTATACAAAAGAGATGCCTAAAATTCTACCAGACATTTTGTACAGCTGAAAAAATCTTCAGTCAAGTGGATGGATAAAAATTAACTCAAAGAAATTAGTAGTCCTCCTTTATAAAAATGATAATTAGGCCAAAAAAGAAACTAGGGAAACAACTCCTTTCACAATAGCCATGAATAATATAAAATATTATGGTGTAACTCTAACCAAGCAAGTGAAAGATCTGTATGACAAGAACTTCAAGTCCCTGAAGAAAGAAACTGAAGAAGATATAGAAGATGGAAAGATCTCTCATGTTCATAGATTGGTAGGATTAACAGTGAAAATGGTCATCTTACCAAAAGAAATCTGCAATTCTCATCAAAATTCCACCACAATTCTTTACAGACCTTGAAAGAACAATTTCCAACTTTATTTGGAAAACCAAAATTCAGGATAGCTTAAAAAAAAAATCCTGATCAATAAAAAAAAATCTTCACCATTTCTGATCTCAAGCTGCACTACAAAGCAATTGGCCTAAAAACTGAATAGTATTTGTATAGAAACTACAGGTTGATCAATGGAATTGAATCAAAGACCTAGAAATAAACCCACACACCCATGGACACTTGATTTTTGATTAAAAAGCTAAAACCATATAATGGAAAAAAAGAAAGCATCTTCAACAAATGGTGCTGGTCTAATTGAATGTGTATGAGTAGGAGAATTCAAAGAGTTCCATATTTATCACCTTGTACACAACTCAAGCCAAAGTAGATCAAGTATGTCAACATAAAACAGGATATACCAAATTTCATAGAAGATAAAGTGGAAAATACCCTTGATCGCATTGCTACAGGAGAAAATTTCTTGAACAGGACAATAATGAATCAGGCTCTAAGATCAACAATTGGTAAATGGGACCTCATGAAACTGCAAAGCTTCTGCGAGGCAAACTATACTGTCAATAGGACAAAACCACAGGCTATAGATTCGGAAAGAGTCTTTACTAACCTTATGTGTGACAGAGGATAATATAAAAAATATATAAAGAACTCAAAAGGTTAGATACCAACAACTCACGTAACCCAATTAAAAATGAGGTACAGAACTAAATAGAGAATTTTTTATCTAACCAGATCATTATATTTGAGTAGTGATTAAAGTGATTTGAGTATTTGATTAAAATACAATCTCTGTTGACCAAGCTTCATTCCAAAATACAAGTTGATGAACAGAGAAAAGACATATGTAACTTTTATAAACTCTTCTGCAAAATATTTTTTTTAATCATTTTAGATAAATTTTGTCTTTGGAAACATCTGAAACATACATTTTAGCATACACTACATTCTTAACAGAGGACGCTTCAATGACCAAGAAGCACGTAAAGAAATGTTCAAAGATCTTGGACCGTGAAAGGCAGTCTGTGTTCTGGTTGAGAAAGGCTTACTCTGGAGACCCAGTAGAAAAGGGATGGAACAGTGAGCTACACTCCCAGATATGAGGTGCCTGACACCACAAGCCCTCCAACTCCATTATCCTGTGGCTAGACAGTATCCCAACCTCCCAGTATTCTGGCTGGACTCCACCCCCATAGTCACCCGACTACAGCCAAGTATGCCCTGCTCCACAGTTACCTGGCAACAGCAAGATAGCCAGCCCAAGCCACTATAAAAGGGGCTGCTTGGCCCCTCCTCTCTCTCTTAAGCTCTTGCTCTCTTTCATGTCTCTTACTCTCAGGTCTCACCCTACTTCTCCCTCTCCCTTCTCCCCTCTCTCTGTTTTCTACAATAAAGCTCTAAAACCATGGACTGCCTCCTTTCATCTAGACTCACTGTGCTGGAACAATGGAATGGCTCCTTCTTCTTAAGGGCTATGTCAAAAATCTCCTGCAGGAGCAGGAGTCAAGAATCTGCCCCAGGAAAGCCTCTCACCTTTTCCAGCAGCCAGACTGGATCAAGGACTCTCGCCTATGAGAAAGAAAGCCCCAGTGCTTTCTTCTTGCCCCCATTTTTTCATTCAGCCTGGGCCACTGCCACTCCGGGAGGCACCCTCCCTTTTTCAGCTCTTCCATGTTGTCCAGCAACATCCTGCAATACCCAAGAGCTAGAACCTGTCGTCCTTGGACTCTGTGAAACCCAGGGATGCCAGACTATTCCCTACCACCCCTGTGGACTGGGGTCCTGTGGCTTCTCACAGCCAGACACCCACCAGGTAGAGTGGAGAGGGCTCGACAGTCTCCCACAGCCACTGGTCCAGAGTCTCTGAGCTCTAGTGGGACAGGGGTCTCTCCCACCCTTTATTTCCCCACTGCCCAGGACTCAACACAAAGTCTTTAGCCATCTTGGAAATACAAATCAAAATGACCCTGAAATTTTTTCTTTTTTAATAATATTACATACTTTATTTTTTGTCACCCTCCTAGAGTTGTTCACCCCACCTCTAAGAGGGTATTCCCCTTACTGCCACATGACCCTCCTTCCTTTTGGCATCAAGTGTCTACACAATTAGTTCACATCCTCTCCCACTGAGGCCAGACAATGTAGTCCTCTGTTACATATGTGCTTAGGGCCTCAGAGCAGCCTATGTACTTTGGTTGGTAACTTAGTCTCTTGGACCTCCCAGGGGTCAGGATTAGTTGACACTGTTGTTCATCCTATGGAGTTGTCATCCTCTTCAGCTCCTTCAGTCCTTCCTGACTCTTGCACAGGGGTCACAGACCACAGTTCAATAATTGGGTATAAGTATCTGCATCTGTTTCAGACAGCTACTGGTAGAGCCTCTCCAGACAGCCAGGCTAGGCTCCTGTCTACAAGCAAAACAGCACAGTAATAGTGTTAAGTGCCTGCACATGGGATGGATTCCAAGATGGGTCAGTCACTGGATGGTCTTTCCTTCAGACTATGTTCCATTTTTGTCCCTGAATTTCTTTTAGCCAGGAACAATTCTGGGTCAAAAATTTTAAAGGTGGTTTGGTGGCCCCATCCTTCAACTGAGGTCCCTGTTTATCCTCAGGGCCAGTCTCCACACTGTGGGACATTTCAGCTAAGATTACCCCACATTGAGCCCTGGAACCCTCTCACAAGCCAGGTCTCTGTGACTTTCTAGAGGTTTTCACCCAATCCCATACACAGCAGCTGCATATTTTCTACATATTAATTATCTCCCTCTCTTTATTTTTTTTTATAAAGGCAAACACTTACTTGGGGTCAGCTTACAGTTACAAAGGTTCAATCCATTATCATGAAAGCACCAACATTTAGTCAGCCATGGTGCTAGAGGACCCGAGAGTTCTTTTTTGAATTTATTTATCTATTTAATATATATTTTTAATATTTTCTTTATTTACATTTCAAATGTGTTCCACTTTTCAGGTCTCCCCTTTGAAAGCTCCCTATCCTCTCCCCTCTCCCTCTGCCTCTATTAGGGTGCTCCCCTAACTATCCACCCACTCCTGTCTTCCCACTATCACATTACCCTATACTGGGGCATCGAACACTCTCAGGCCCAAGGGCCACTACTCCCATTAATGTCCAACAAGGCCATCCTCTGCTACATATGAAGCTGGAGCCACAGCTTCCTCCATGTGTACTCTTTGTTGTGGTCCAGTCCCAGGGAGCTCTGAGGGATCTGGTGTGTTGGCACTGTTGCTGAACCCATGGGCCTGGAAACCTTCTCAGCTCCTTTAGTCCCTTCTCCAACTCCTGCATTGGGGATCCCATGCTCACTCCAATGATTGGCTGTGATCGTTTGCCTCTGTATTTGTCAAGCTCTAGCAGAGACCCTCAGGAGAAACCCATATCAGTCTTCTGTCAGTAAGCACTTGCTGGCATCCAAAGTAAGTGTCCAGGTTTAGTGACTGTATCTGGGTTGTGGGGAGGTCTCTGGATGGCATTTCCCTGTTCCCCCTTCTAAGAAGCATTGAAGAATCCACATTTTGGTCTTCCCACTTCTTAGCCTTCATATGGTCTGTGAATTGAATCTTGGTTACTCCAAGCTTTTGGGATAATATCGATATCACTGAGTGCATATCGTGTGTATTCTTTTGTGACTAAGTACCTCACACAGGATGATATTTTCAAGTTCCATCCATTATCCTCTGAATTTTATGAAGTCACTATTTTTAATAGCTAAGTAATATTCCATTCTGTAAATGTACCATATTTTCTGTATTCATTCATCTGTTGAGGGACATCTGGGTGGTTTCTAGGTTCTAACTATTATAAATTAGGCTCTTGTGAACATAGTGGAGCATGTGTCCTTATTACATGTTGGAGCATATTCTGGATATATGTACAGGAGTGGTATAGCTGGATCCTAAGGTAATTCTATGTCTTCTTTTCTGAGGAACCACCATACTGATTTCAACAGTGGTTGCTCCAGCTTGCAGTCCCACCAGCAATGAAAGAGTGTGCATACCTCTTTCTCCTCATCTTCCCCAGCATCTACTATCACCTTTGTTTTTGATCTTAGCCATTCCCAAATGGTATGAGGTAGAATCTCATGGTTGTTTTGATTTGCATTTCCATGATGACTAAGGATGTTGATCATTTCTTTAGGTGCTTCTCAACCATTCACATTTCCTCAGTTGAGAATTCTCTGTTTAACTCTGTTCACCATTTTTAATAGGGTTATTTGGTTCTCTGGAGTCTAACTTCTTGAGTTCTTTGTATATTTTGGATATTAGCCCTCTATTGGATGTAGGGTTGGTAAAGGTCTTTTCCCAATCAGTTGGTTACCATTTTGTCCTATTGACAGTGTCCTTTGCCTTAAAGAAGCTTTGCAATTTTATAAGGTCCCATTTGTTGATTATTGATCTTAGAGCATAATCCATTGGTGTTCTGTTCAGGAAATTTGTCCCTGTGCCCTTTTGTTAGAGGCTTTTCCCTACTCTCTTCTATTACAGTCAGTGTATCTGGTATTGCGTGGAGGTCTTTAGTCTACTTAGAGTTGTGTTTTGTACAGGGAGATAAGAATGGATCAATGTGTATTTTTCTACATGGGGACCTCCAGTTGTACTGGCACCATTTGTTGAAAATGATGCTTTTTCCCACTGGATAGTTTTAGCTACTTTGTCGAAAATCAAGTAACCATGTGAGTTCATTTCTGGGTCTTTGATTCTATTCCATTGATCTATCTGTCTGTCACTGTAACAATACCATGCAATTTTTATCACTATTGCTCTGTAGTGCAGCTTGAGGTCAGGGATGGTGATTCCCCCAGAAATTCTTTTATTGTAGAAAATAGTTTTTGCTATCCTGAGGGTTTTTGTTGTTGTTGTTGTTATTCCAAATCAATGTGAAAATTGCTCTTTCAAACTCTATGAAGAATTGAGTTGGAATTTTGATGGGGATTGCATTGAATCTGTAGATTGCTTTTGGCATGATGGCCATTTTTACTGTATTTATCCTGCCAGTCCAAAAGCATGGGTGATATTTCCATTTTCTGATGTCTTCTTTGATTTCTTTTTTCAGAGATTTGAAGTTTTATCATACTCAACTTTCATTTGTTTGGTTAGAGTAACACCAAGATATTTTTTATTGTTTATGACTATTGTGAAGGTTTTCATTTCCCTAATTTCTATGTCAGTCCATTTATCCTTTGAATATAGGAAGGCTATTGATTTGTGTGGTATTCTGCCGCTCTTCCCCTTTGCGGTTCTGGAAGCGAAAGAAAGGCCCAGAGCTAGACCACCCGCCTGTGGCGTGAAACAACAGCAGAGGCCCCTGAGATCAAACGTGGACTTTGCAGCTCGGAACATCAAAAGAACTGAAACTAATGAAACTCAGCCATTCCAGCCAGAACTACATCTGAAGGGTGTTGTGTATACAGACTGGTGTGCTGTTTCCCTGTTATCACGTCGATGCTAAAAACCAAGAATTGTTTTGGTTTCGATTCTGCCTGTGCCATATAAACCCGTTTTTCTCTAGTAAAGACGCACCTTGATAAATCTTCTTGGTGTGGTTTCTTTGTCTCCTCCCTCACCCGCTTGTTTTCACAGGTACTCAATTATCCCAGTTCGTGACACCCACAGAGAGAGGGACTGCTGGACGGCCCCCCTCAGATTTGTTTGAGTTAATTTTATATCCAGACACTTTGCTAAAGTTGTTTTTCAGTTGTAGGAGTTCTCTGGTAGAATTTTTGGGGTCATTTAAGAATACTATCATATCATCAACAAATAGTGATATTTTGACTTCTTACTTTTCAATTTGTATCCCTTTGACTTCCTGTTGTCTAATTGCTCTAGCTAGGACTTCAAGTACTATATTGAATACATTGGAAGAGAGTGAGCAGCCTTGTCTCATCCCAGATTTTAGTGGAATTCCTTCTAGTTTCTCTCCATTTAGTTTGATGTTGGATACTGGTCTACATCATATTCCTTTTACTATGTTTAGATATGGGTCTTGAATTCCTGATCTTTCCAAGACTTTTATCATGAAGCAATGTTGGATTTTGTCAAATGCTTTCTCAGCATTTTTTGAAAGGAGCATGTGATTTTTTTTCTTTGAGTTTGTTTATACAGTGAACTACATTGATGGATTTCCATATATTGAACCATCCCTGGATCCATGTGGTAAAATCTATTTAATCATGATGGATGGTCATTTTGATGTGTTCTTGGATTCGGTTTGCAGGAATTTTATTAAATATTTCTGCATTGATATTCATAAGGGAAATTGATTTGAAGTTCTCTTTTTTTGTTGTTGGGTCTTTGTGTGGTTTATGTATAAGAGTAATTATGACTTCATAGAACGAATTAGGTAGTGTTTCTTCTGTTTCTATTTTGTGGAATAGTTTGAGGAGTATTGGTATTAGGTCTTCTTTGAAGGTCTGATAGAATTCTGCACCAAACCCATCTGGTCCTGGGTGGTTTTTTTTTTTTGTTTTTTGTTTTTTTGTTTTTGTTTTTGGTTGGGAGACTATTAATAACTGTTTCTATTTCTTTAGGGGTTATGGGACTGTTTAGATCATTTATCTGATCCTGACTTAACTTTGGTACCTGGTATCTGTCCATTTCATCCAGATTTTCTAGTTGTGTTGAATATTGACTTTTGTAGTAGGATATGCTGATTTATTACATTTCCTCTCTTTCGGTCATTATGTCTCCCTTTCCATTTCTGATTTTATTAATTTGGATACTGTCTCTGTGATCTCTGGTTACTCTGGCTAAAAGTTTATCTATCTTGTTGATTTTCTCCAAAAAACAACTCCTGGTTTTGTTAATTCTTTGTGTAGTTCTTTTGTTTCTACTTGATTGAATTCAGCCATGAGATTGATTATTTCCTGCTGCCTACTCCTCGTGGGTCTATTTGTTTCCTTTTGTTCTAGAGCTTTCAGATGTGCTGTCAAGCTGCTAGTATATGTCTCTCTAGTTTCTTTTTGGAGCCACTCAGAGCTTTCAGTTTTCCTCTTAGCACTGCTTTCATTGTGTCACATAAGTTTTGCTATGTTGTGCCTTCTTTTTCACTAAATTCTAAAGTCTTTAATTTCCTTCATTATTTCTTCCTTCAAGTTATCATTGAGTAGAACATTGTTCAGCTTCCCTGTGTATGTGGACTTTCTGATGTTTTTGTTGTTATTGAAGAGCAGTCTTATTCCATGGTGATCTGATAGAATGCATGGGATTACTTCCATCTTCTTCTATTTGTTGAGGCCTGTTTTATGACCAATAATATAGTCAATTTTGGAGAAGGTACCATGAGGTCCTGAGAAGAAAGTATACTCTTTCATTTTAGGATGAAATATTCTATAAATATCTTTTAAATCCATTTGGTGCATAACTTCTGCTAGTTTCACTGTGTCTCTGTATGTTTCTGTTTCCATGATTTGTCCATTGATGAGAGTGGGATGTTGAAGTCTCCCGTAATTAATGTGTGTGGTGCAATGTGTGCTCTGAGCTTTAGTAAAGTTTGTATTATGAATGTGGGTACCCTTGCATTTGGAGCATGAGTGTTCAGAATTGATAGTTCATCTTGGTAGATTTTTCCTTTTCTGAGTATGTAATGTAATTGTCAAAAAAATTATTTTTTTTGATAATTTTGTTTGAAAGTCAATTTTATTCGGTATTAGAATGACTACTTCATCTTATTGTTTGCAACTATTTGCTTGAAAAATTGTTTTCCAGACTTCTATTTTGAGGTTGTGTCTGTTTTTGTCACTGAGGAGCATTTCCTGTATACAGCAAAATGCTGGGTCCTGTTTAAATATCCAGTCTGTTAGTCCATTTCTTTTTAGTTGGAAAGTGAGTCTATTAATATTATGAGATATTAACTAAAAGTGATTTTTGCTTCCTGTTATTTTTGTTGTTAGAGATGGAATTATGTTTGTGTGACTATCTTCTTTTGGGTTTCTTAATAGAAGATCACTTTCTTGCTTTGTCTAGGGTGTACTTTCCCTCCATGTGTTGGAATTTTCCATCGATTCTCATTTGTAGGGCTGGACTTATGGAAAGATATTATGTAAATTTGGTTTTGTCATGGAATATCTTGGCTTCTTCATATATGGCAATTGAGAGTTTTGTTATGTATAGTAGTGTGGGCTGGCATTTGTGTTATTCTCTTAGGGTCTGTATGACTTCTTCCTAGGATCTTCTGGTTTTGAAAGTCCCTGGTGAGACATGTCGTATAATTCTGATAGATCTGGTTTTATATGTTACTTGACCTTTTTCCCTTACTGCTTTTAATAGTCTTTCTTTGTTTCATGCATTTGGAGTTTTGACTACTCTGTGATGGTAGGAACTTCTTTTCTGGTCCAGGCTATTTTGAGTACTGTAGGCTTCTTTTATATTCCTTTATTGTTTTTATTTACTTTTTACTTGTTTTTTCTCAACCCCTTCACCAGTTTAGTTGTTTTCCTATAATTCTTTAATATATATTTATGTTTCCTCTTTAAAGGATCCTACCTGTTTATCTGTGTTCTCCTGTATTTCTTTAAGGGAGTTGTTTTTGTCCTTCTTAAACTCCTCTATCATCATCATTAGATGTGATTTTTAAATACCCATTTGCTTTTCTGTTGTGTTGGGATATCCAGGACTTACTATAGTGGGAGAACTGGGTTCTGATGATGTCAAGTAGCCTTGGTGTCTGTTGCTTAGGTTCGTGACCTTGCCTCTTGCCATCTGGTTACCTTTTTAGTTGGTCTTGCTGTCTCTGACTGGAGCTTGTCCCTCATATAGGCCTGTGAGCCTATGATCTTAAGTGAGTCAGCACTCCTGGAGAGACCAGCTGTCTTCTGGGCAGGATTTGGGAATGGAGGGTTGTGGAGGACAGCCTTAGCTCCTGGGTACAGATGAAGACTGGAAGGATCCTGTCCCCAGGTGCTCAGCTGTTCCTGTGCCCTGTGTGTTCCTGGGTTGTCCCTCTTTGGGCATATAAAAAATATTTTTAAAATTCCACTTACATGGATTGTTAGCATCTAGAACCTGCCTGCAGCAGATATGTGGGCGGGTCCATAGACCTGTCGCCAGGGCAACGGCAACCATATTCCCAGAATCCATTGGGTTCAGCTCCCACCTTTACCTGGACTGCTACATCACGACATATATATATATATATATATATATATATATATATATATATATATATATATATATATGGGTACTTTCCTCCATCTTTCTCTCTCTTTTCTTCTCTCTCTCCCCTCTCTCTTCCTGCGCTGCTACCCCCCTACCCCCCTTCCAATTAAACCTCTTACACGTGAAACTGCCTGGGCCTGGTGTCTGCAGACGCTTCCTGCCGCGACTCAAAACCCATCATGGATATTAGTCCAGAAGCTCGGAATACCCAAGATACAAACCACAAGAAACTCAAGAAGAAGGAAGACCAAAGTGTGTATAGTTCGATCCTTCTTAGAAGGGGAAACAAAATACCCATGGAAGGAGTTGCAGAGACAAACTGTGGAGCAGAGACTGAAGGAAGGACAATCCAGACCCTGCCCCACCTGGGAATCCTTCCGATATACAGTCACCAAAACCCAGACATGATTGTGGATGCCATTAAGTGCTGGCTGACAGGAGGACAGGAGCCGGATATAGCTGTTGCCTGAGAGACTCTGCTAGTACCCAACTAATACAGAAGTAGAGGCTCACAGCCATCCATTGGACTGAGCACAGGGTCCCCAATGAAGGAGCTAGAGAAAGGACCCAAGGAGCTCAAGGGGTTTGCAGCCCCATAGGAGGAACAACAATATGAATTAAGCAGTACCCCCAGAGCTTCCAGGGACTAAACCACCAATCAAAGAGTACACGTGGTGGAACTCATGACTCCAGCTGCATATGTAGCAGAGGATGGCCTAGTTAGTCATCAGTGGGAGGAGAGGCCTTTGGTCCCACGAAGGCTCTATGCCCCAGTGTAGGGGAATTCCAGGGCCAGGAAGCAGGAGAGAGTGGGTTGGTGAGGAGGGGTATGGGGGAGAGAATAGGAATTTTTTTCAGAAGAAGAGAAACCAGGAAAGGGGATAACATTTGAAATGTAAATAAAGAAAATATCTAATAAAAATACCACTTACATTACTTTCTCACTAATTTTATCATAGTTAACAGTCATTTTCCATTAATGAATATTCCACCATGGACTTCTCCATCTGTTTTCTATATCAGCAAAAGAATAGAGGGAGGTGGTACAAATGATAATTTCTGGAACTTTTTAATCCTTGAGGGTGGCATAGAATTTTGCAATCTCTCTGGGAATGTGATATTGTTTGGGGCTCCCTATTTTCTCTGAAAAGAACAACTCATTGGCCTCTGTTTGTACTTTGCAACCATAATAGCCCTCACACAGCCAGTGAGGGCATAAATGCGGGGATTCTGCTCTGAATGACAGTTCTTGAAAAGAGGCTGTGTCTGCTTTCAATTAAAAACGCATGGAAGGAGTCTACATTTACAGACACTTGTGGATAGATTGGAATTTCAGTAGTGTGAAGAGATTTTGGAGGATCAGAGAGATTTATAAGATTATCTTGGGACAAGTTTAGCCTGTGGAATTTCTACCAAAAAGTTATTAGACACTCTTTGCCAATCCTCAATGACAAACCATAATAATATAATCTCAGCATTAGTAAGAAGTACTACAATTTTGGCTGGATCTGTTCCTGACAATTGACATAGACTTATTCTGCCTCTCATAATTAATTCAGAAATCTTTTCTGTATGTCTTCAATTTTTTACTTTGTTTATGAACTAAGAAAATCCATTCCATAATAGTAACTTCCCTTTGCTTAATGAGCTCAAAATGAGAATGAGTTGAAGGCAAAATGACCAAAATACAATCCAAGTTTAGGATCACCACTACCTACATATGCATTGTCCAGTCTGTGTTCTACAGGAGATTGCAATTTTACTGCTTCAGCTGTTACACACATTGGACTGGATAAATTTGGATCTCCTATTGGTTGAAACAAATTACTTAAATGATATGGACTTAATCCAATTGTAGGCCTAGTCCACTTCATATCTCCCATTAAAATTTTTAAAAATCCTTAATAGTTTATTATTAGACCCTACTGATGTATACATTTTGTGGTAAAATATTTGTTACTGATTTAAAAACACAATTAATTAAGTTTATCTCCTCTTTATTTTTTCATGACTCCCAACATGACAGAATTCTTTGTATTTCCTTAAGCATATTCTCTAAAACATCTTTATCAGAATCAGCTGACAAAATGTCATCCATATAATGATAAATGATAAATTAAGGAAATTGCTTTATAATTATTTCTAATGGTTGTTGTACAAAATATTGATATAAAGTGAGACAATTTAACACACCCTGTAAGTACCTTCTAGTGGTAGCTCTTTTTTTTCCAGAAAATATATTTCTCTGCAAATACAAATTTCAATATCAACAAACAATATCCCAGTGGAAAAATACTAATCATTAATATTGAAAATTATTTTGTTAGTTTAATAATATAGAACATTGGCATTCAAATTTCTAGCTGTAAACTCTATTCAAAAAAATTAACAAAAACAACTACTTTCAAAAAAGGAAGTAAAAACAAAAACTCAGAAGGCATAAGCCAGGCAGTGGCTTCAGATTTTTTTTTTTTACAATAACTGTATTTCAGTTAAGTCATGAACACTATATTTATACATGAGGTATTCTGTGGTTCAAAAGCTGAACCTCGTTTATAGTCCCATCAGTCAACGAATGATTGCACACTCTGCTGTGCTTTTAATGTGACCATCTAGCAACTTTACTACTTCTGGCCATCTACTGTATCATCTTATTGTACAACTATTGTTTAGAGTAGGTATTGAGAATGCAAACCTTTCCCTATTCTGCTTATGCAAGGTTATTTTTTAAAAAATGCAATCTTTCAAGTCAATTATTGTTATAGGTTTGGATCTTGGTAACAAAGCAGGTAAAGAAAGTCCAGGCTGTAAAAGAACCATTGGTTGAATTACTCTATTAACTTTTCTTAAATTCATGATCACATTCCATTTTCCTAATTTCTTTTTTTATGACAAACACAAGGGAATTCCATGGGCTGGTATACTCTTCTAAATGTTGAGCCTCCTGCCATTCTGATATACTACATCTAGATACACATTAAATTTTTGAGAAGTTAATCCACTTCTTCCCAAGATTGTTTCTAATGCCCCGTAAGGTATAAGACCATGAAAAAAATCTGTACTTCCTTCTGCAGCATGTATAAAGTCAGAAATACTTAGTTTTGATTTTCTTGCCCACTTGATACATTCTGGCTGACCAAAGGAGGATGGCTCATACTTTTTGCTGCAGGACCTTGAGCTGACAGGCCCCTCTGTTCATTTCCCAATGGCAAGATGTTACCTTGTATAATTATCTTGTACCTGTAATCCTTTTCTTTCCATAGTTCAGTATTCTGGAAGCCTGTATGTTTCATTACAGCAGAAACCTGCTTATTTTTTTCTGAGAATGCCATATTTTTCATAGTCAATATCTCTGCTATTTTGAGTTCTGAATATACTAGCCTTACAATTTCTATGGAAGTGACCAAATTCACAACTAAAGCATCTGTCATTTTGATTCCTAAAACCTCTAGCTATGAGTTGCCCCATGATGTTGGTATTATGCTCCTGTGAACCAATACCAGTCATCTCTTGTATCTATTCATATATCAGGGTTCCTCATGTTTTCAATGGTCTGATTGCTCTCTTATATTCTGTATTTGAATTTTCAAGTGCCAAGGTTTCTATCAATGACTGTCTAGTTTCAGGGCTCTTTATACAGATGAACCCAATCTCTTTAAGAACTCAGTAAAGGCTTCTGCAAGGCCCTGTATTAGATTAGTAAATGAGGTGGATCCTGCCCCCACCCCGGATCCTCCATCATATCCTAAGCTCCTACACTGACAACATGACATTATTCAATTATGACATTATCAGATACAAATTTTTCTTGTAAGTTAGCATAATGCCCTTCACTAAGTAGTTGGTCTTTAGTAACATTTATACCTCTTGCAAAATTATATTGTTCTATTTTTCTAGTTTCATGCCTTGACAAACATTGTCCACCTTCTAGTGCAGCTGACACTAATCCCTACCATTCTTGGGAAACTCTATGCTGTTACTTAACATTTCTTTAACAAATGGAGAATGCAAGCCATACAATAACTATTAAAAATGCTATAAATCTGACATGTCTATTGGATGCTGTTTCAGCTGATTTTAAGGATGATCACCATCATTTGCAGGCATATGCTACACAAAGACTGGGAAGGATGAATGTGCCCGTGTACACCTAAGCAAATATTCTGATGGGGCACTTGGCTGAACACTCACCCATTGTCTTTTTACCTCCTCTTGCTCTTCCTGCCCCCTTGTCTCACTGAGGTGCTCTGAGAACCTCACATGGCAGTAAAAGGACATGGAGCAGGGTGGGGTAGCAGTTCATATTCCAGCCGAGTTTGCTTCTCCCTTTCATCATGTGGTAAATTCCCAGTCTCAGAAATCAAGTGTGAAGCCTGTTGTTCACCTCCAACTGCCTCTTCTTTGCTTTCTGTCCTTCTCCCTCTATCTGCAAGCTCTCTAAGTGTATAAAATGTTTCTCTCTAACACAAAAAAACTGAGGATTCTTCTGAATTTTCACATCTACCCTGAATCATTCTTCAAAATGGTATTCATGAAGACTATAAAATGGAAAAAAAATCCCCCAGGAGGAGCAAGGCAGGGGTTCACCCAGTTACAGTAGCTGCTATTTTGCCAATGCCCTCAAATAACATTTCTAACCCACCCAAAATGTGCTTAATCCTCTAATACATTAGAAGTAGGGCTACCTGTTATGCCTAAACAATGTTGACAGCCACCTGCAGGGTTAGATTTTTCAAAACCTACTTTAGTTATGATTCTTTAATGCTTCAACATCCCTTCTAGCCCATCACACAGAGGCAGGGGAAAAGAAAATTAATAGGAAAGTGGGATTATAGACTTGTTCAGAGATAGGTCTTTGGGATGAAACAAGTTTCATTGTCTGCAGTCCAGTCTACTCAATGTCACCAAAAATGAATCAGTAGCAGCAGCTTGATACAGAAGAAAACATGAGGCTCCACCAATCACATGACTCTTCAGAAGCTGAGGGTCTTATTGTCTCCGGTTTCCCAGGGAGATCTCTGGCCCAGCTTGTTTGGGGGAGCCCTTGTGCATAGAATCAAGCGAGCATGGAAGGGGCCTCACTGCTCTGTCTTTCAAGATGCTCTGTTTCTCCCGTGCTGCTCTGTACTTAGTCGGGTTGGGCTGGGCCAACCAGCCGACTAGCCCGTGAGGAGTGCGGCACAGCTTCAGGCCATGTTTCGGGAGAACAGACCTCTTCCCAAGTATTATAGCTCTAGAACAAAAGGCTCAGACCATGGAGTAGATCTTTCACATGCTTTACTTCCCTGGATACCATACATATATATAATTTTGGGGGATCATTCAGATTTCGGCAGCAGTTATCTCTCATTGGTTTGAGCTGAGAATCTTTGTTAGCATGTAAGAGGGCTTGACCAATATTACACATCTCTCCTGCTGGGTCGTTGTGGGGTAGGGGGGCTGGGCTGATATCTGAGCCATTGGTGCCAGGAGCAATTCACGAACACCTACTGTCCCTCATGAGCAGATGCTCAATGGGTCTCCGGGGTTCCGAGATGGCGTCTACTGGACTCCGGCTGTCAGAATTGCCCATTGCCCCACAAGAAGCAGCAAGAAGCACCTGTATTATCACCAGAAGTTCTTTGGTATGTTTCTTTCTATGAAGTCACAACAAGCAAAGATCAGTGAAGTAAGCAAGGCAAATGAAGGCAAGAGCATAGTCCATTGTCACTTGGGTTATACTTATAATCTTTCCAAACATCACATGTCCTCTCAAGCATTCACGCAAGTAAATCATTACATGCCCCTTCACCAGAAAACTTCAAGAAAAACACCATGTGTTTGTTCTCAGCAAAACATCCTCTCATAAGACAGCTTACAGAAAACATCACATGACACACCTGAGTTCCAATGAAACCAGAAATTCCCACTTCATATGCCACATTTTCTTTACTCATTAATCTGTTGAGGGATATCTAGGTTGACTCCAATATCAGAATATGTCTAAGTAAGCAGTATCTCTGTAGTAGGATGCAGTGTCCTCTGAGACCGATAGTGTTATAGCTGTTTCTTAAAGTAGATCTATTCCCAACTTCCTAAGGAAACACCACACTGATTCCATCGTAGATGGACAAGTTTTTGCTTCAAAAAGAAATGCGTGAGTGTTCCCCTTATTCCATATCCTTGCCTGTATATGGTGTCATTGCTATTATTCATGTTGGCCATTCTGTCAGGAATAAGTTTAAATCTTAAAGTAGCTTTAATTTACATTACACTGATGACTAGTGAAGTTGAACTTTTTCAATGTTTCTAAGCCATTTGAGCTTCCTCTTTAAAAAATTCTCTGCTTAAGCTTCTACTCCACTTTTAAATTGGGTTATTTGTTTGCTTGATGTCAACCTTTTTAGTTATTTATATATGCTGGATATTAGCCCTGCACTGGCTTATTTTCTGTCAACTTGACTGAAGCTAAAGTCATCAAAAAACAAAGAGCCTCAGTTGAAGAAATGCCTCTATGAGATCCATCAAATTGAGTAAAGCATTTTCACAATTAATGATCAATGGCAGAGGGCCCACCCCATTGTAGGTGGCCCCATCCCTGGGCTGGTGGTCTTAGGTTCTATACAAAATAGATTAAGGAAGCCAAAAGAAGCAAACCATTATGTATCATCTCCCACCCCATGGTTTCTCATCAGCTTCTGCCTCTAGGATCCTGTCTGCCCTGACTGCATTGGTGATGAAAAGCAATGTGGAAATATAAATTGAATAAACTCTTTCATCTACAACTTATTTGTCATTTTTTTAATACTCCTTCTTTTTATTTAATCTTTTTTTGCACTCCAGATTTTAGTCCTCCCTCCAGCCCACCCTCCAACTGTTCCACATTCCATACCTCCTCTCCACACCCCCACCATCTCCATGAGGGTGTCCTCACCCTCTCACCCCCGACCCCACCACGTGTCAAAACTCACTGGGGCCTTGAATCTCTTGAGGGTCAGGACATCTTATCTGACTGAACCCAGACCCAGCAGTCTTTACTGTATATGTGTTGGGGCCTCATATCAGCTGGTGTGTTCTGCCTAGTTTGTGGTCCAGTGTCTGAGAGATCTCAGGGTTTCAGGTTAATTGACACCACTGGTTCACTTACAGAGTCACCCTCAACCTCAGCTTTTTCCAGCTTTCCTCTGACTCAATCACAGGGGTCAGCAACTTCTGTACAATGGTTAGGTAAAATATCTGCATCTGACTCCTTCAGCTGCCTGTTGGGTCTTTCATAGGGCAGTCATGATAGGTCGCTTTTGTGAGTGTTCCATATCCTTAGTAATAGTGTTAGGCATTGGGGCCTCCCCTATAGGGAGCTCAAAGTGGATCCCACTTTGAGCTAGTCACTGGACCTTCTTTTCCTCAGGATCCTCTCCATTTCCATCCCTGCAGCTTTTTCAGACAGGAACAATTATGGGTAAGAGTTTTGACTATGGGATAGCAACTCCATCCCTCACTTGATGCCCTGTCTTTCTGCTGGAGGTGGGCTCTACAAGTTCCCTCTCCCCACTGAAGGCATGTCATCTAGGGTCCCTCTCTTTGAGTCCTGAGAGTCTCTCACCTCCCAAGTCTATGGTATATTTTGGAAGTCTCTCTGAGCCTCCTACCTTCCCAGGATGCTGTTTCCATTCTCTCTGCTGGGCCTCATCGCTTCAGTCCTTTTCCCCCACCCAATAACAGATAATGTTCCCCTTTTCCACCCCCATCCACTTTCCCTCCCAGATCCTTCCATCCCCTCTTATGATTGCTTTCTTCTCCCTCCCAAGCGGGACTAAGTTGTCTTCACTTGGGCCCTTCAGCTTATTGATCTTTTTGAGTTCTGTTGACTATATCTTGGGTATTCTGTATGGGATTTTTTTTGTTGTTGTTTTTTGTTTGTTTTTGTTTTTTGTTTTTTGGTTTTTTGTTTTTGTTTTTGTTTTTGCTTTTTTGCTGATATCCACTCATTAGTGAGTATATACCATGCGTGTTATTTTGGGTCTGAGTTACCTCACTCAGGATGATATCTTCTAGTTTCATCAATTTCCTTGTAAAACTCAGGATGTCTTCCTTCTTAATAGTTGAGAAGTATTCCATTGTGTAAATGAATGACATTGTCTGTATAACTTCTTCTGTTGTGGAACATCTGGGTTGTTTCCAGCTTCTGGCTATTACAAACAAGGCCACTATGAACATAGTGGAACATGTGCCCCTTTGGCATAGTGGGACATCTTTTGGGTATATTCAGAAGAGTTATATTGCTCAGTCTTCAGGTAGATCTATTTCCAATTTTCTGAGGAATCTCCAGATTGACAAAGAAGCCAAAAATATACAATGGAAAAGAGAAAGCATCTTCAATAAATGATGCTGGTCTAACTGGCAGTCTGTATATAGAAAAATGAAAATAGATCCATATTTGTCACCTAGCATGAAGCTCAAGACCAAGAAGGCCAAGGACCTCAACATAAAATCAGATACACTGATTCAAATAGTAGAGAAATTGGGGAAAGCCTTAAACCCATTGGCACAGGTGGCTATATCTTCAACAGAACTCTAACGGCTCACACTCAAAGATCAAGAATTGATAAATGGGACCTCATGAAACTGGAAAGTTTCTTTACGGCAAAGGACATGGTCAATAGGAAAAATCAACAACCTACAGATTGGGAAAAAACTTCACTAATCCCACATCTGATAGAGGACTAATATCCAAAATATATAAAGAACTCAAGAAGCTAATCACCAAAGTAAAAACAAAAAAACAAAAACAAAAACAAAAACAAAAAAACAAAAACCAACCCAATCAGAATATGGGTTATAGAACTAAACAGAGAATTCACAACAGAGAAATCTTGAACGGCTGAGAAGCACTTAATTAACAGTTCAAAGTCCTTAGTGATCAGGGAAATGCAACTTAAATTACTCTGAGATTCCACCATATGTGAATCAGAATGGCTAAGAACAAAACTTCAGGTGACAGCACCTATTGGCAAGGATGTGAAGAAAGAAGACCACTCCTCCATTGCTGGTGGATTGCAAACTGGTACAATTACTTTGGAAATCAATCTGGAGATTCCTCAGAAATTTGGAAATAGATCTACTTGAAGATTCAGTTATACCACTCTTGGGCACATACCCATAAGAAGCCCTTCCATGCCATAGGGCTATGTGTTCCACTATGTTCATAGTGGCCTTGTTCGTGATAGCTAGAAGCTGGAAACAACCCAGATGTCCCAAAACAGAAGGATGGGTACAGACAATGTGGTTCATTTACACACTAGAAAGCTACACACCAGCACATCTTACAGGCAGGTCACCATTGTAGACTGAAGGTTTTGTAACTGGGTTTGTTTTACCTTTCTCCTTTGGTAGTGCGCACGGTACCTTCCAGTACCATGAACTCTCATCCACAGGTATGAACACTTTAGACAGTCACCATCTTAAGTTCTCTATGGTCAATGAGGGTGTAAGTGCTTTCTTCAGGAATAAGATATTAGTGGAAGGTTGCAGAGAGCACACAATGGCCTTGACAATCTTGCATTGTTTTTAAGTTCTCTTTGGCCAACACCGTCATAAGATATAAACAATTTCCAGTACTGGAAGATTCATTCAATAATTAGAAATTTTATTTGTGCCTCTGTTTCTCCTCTTGTTTTGTGATTGCATTTAGATTGCCTATATATATATATATATAATATATATATATATATTGAAAATTAATACTGTATTAAGTTAGCTGGGCAGTAGTAGCACATGCCTTTAATCCAAGCACTTGGGAGACAGAGGCAGGCAGATTTCTGAGTTCGAGGCTTGCCTGGTCTACAGAGTGAGTTCCAGGATGAACCTTAATGTTCCTTAATTTTAACACTCCTCCTAGCATTTATATTCTTACCCCACTTCCTGCTCCCAGGTTGATATTCTCATTTCAGTTCCCTTATCCATCCAAATCTTTGAATTCTATATTCCTCTCCTAGGGAGATCCATTCTTCCTTGCCTTCCCTTAATCTATACCTCACCTCTGTGGTTAGGTGGATTAGGGCTCTCTTATGAATGACTTAATAACTAAAATTCCCATATAAGGAAACATATATCATGCTTGTCTTTCTGAGTCTGTGTTACAATCTCAGAATCTATAACTTAGAATGAGCTTTTCTAGTTTTATTCTTTTACTTGCAAAAGTTATTTCTTTTAATGGCTGAGTAATAATCTATTATGTAAATGAACCACATTTCTTACCCATTTGTCTGTTGATGGAAATCTAGATTGTTTCCCATTTCTGAATATTATGAATAAGCAGTGTGGTTCAGTAGTAGGATGAGGTATCATCTTGGTATATGTCCAGTAGTGGTAAAGCTATATGTTTAAGTAGGTCTATTCTCAACTTCCTGATTTCCTGATTTCAATTTTCTGATTTCTGCTATGAATGTATAAGTTTGTGCTCCAAACAGCATTGCCTGAGTGTTATCCTTACTCCCTATGCTTGCCAACATGAAGTGTAATTGCTATTACTGATTTTGAACATTATGGTAGTATAAGGTTAAGTCTCAAATAGTTTGTTTGTAGCACACTGATGACCTGTGATGTTGTTTATTAATGTTTCTCAACCACTTGACTTTCTTCTTTTGAGAATTCACTGTTTAGGTGTATATCCACTATTAAATTGTTTTTTTATTTCTGGATATAAGATTTCTGTGTTCTTTATATATTTTGAGTATTAGGCCTATACTGGCTTGTTTTCTGACAACTGAATACAAGCTACAGTCATCAAAGAGTAAGCAGCCTCAGTTAAGGAAATGCCTCTAGGAGATCCATCATAGTAAGTAAGGCATTTTCATGATTAGTGATCAATTGCAGTGTACCCAGCCCATTTTGGGTGCTATCATCCCTGGGATGGTGACCCTGCGTTCAGTAAGATAGCAGGTTGAACAATCCAGGAGAAACAAATCAGTAAGCATTACCCTTCTACTTCTCTGCATCAGCTCCTGCTTTCAGGATGCCGTCCTTTGTGCTTTCCTGTCCTGACTTCTTTGGGTATGAACAGCAATGTGGAAGTCAAACCTGGATAAACCCTTTATTCCCCAATGTAGCTTCTGTTCATCATGTTGTGTCAGCACTATGCAAAACATGAATCAAGCTTTCTACCAGACGTGTAGTTGGTGAAAAATCTCTTTCCATTCTGTAGCTATCTAATTAGTCTCAGTGATGGTATATTTTGCCAAATAAAAGATTTTAGTTTGCAGGTTTTCATTTATTAATTGCTGTTCTTAGTCACTGTTTAATCAGTGTTCTGTTCTGAAAGATTATTTTGTGATTAAGTTGTGAAAATAAGATCACAACTACTCCAACACTTCTCACTTGTCAGGTTCAGTGTATCTATCTGGTCTTATTTTGAGGTCTTTGAGTTTTGTGTAGTGTGATAAATATGGATCTATTTGCATTCTTCTTTATCCAGACATTACGTTCGACTATTACCATTTGTTTAAGATACCATCTTTTTTCCCTTGTGTATTTCTTACTTCTAAAAAAAAAATCAGGTATCTATTTGGATATGGACTTATGTCTTGGTCATCAATTCAATTCTACTAATGTGTCTGGTTTGTTGCATTGCCATTTTTTTTTACTACTATAACTCTAACATATAGTTTCAAATCTGAATTGGTGATATTGAAGAACCAATCAGCTTTCATTTTAAGCTTAAAGCCATCTTATAGTAAAGACTTGTTAAATTCATTCCTATTTATGATTAAACCTCAGTTTCTTAAGGATTGGGCTATGCCCCACCTGTAACCCCACTACAAATGGTTCTGTTCTGCATGTTAAATGAATTGTGTATTTGTTTAAAAGACTTATTTATAACCAACTTGCATCCCTATCTTTGTTTCAAAAGGGTATATGTCTACCATGCTTTCCCTATTTTGTAACCATGTCTTTGTTTCAGGAGCACCTAACTTGTTGAGTTTTTACTCTGTTCTTGTAACCATGCCCATTTTGCCCACTGAATTCCCCACTTGGAAACCCCCTAGACCTGAGCATAAAATCTTTGTCTTCCTCATATCCATGCTGATATCTTGAACTTCAATTTAAGAGGAGGCAGCTAGTGGTTATTAGAAAAAAAAAACCTGCTTCAATTACGCTCTTGCTTTATTTTAGCCAGGATTATTTGGATCAGTGGTCTTTTGCCTCTCAATTTGGGGATTAACAAAACTTTCATAAGTTATCAGGAATATTTTAGCTATCCTGATTTTCTGTTACTTTTTGTTTTATTTTTATTTTTTGTAATTCTACATGAAGTTGTGGATTATTCTTTCAACTTCTGTGAAGATTGTATTGAAGTATTTATGGGGATTGCATTGAATCTGTAGATTGCTTTGGGTACGATGCCTGATTTACTATGTTAAATCCTCCTGATCCATGTTCATAGGAGGTCTTTCCATCCCAGTGGCTGAACCCCTATTTTTAATATGGTTATTTGGACTTTTGGTGTCTAACTTCTTGAGTTATTTGTAAATTTTGGAATCACTTCTTTATCAAATATATTGTTGATGAAGATCTTTTCCCAATTGGAGGGCTGCTGATAAATACTGCATGGTATCAGGACAGCAACAGTCACAATGATCAAGGGAGTCAAATTGAAGACCCAGAAATAAAACCACATACCTAGGGACTTTGTTTTTATATAGAAGCCAAAACCATATAAAGGAAAAATAAAAGGATCTTTAACAACTAGTGCTGGACTAACTGGGTGTCTATATGTAGAAGTATGAAAATAGACCCATACTTCTCACCTTGCGCAAAGCTCAAGTCCAAGTGGATCAAAGGCCTTAAAATAAAACCAGATACACTAAATCTCATAGAAGAGAAAGTGGGAAATACCTTTGAATGCATTGGTATAGGAACAGAATAATAATGGCTCAGGCTATAAGATCAGCATTTGATAAACACATGAAAATAGAAAGCTTTGGAAGGGCTTTGTTTCTTGATCCAGTCATTCTGCCTCTGTCTTTTGAGAGGGGAATGAGGCCATTCATATTTAAGTTAATGTTGAAATGTATGTGTTAGTTCTGGTTATCATGTTGTTAATTTGAATTTTTTGTTCTTAGTGGTACTTTGTATTTTGATAATTATGACTTTTTTGCCATACAATCTCAATGCTATGGCCATTCCTTTTTTTTCACTCCAAAATAATGCTTCCTGTATTAAGTTATTTTTGGTCTGTGAAATATAAATTTTTTAGGCTGTTTATGTTAAGGAAAATTGTTCATGAATCAATCATAGCAGTAGAGTTGCTGGGTATACTATTTAAGACTGGTTGTCATTTAGCACTTGAGATGCATTGCTGCAGGTTCTTTCCAGCCTTGCGAGTTTACCTTGAATAATCCGCTGTTTCTGAAACTGGGAAAGTTCACTTTCCATTTCATGGGTTTTCTTTATGCCTTGCATTTTTTTTCTCTTAGAGCTTTCAATTTATATTTTTGTTGTTGTGGTTTTATATAGTTAGCATTCTAACTATAAGTTTCATGGAAATTTTCTATTCATTTTTGTCTTTTTGTGTGTTGTGTGTTCTTATGTTATATAGTATGATTGAGGTATTTTTCACCAATGATCTTATTGAAAGTCTTCTATATTGCTTTTGACTTGGAATTTTTTTCTCTCACCTATGCATATAACATGAAGGTTTGATTTATTTCACTCCAGCAGCTGAGCCATATTTCCTGCCCCACTGTATGATTTCCACTAATAATACAGTTATATTTCTTCCAATCTATGTGCTCTATAAAAAATGACTTTCCCTAAGCATGTTTGGTAGAGATGGCATTTTCTTAGTTTTAGCCAAACAGCTGTTAATTTCTCTGCGAGACCCTGAAGGCATCTTCACTAATGGATCTCAAGTCTCTCAATATCTGTCTCACTAGGGCATCTTTTGACAAACACTTCAGCTAGTTCTTGGCATCATGCTCTTACTTTGGATTTCCTGTTGAGTATATAAATCTCACAGCCTCCCCTACTCTGCCAAGACTTCTCCTGAGTTAGACACCCTGTCAGGTAACTCTTCTTCTGCAGGCCTCATTCTCAATGCCCTGAGGAGCAACTGTTCCAGAAATACCAATTTACCAATCTGAGCCTCATTAAAGCAATGCCAGTAGTCAATTGTCTACATGACCCATTTACATGTTCAAATAAAGCTCCATCTGAGTGACTCTTACACTACAAACTTTGGCAGGATGTGCAAGGGGTATATCCTTAGCTGTGCAACCACGCTCAGAAAATTCTGAGACCATCCTTGACACAGGATCTGGGTTCTCAACTGGAAGCAGGGATATATGGAAGGCTCATAATAAATATACACAGGCAACTTTTTTGGGTACAAGGCTTGAAATTGCACTTTCTCTCTCTGTCTCTCTGTCTCCCTCTCTCCCTCCCTCTCTTTGTATCTCTCTCCCTCTTTCTCTATTTTTTGATCAGTCCACTGCTTGAGGCTGTGTGATCTCTGTACTCTCCTGTGCACTCTGCACACTCCCATAGGACAACATACTTCTCACACTTACCTCACACACGCCACCATGTGTATGCCTTTCACTCATACACACATGCTCAGTCACTTTCAACTAGCCCCAGGCTTTTACTGTTACTCCAAAAAGCACATAGAAAATTGACATAGTCTCTGCAACTCCTTCCACGGGTATTTTGTTCCCCCTTTTAAGAAGGAACGAAGTATCCACACTTTGGTCTTCCTTCCTCTTGAGTTTCTTATGGTTTGTGGTTTGTACTTTGTATATTCTGATCTTCTAGGCTAATATCCAATTATCAGAGAATACATACCATGTGTGTTCTTTTCTGATTGGGTTACCTCACTCAGGATGATATTCTCCAGGTCCATCTATTTCCCAAAGAATTTCATAAATTCATTGTTTTTAATAGCTGAGTAGTACTCCATTGTGTAGATGTACCACAATTTCTGTATCCATTCCTCTGTTGAGGGACATCTGGGTTGTTTCCAGTTTCTGGCTATTATAAATAAGGCTGCTGTGAACATAGTGGAGCATGTGTCCTTATTACATGTTGGAGCATCTTCTGGGTATATGCCCAGGAGTGGTATAGCTGGGTCCTCTGGTAGTACTATGTCCAATTTCCAGAGGAACCACCAAACTGATTTCCAGAGTGGTTGTACCAGCTTGCAATCCCACAAGCAATGAAGGAGTGTTCCTCTTTCTCCACAACCTCACCAGCATCTGCTGTCACCTGAGCTTTTTATCCTAGCCATTCTGACTGGGGTGAGGTGGAATCTCAGGGTTCTTTTGATTTGCATTTCTCTGATGACTAAAGATGTTGAACATTCCTTTAGGTACTTTGCAGCCATTCAGTATTCGACAGTTGAGAATTCTTTGTTTAGCTCTGTACCCCATTTTTAAACAGGGTTATTTGTTTCTCTGGAGTCTAAGTTCTTGAGTTCTTTCTAGACACTATTGTGGATGCCATCAAGTGCTGGATGACAGGAGCCTGATATAGCTGTCTCCTGAGAGGCTCTAACAGTACCCGACTAATACAGAAGTAGAGGCTCACGGTCATCCATTGGACTGAGCACAGGGTCCCCAATGAAGAAGGATCTAGAGAAAGGACCCAAGGAGCTGAAGGGTTTGCAGCCCCTTAGGACAAACAACAATATGAACTAACTAGTACCCTCAGAGATCCCAGGGACTAAAACTCCAACTAAAGAGTACACATGGGGGGACTCATGGCTCCAGCAGCATATGTATAGCAGAGGATGACCAAGTGAGTCATCAACGGGAGGAGAGACCCTTGGTCCTGTGAAGGTTCTATGCCCCAGTGTAGGGGAATGCCAGGGCCAGTAAACAGGAAGGGGTGGGGTAGTGAGAAGGGGGAG
>NW_022196903.1:52936547-52955788 GCF_008632895.1 Mastomys coucha
AAAAAGAATCATTACACCTGTACTGTGCCCCTATGCCTCAATTTTTGATGGTTTAAGAGTCATTATATCAAGGAACATCTAATTTCACAGAATTCATCAGAGCAGAAGGGGAAAGAAATAGGAAAATAAGATATAATAGAACAATTATGCACACCAAGGCCAACAGAAAAGCAGTAAGACACAATTGAAATCTATACAGTCTTTGTCCAAGGCTAAAGTTAGGAGAAATGGGAACAACTTTTTGACAAAGAGCTGTCCATGGGCTTCTGAGATGTTTCCATCTAGGTCTGCTGCGGGCAATATCCTATTTCTGATATCTGGTCCCCTGAGTGGTGTGTCTCCTGCTTCTCAGAGTCCCAGGCAGCATCCCTGTCATGGTATGCTGTCCCCAGTAAGAAAACACTTCCAAGATTTCACCTCAACTATACTGGTCTCTTTCTACTCTCTACAAATTTCTCAGCTCCTCTGGAAAAGAATCCAGTATTTCAGTAAAACAAATGTTTCACTTTAGTAGTTCTGATGTGTTGTTAAGAACAGCAGACTGATTCTTCAGCCCCAGCTAAGTAGAAGCACAGAATCCCAATTTGTAGGATTTGGCCAAAAAAAAAAAAAAAAAAAGGCTGGGTAGAGTCTTTATAAACATCCCTCTGAAACTTTACAACCCAGGACTCCATCATCTGTACTGATGTCAACACTCTCATCTTCCAAGCTCCTGTGGAATAGCCCACTGAGATCTCAGCATCCAAGCTCCTGTGGAATAGCCCACTGAGATCTCAGCATCCAAGCTCCTGTGGAATAGCCCACTGAGATCTTAGCATCCAAGCTCCTGTGGAATAGCCCACTGAGATCTTAGCATTCAATGGCTTTTCTAATCCAAAGTCCATATTGCATCCACAATCCTTCTCAAAGTACATGATATTCCTCCAACAAATATCAAATTATTCTGGTGCCAATGTGACTTAGGAATACTATTGCTGTGATAAACATCATGATCACAGCAAGTTGAGGAAGGAAAGGATTTAATGGGCATACACATCCATATTTTAGTCCATTTTTTGGATTGATCAGGACAGGAATCTAAACGGAACAAGAACCTGGAGGCAGGAACCAGTGCAGAAGCCTTGGAAGGGTGCTCCTTGATGGCTTCTTCAATTGTTCAGACTGTTTTTTTCTGGAATTCAGGATCCATCCCAGGAATAAAACTTCCTACAAGGAGTAGGGTCCTCCCCATGAATCACCAAAAATAAAATACCCTACAGGCTTGACTACAGCTGCATATTTGGGAGATAGTGTCTTAATTGAGGTTTCCTCCTGTCAGATGATTTTAATTAGTGTTAAGTTGACATAACTCTATACAGCACATGGATCTACATTCATTCTTTGAGTAGACGTGTAATAATTCTATCTTAGTTTTGGGTATAGGGGTTAATTGGGCCATTTCAATGTATAGCTTCCTTTTTTTCATGTTTCCTATAAAACAGTACTTCTGAGAGCTTGTCTGTCATTCAGGACTCTCTAACAGTTATTCAGACTACAGAAACTAAATATTTAAGCCAAGACCAGATTTTGTTCATTTCACATCCATTTATAGCCCTCTCCATTTCCATTCTTATAGTTGATTATGGTATCCCTGATGCAAAGAGAGAGAAGGAAGAAACAGACCAAAGAAGAGAGAGAGAGAATATGAGGATAGAGAGAGGGAGAGAGGGAGAAATAGGGAGAAAGGGAAAGAAAAAGGGAGATAGACACACAAACAGAGAGAGAGAGAAAGAGGGAGATAGGGAGAAAGAGAGAGAGAGAGAGAGAGAGAGAGAGAGAGAGAGAGAGAGAGAGAGAGAGAGAGAGCTTTCCCACCAAGAGCTCAAGAAACAGGAGAAAGGCAAGTATTCTAGTTCCTAATTCCAGAAATATATAAATATATAGGCCTTGGACACATCTCCTGCTGGTTACTGAAATCACGTGGTATTAATGGATTTATGTTTATCTGTGTCTTTCAATCCAGTTGTAAATTTTCTTTTATATGAAATTAGGTATCCCTGATGCATATTTGTTTAGGATGGCAATGTGTTCTTGGTCAACTAATCTCTTGATTAGAATGAAATGTCCCTTTTTATCACTGCTGATTAGTTTTAGTTCAAGGCCTGATTTGTCAGAAGTTAGGACAGTGACATCTGATGTCTTCCTGTTTCCATTGGAGTAAATTTGTCAATCCTTTATTTTAACATAGTACCTAAAGTAGGTTTCTTAGAGGTAGCAGATAAATGGAAATTGATTCTTGATCCATTCAGTCAGTTTGTGACTTTTGAGTAGAGAATTGAGACCATTTATATTAAAGTGTTATTGATGTGTGTGTTTCTTGTGGTCATCATGTTGTTGATTTTTTGTATTGTGTCCTCAGTGGTACTTTGTGTTATAGTGATTATGAATTCATATTTTCCAGAATCTTTCTGTTATGCTTATTTCTCCCTTAAGCCCCAAATAATGCTTCTCATGTTACTTTCTATTAGTTTATTGAGTATAAAATTTCTTTTGGCTGTCTATGTTCTAGAAAATTGTTCTTCCTTCATCGTGGCAATAGTTTTTCTCACTATATTATTTTAGTTTGGGTGTCATTTAGCACTTGGGATATATTGCTTAGGCTCCTCAGACACTGAAAGTTTACCTGGAGAAATCAGCAGTTCGTTCCTACTCCAACACTTTACTAAAATTAGTGTTTACTTTTCCATTTAGTGGGTTTTGTTTATTTGTAACTGGCAGTTTTTCACTTAGATTTTTCATTCCAGGATTCTTTCTGTTTATACTTAGTGTTTTAACTTACAGCATGAGTGGAAAGTTTTATTTCCACTCTTTTCTGTGTTTTCTCTGTGCTCCTTGTGGTATATGTGTGTGTTTTGGGGATGGTTTCTTTTTATACAATTAAATTCTTATTGGATATTTTATGAATTTACATTTCAAATGTTATCCTCTTTCCCAATTTCCCCTCTGGAATCCTCCTATCCAATCCTTCCTCCCCCTGCTTCTATGAGGGTGCTCCCACTCCTATCAACCTACTCCCACCTCAGTGCCCTGGCATTCCCCTATACTGGGGAATTGAGCCTTCACAGGAACAAGGGCCTCTCCTCTTATTGATGCCAGACAATGGCATACTCTGCTACATATGCGTCGGTAGCCATGGGTCCCTCCATGTATACTCTTTGGTTTAGTCCCTGGGAGCTCTGGGCAGTCTGATTAGTTAATACTGATTGTTAATACTCCTTCAACTCCTTCAGTCATTTCTCTAACTCATCCATTGGGGTCCCAAACATCTGCCACTGTATTTGTCAGGCCCTGGCAGAGCTTTCAGGAGACAGCTATAACAGGGCTGGTTTCTTTTATGATTTTATTGGAGTTCTTGTGTTTGTCATTGACTTGGGTTTATTTTCCATCACCTGTGCCTATAGCTTGAAGGTTGGACTTATATCATGGTATCTCACATAAATAATACTTTCTAGGCTTGCACACTGCATTGAGCTACATCCCAGTCACATGTTACTTTCTCCTGATAATACAGTTACAGTACTGTATCACTATGTGCTATGTAAGAAAGATTACTTTTCCTGAGTGTGTTTGGAGGAGCTGGCATTTTCCTAACTTTAACACAGGAGCTGCTAATTTCAAAGTGAGGCACTGAAGCCACTGTCAAGTAATTATGGAGGGGATCATGAATGTTTTGGAAGCACAAAGGATACCATGGGAAATCTAAAATGTTTTCTACTTCCCTTAAGTGAAATATTAGTATTGTTACTTTTGTCGTATTCACAAGGACTGGGATCACTTAATCCACACAGACACCTATGGCCTATAGAGAATAACTCACACACGGGAAACCTAGAGCTCAGCTGTTACTGCTTTACAGTTTTCCTGGAGTTAGAGAAGTTCACTTTCCCATTTGATGGCACCACGTTTTACCAACCTGAAGGTCAAAACTACTTTCTCCATATGACATGATTATTATGGGACTACAGGGAGATGATCTGATGCCATTTGCTCCTTATAACTACTTCATAGGGAGTCATTCTACAAGGATGTTTGTCAAAGGCCAAGCCTGGTGAGTGTTTCTTTTTCTCTTCATTATAGTGAGAGCTGTAAGTAGGTGACAGAAGGAAGCAGGATATTCTGTAATAAATGATTAGAGAAGTCTCTGTTTAGAATGTTGTGTTTGAGCCATACTGTATAATAAGCATTCAACAGATGCTTGCAGACATGAAGGTGTCATGTGTAACCATTTATAAAAGAAGATAGACTTCATTTGATGTGGTCTCTGATTATATATATGCCACTAGAAGGGGGCGAATGGAAAGAAGACAAGGGCCTAGCAGAATAATGAAGAGAGAGTTAGGAATGGCTAAAGGGTGAAGTTCATCAGTAGCTATCATATATTGAATGAACATGTCATGAAACCCATCATTTTTCAATGAATGTGCATGTAAAAAGTCACTCCAGGTGCAATAATTTAGAGAGCACATCTGACAGAGAATTCTCCCAAGTGTGTACTCTATGAATTCCAGTTGCCAGTGGTGTTAGCTTTCAATTCATGAAACAAAACACTGAAATACCTTATAGGGTGAAAAGAAAGAAAATACATTTATTGGCGTGCAGGAGTACATTTTATAGTATCAAGCTACATTTCCAATTGTACTTTGTGTTTTCTCATGTTACTTCTTTTCTCCAGTTAACTGACTGCATGCATTTAATACAATGAAACTTAAGTTAGGAATATTCAAGAAACATTAACTAATTTAGTGTTTATTAGTAATTTTCTAGTTTGTTATGTTTGCATACATTTGGAAATTCTTAGGAAAGTTTCAACACAAGACCTAGGAATTTATAAGACATTTTAACATTATATGTTGTTTTTTTTTTTTTTAAATTTTAGATATTTGTTTATTCTATTGCAAAAGATTTTTTTTAGATTTATTTTATTTTATTTTTTATGTGAGTACATTGTGGCTGTCTTCAGACACACAAGAAGAGGGCATCAGATCCCATTACAGATGGTTGTGAGCCACTATGTGGTTGCTGGGACTTGAACTCAGGACCTCTGGAAGAGCAGTGGGTGCTCTTAACTGCTGAGCCATCTCTCCAGCCCACAAAAAATTTTTTAATAAAGTAAATTTTTCTGTTTAATCCAAAAGGACCTGAAACTTTCATGTTACTTATTTATTAAATCCATGTAAACTTATTGCTCAAACACGTGAACTGTATAAGTCTCAGTAGAAAATTGAGTGTTTCAATGAAAATGAATTCAGTTTTAATATTTTAAGTTTTCTAAATGAAACCTTTTAACATTGCTACTGGTATTTTTTCAGTAAACACTTCATTAGCAGTGAGGAAAATATTTGTTATTCTCAAACAATATAAAATTATTTAAAGTCAAATCCCCCAATATTTCCTCCAATAATTACAAATCATAATTTCTGTTGTAAAATTGTATAGGTTGCTGTCTCCCTCCTTAATTTTCCTCAACACACACACACACACACACACACACACGCACACGCACATGCACATGCACATGTGCACACAAATACACAAAGATATACATACCAACAATATTGAACTGTAGAACAGGTAATGTAGAATTATGAAACTGATAATTTTTTTAAAAATGGAACAAAATACTGGCAGTTAATGTTATTATGTGACCAGCCACACATTATCAATACTAAAATAAACAAATGATAATTCTTGAGTTTATGTTTGCAATCAATCCAGATTTCATTAGTTTCTTTTTGGTAATTCACATTAAGTCTCTGCACTGGTACGCTAGGCAGGGCCCGTGCATTTGTTTAAGTCAATCAGAAACAGAAGACATATGCTCCATTTCCTTAAAATTCATTTTACTTATGTTACTTTATGCACATATTTTACTTAATTATCATATTCAATCATTTTTGTAATGGTATTCATATTAGCTGCCATGCTCCACACTATGTCATTGTTCAATTCTTAGTCTCAGTAGTCTAATAATTTCACACATACAGACTCACACACACACACACATAAGCATGTACATAAATACATACACACACCCATTCCCAGTAAACATTTTTATATCCTTCCCAAAATTATGCCATACAACTTCTAATGAAGATCTGAATACGACTACTTGGACAACATCTCTGCAGTGACAGCTCTGCTGCTGATGCTTTATTCTCATGGGAACTGGTTCAGAAATGTGAGGTTGTAACATTATAGTCAGTATCTGTGGGCTTACTGGTATGCCTGCAGTAAACTCAATTTCTAAACAACAATTCACTGATTTTAGTTATTTAAGTGTATCTGGTAATTGCTATGAATTACTACATTAGTAAGTAATCAGTGTTTATTTCTGCTGTCGTTATCTGTTCCATAAGGATTTCATGGAACTAGGTAAGGTCTTCATCTCCTGAGATTCCTGAAGACTTATTCTTGTTGCTGACAATAGACAGTACATCAGCCAGCACCATGTGTCTTGTCACCTAAAAGTCACATACCTTCTCTCTGAGCACTGTTACTGCTTTTAGGTCATTCCCCGTTAATTGTGGTAAAGCTAAGATAAAATTGACCCTTCTCATCTATTATGTTTGTATGCCCCTTAATTTACTTAATCTCCACAAAGCAGAAGTCAAAGATCACCATAAATTCATGAACAAAAACTGTACCACAATCAAATATTGTGAGAACGAGGAGGTAAAATAATCTTTCTTTTAATATATAGAGCTCTTGGTCTCTTATTGCACATTTCTGGAGACAGCTATATGAACACTGCTTTGTTTTTCAGACTGGGTCAACTTAATAGTCATGACTTCTCCACTCTTATGAGTTTTTATGGGAACACTTTGGGTATTAGCACTTACAAAAAATATTACAATTTAAACAAATGTGGAAGGCCCCAGAATTGCAATTGTTTTTCAAATAAAACAAGTGAATATTCTCACTGGATGCATATGTTAACAACTCTGTAGTCATGGTAGCTATAGTCTTTTCTGATCCAGTCTCAGCTTTAGTGAACTCCAGAGAAAGATGCCGCTTGATCATTTAGTAGATGTGTAATTTTCTGTATGTGATGAGCATTTACAAAGCAATGGATATGAAGAGAGTCTTTAAAGAAAATATCTTTGGAAAAAGTGAAAAACCCTTCAGATTAGTATTTGTTACCTTATGCTATCATTTTTATATATTTTTCATACTGAATGTGCTACATTAATATACTTTAGATGTAAAAGTATTACAAAATTATTATCCATATACTTTTGTGCTTTTGCAGTTTTAAAATTGGTAATGACTACTGTTCTTTCAATTTGGAGAGAATGGCTTATGTTAAGTATTATTCTGGAATTTTTATTTAAGATGAATTTATTTTATTTTACATACGTAACTCTTTTGCTTGCTTGCATTTATTTGAACCACCAACATTCTATGTCATGTAGAAATTGAGTCAAATGGGGATGCTCCATAAAGATACCAGAAAGCAAGGAAGTCCCCTTATCCTTTAGGCAAAGGGGTTTTAGGAGAGTTTACAGAGCAAACATCCATCCCCAAGGAATGTGCCTTTTCCAAGAGACATTTCCTCAGAGAGAGGATCTCCCCCACCCCTCCTGAGAGTCACAGGTGTCTTATCCTAACCGGGAAGAAAGATCAATAGAAACTAAAGAACAATGAACAAGATAAAGTGTAACTACCCATGTTGTAAATTGTAACTTTGTAAGTTGTAAAACTCTGTTCTGAAATGGTATAAAAGCTTAGAGCCTTGTTTCCTCTTGGTCACTCTGGTCTCCATTACAGAGTTGACCCTGGTATACCAGTTTCAATTAATACATTAACCTCATGCTTTTTCAGCATTCTCCTTCATGGTTCTTTGAGAGTGGGGTTACCTACTCCCGGTTATTACAGTCATAGGCAATGGGTTGCCCCAAAAATAGAGTCACAGTTGGTCATGGGCCATCATACCATTGCTGGGAGTCTAACCTCACTCCTTTGTAAGAGTTAAAGGTGCTCTTAACCACGAATTCATCTCTGCAGCTTAATCCCAAAGCTTTTGTGCAAAGAGAATATCAGTGTGCAGCTACTGTAAAGGAATGTGGATGATAGAATTACATGATTTGCTCTGGAAATTAAGATAGATCCATTTCTTTACTACATTAAACATGTTAGAACCAAAAGTCATATGAATATAAAATGTGTGATTTATCATGTCATCTTCTTGGGAACATTATAGGAAGGTCTCTTCCACTAACTTTACATTATTTCTACACTTGCATGCATGTGTCTCTATATGTGGAATATAAAAGTGAAGTTGAAAATATAATTAGGTACTCTTTTTCTTACAAAACTCTGGGACAGTCATTTTTAATTTCTTAACACAAAGTTGATTTTAAAGTACTGAATTAAATCAAGTCAAAAATAAAATGATCCTGGTAACCAGACCAAGTAACTTACATAAGCACCAAAAGTAAGACTGTTAAATGAAACTAAAAATTTCTGGGTCCTGGTGATATATGATAAACATGAGACCTTGTTTTTGACAGTATGTGATCTCAAACAGGAATTCCCAAACAGAATATCAATGTGTTACTCTTCAGAATTACATGTTTGTCATAATCTATGGAAAATAGTGTTTGTCTTAATGTCACATGTTCTCTCTTCTTGGAGGCTCCAACATCATCAGGTGTGATTATGTAACCTTTAGAAACTGGAAACCAGGAAAGCAAAATCAGACCACAGCCAGGATAGGGGTGAGTGTGGGAGCAGTAGACAGCAGAATAGCAAGACACAAGTATCTGATCAAGAAAATGGGAAAGGCAGTGCTATTTAGAAGTAAAGTGTCAGGTTACATACAGAAGTAGGGAAGAAGCTAAGGAGGAGTAGCAGGACAGAATTTATCAAAGACGAAAATGGAAAAGTGATTGGGTTCTTAGGTGAAGACGGGGGAGATAAATAAAGAGAAAAGTGTAGAAAGGTAGAATAACATGGATGACTAGAAATAAGGAATAATGTTAGTGATTTACCTTTCTTCCCCACAAAAGGAAGGAAAAATAGATAGTTTTTTAATCCTTAATTGGAATTCACAAAGCATTTTAATGTGATGGGAAGTGAACTGGAATCCATCTAGGACCATTTATAACTACAATATTTAAATTATGAATTGGGTGGGAAAGTACAACTATGTACCTATGTCTTCAATTCTAAATTCTCAGGATGTAAAATTTCATGGAGAAAAAATATTAAAAACAAACAACAATATGAACTAACTAGTACCCTCAGAGCTCCTAGGGACTCAACCGCCAACCAAGGAACATACATGGTAGGACTGATTGTTCTGGCAGCATGTGTATAGTAGAGGATTGCAAAATCAATCATCAATGGGAGGAGAGGTCCTTGGTCCTGTGAAGGTTCTGTGCCCCAGTATAGGGGAATGCCAGGGCCAATAAGTGGGAGAGAGTGGGGTGGCAAGCATGGGGAGGGGGGAGCCAACAGAGGTTTATTCTTGTTGTTTTTGCTTGTTTGTTTGTTTGTTCCTGGGAGGGGAAACTGGGAAAAGAAAAATCATATGACATGTAAATAAAGAAAATATCTAATAAAAAAACCCAGTGAATTGAGATCGACATTTTGGTGCTTAAAATTGTGAGATAATCTTGAATTATTACTGTGATTACATCAGAATTGTGAGTCAAAGCATGGATAGAAACAAAAGAGAATGGTAAAATTATAAAATATGAGGCAGAATTGCCTGATATTTTGAATTGCTTTTATGATTTGTTCCCCATACCAATATGTATTTTGTTCATCTACATAGATATGATTAATGTTCTGTACTCATCAGAACTGTTTTAGGAGTTAACTATTCAGTGAGACAATTGAAATCAGTAGGATTGAATTTCTAAGGCATTCTGCTAAGGTGCATGAGAAAAACTCTTCATTCTGTATACATATGACAGTGTAGGCATTATTATCTATAATTTTTATATCTAGGAGATCCATGGATGGTATATAGAAATGTGGGCTATTATGTACATTCTGAAATATCAGAATTTGAAATGACAGATTAATGAAGAACTAATACACAAAATAGAATGATGATATAAACAAACTGTCCAATGAATCCCAAGTTTCACATATTTACTGTTTTTTTTCCAGATATATGAAATACAGTTCTACTATGCTTTTAAGATGAATATACTCTCCACTTATGTCCTCATTAAAGAATGTCTTTTATGTCCAAGCTGGGCTTGGAGTCCTAGCCAATATGTTTCTCCTTTTTTTCTATGCTTCCATAATAATAAGTGACAGACCTAAACCCATGGACCTGATCTCCTGTCAACTGACCTTCATTCACATAATGATGATTATCACTGAAGGAGATAATTTGCTTGCAAACATATTAGAGTCACTAAAATTTGGGAATGACATAAAATGCAAGACAACTTTTTACATAAACAGAGTGATGAGAGGCCTCTCTATCTGCATCACCTGCCTCCTGAGTGTGGTCCAGGCTGTCACCATCAGTCCCAGTACCTCCTTCTTGGCAAAATTTAAGAATAAAGTAAAAACACACATCAACTATGTTTTTTTCTGTCTTTGGTCTTTCAATTTGTTATTCGGTAGTAGGTTGATCTTTTACGTTTCTGGTTTTACCAACGTGAGTGAAACCCACCAGATGAAGGTCACTAAATCGTGCTCACTTGTCCCAATGAACTACATCATCAGAGGATTCATTTTAACAGTGGCAGTCTCCAGAGATGTGTTTCTTGTAGGAGTCATGATGACCACAGGCACATACATGGTGATTATCTTGTTCAGACATCAGAGGCAATGCAAGCATCTTCATAGCATCAGCCACCTGAGAGCATCCCCTGAGAAAAAGGCCACTCAGACCATCTTGCTGTTGGTAGTTTTCTTTGTGGTCATGTACTGGTTAGACTTCATCATCTCAGTCACCTCAACCTTGTCATGGATTTATGACACAGTCGTCCTGATTGTTCAGAAATTGGTGATGTATGCGTATCCCACAATAACTCCTTTATTACAAATCACTTCTGATAAGAGAATAATCAGTACACTGAAAAAATTGCACTCCAAGTTCTACTAGATTTTCTAATAATGATTTTTCTCTTCCTTTAAAATTTATTCACTTACTTTTATTTATATGTACAAGTGTCATACCTTTTCTAAACTACATATCCTTCTCAATCTTCAATTGTTCATGTAGCACAGTGACATTCTTCATATGATTCAAGTAGTTTGTGGTATTACATACATATATTCTTTGACATTACAGATGCCAAATACTACAAACTTCTTAAGTTCATTGTACAGAATAATTGCTCTTTCTACATGAATTCTCTTCCTTATTCTTTTTGCTTATCTTACAATTGTCCGTGATGCTGAGGTTATTCAAAAGGAGTTCCTCACTGATAATTGCTTTGTAAGCCTTTTCTTGAAACAATTTTAATCTATATTTATTCATAAAGTTTAGTCAAAATTATAGTTTTAATAATGTTTATTAATTCTTTTCTGGATAATGAAGTTAATGTAAATTTATGTTTTCCATTTTTTAACTACAGTTAATCAATTAGTCATATATGAAACTTTCTTAAGTGTTTTTATTTATACTTCATTTCATTCACATTTATTGAAATATTATTGGTAAATAAAATTATTTATATACAGATACAAATGTGCAATATGGGTTTTGTAAATATGTGTGTGCTTCTGTGTATATGCACAGACAAAGGAAGTGTGTTCATGCACACATTGTGGCCAGGAGACTACATTGGCTGCTGGTTTTCTTATGTCATTCATCTCATGCTATTATAGTGTGTCTCTTTTGTACTTGGAGCCTAACATATATGCTCTTAGCTAATAGGATGTTACCAGATAGGGATTCTCCTATCTCTGCTTCTTTTCTTCTGGAATCACTAGGGTTCAACCATACCCCACAAGTTAACAATTATGTACTTCTTTTATTGGAAAAAGTTTTTGTACATATATTTGATTCTGATTAGATTTTCCTCTTCCTCTCATTCTCCTTATGAAACAAAACAGCATCTAATCAATAATGAGAAACTAAGTAACAGTAATTTAAAACAAACTTAAACAAGAATAGAGAAAAACATGGTAGAACAGGAGACAAAGAAAGGAACAATAAACATTCAGTAGTAGGTGATATAAAGGCATAGAAGCAGACAAGTTTAACAGAGGTACCTATAAGAATACAAAACCTGAAGTATATATATATGTGTGTGTGTGTGTAGATAGATATAGATGTAGATGTAGATTAGATAGATATAGATATAGTTATAGATATAGGTATGCAAAAGATGTGTAAAGATTGCATTGAGATCACTGTGTGTTGATTGTCGTCTACAGGGTGGTGATGCTTTTCCCCAAGTGACACAGTGTTGGATAAAACAAATTATTCATTTGCAACTGGGTATCAGAGGAAAACTGTTTTTGAGTTAGAAATGGGCTACTATCTATTTCTATTCTAGGATATTATCAGGTGAGACCTGTGCAGTCCCTGTGAATGTTGCCACAGTCTCTTAGATTATATGTACCCATTGTACTGTGTTTAGAAAGCCTTGTTTCCTTGGCATCCTCTATGTATTCTGGCTCGGATCCTACCATCACTTCACAAAGTTCCCTGGGCCCTGAGCAAAATAATTTAATGGAGACATCCAGTAAAGGATTGAGTGTCTGAAGGTCTCTAACTCTCTGCTGTGGGTCTCCGTATCTCTTCCCATCTGCTGATGGAGGAAGCTTCTGTGATGATGATTTAGCAAGACTCAGATCTATGAGTCCAGTACAGTACCACTAAGAACATTTTATTTCTACATTCTTTTAGAAGAACACCAGTGTTTGATTTTCTTCTTCACCCCTGGCTTATCTAGTCTTAGGTTCTTGACTACCCAAGCAGTGTTGGCAATGGCTTCATCTCATGTAGCACATTATTTGAGTCAAACCAGATATTGGTAGGTTACTTTCATGGGCTTTATGTCACTATTGCACAATCATATCTTCTTGGCTAGTCACTATTCTACTCTGAAGGTTTTTTAGCTGGGTTGGTATTTAACTTTCTCTGCATGTAATGTGCATGGTACTTTCCAATATCACGAACTTTGAACAGTTAGGGTAAAGCATCTAGATAGTTACAGCCTCCATGTTCAATGGGTTGTGGAACTGATGACTTCAGGAATTTGGCTTTACTATCAGTTTTTATAGAGCAAACAAGAGCCTTGACAATTCACTGTGTTGTTTCGAATTTCCCATGCAACTATCTTTGAAAATACCTCAATTAAATGAAAGGAATTCCAAGTACTGGGAGCTTCATTTGGTAATGATAGATTTCCTTTGGACTCTGTATCCCTCTTATGTGGTTGTTTCATTTAGATTTCCTTTTTATTTGTATATATTCTAGGAAGCTTCTACTGTTTTAAGTTTCCATTTGACCCCTTAAATGATTCTTATTATCTTTTTAAATTTATCTTTATGGTTTAATTAATTAATGTCATGATAACTAGTTTTTTTTAAAAAAGGATGAAAATATGTTTTCAGAATATCCAAAAAACAATTCACAGACCATATGAAGATCAAGAAGAAGAAAGACCAAAGTGTGGATGCTTCCGTCCTACTTAGAAAGGAAAACAGAATAATCATAGGAGGTAGAGGAAGGGAAGAACCTGGGAGGAAAGAAGAGGGGAGGGAAAAGGGTATGAGAGGAGATGGGGGAAAAGTCAGGAAATTGAATGGAGATATGTAGCAGTGGGGATGGGGAACTAGGTGTAGCCATTAGAAAGTCCCAGATACCAGAAAAGCAAGAAGCTCCCAAGACCCAACAGGGAAGACATTAGATGAAATTCCCAACAAAGGGGAATGAGGACCTATAGAGACCATATCCAGAGGTTAGGAACATCCTCCTGTTGAGGGATGGGGCCACACACCCATCTCAAAAATATTAACCCAGAATTGTTCCTTTCTAAAGGAAATGCAGGGACAAAAGAGTAGAACAGAGACTCAAGGAAAGCCCATCCAGAGACTGCCCCATCTAGGGATCCATCCCATCTGCAGACAACAGACCCAGAGTCTATTGCTGATGCCAAGTGGTGCTTGCTGACAGGAGCCTGGTATGGCTGTCTGCTGAGAGGCTATGCCAGAGCATGATCAATATAGATGTGGATGCTCACACCAACCATCGGATGGAGAACCAGGACTCCAGTGGAGGAGTTACAGGAAGAAGTGAAGAAGCCAAAAAGTCTTGCAGCTTCCCCATAGGAAGAATAACAATATCAACCAATCAGCCCCCAGAGCTCCTAGGGACTAAACAATCATCCAAAGAATGCACATTGAATGACCCATGGTCCTACTGCTTATGTAGCAGAGGATTGCCTTACCTGGCATGAATGAGAAGGGAAGCTCTTATTCCTGTGGAGACTTGATGCCCCAAAGTAGGAGAAAGTAGGGCAGTGAGGCAGGAGTGGGTTGTGGATGGAGGAGCTCCCTCATATCAGAAGAGGGAGGAAGGATGGGATAAGGTGTTTACAGAGGAGAAAGCAGGAAGAGCATAACTTTTGTAATATAAATAATTTTTTAAAACAATAAAATATAATAAAAGACTGGTTTAGTGGAAAACAAGAAAACAAGTTTCTAAGTTGTTTTATTTATTTACATTCCAGTTGTTGTCCCTCCATCAGTCCCTGCTCCCACAGTTCCTCATCTCCTTCCTCCTCATACTTGCATCATAGAGGGTGCTTCCCCTATATCACCAGGCCTAACTCATCCCTGAGGCTTCAAGTATCTAAACTATTAAGTACATTTTCTCCCACTGACACCAGACAAGGTAGACCTCTGCTACATATGTGCCAGGAGTCTTGAACCAGCTCATGTATGCTCAGTTGGTGAGCTCAGTCTCTGAAAGCTTCTGGGATCTGGGTTAGTTGAGACTATTGGCCTTCCTAAAGGGCTGCTCTCCATTTCAGCTTCTCCAATGCTTCTCTTATTCAACCAAATGGGTCCCCAAGTTCAGTCAGATGGTTGGGTGTATCTTCTTCTGTCTCAGTCAGATGCTGGTAGGTGTGGGGAGCCGCAGCTGCTACCATATATTGAACACCTGGTCTCTGGCCAGAGCAGAGAGCATTGATAATCAAGCCATTAGTTGGAGAAACTGAGTGCCTCCAGTTTGTGATGCAAGCTGGTATGAATTTCCTGCAGCCTATTATGCTTTGCCACGTAGCTAATGCTGATTGGGACCAGGAAAAGTATTTAACCTGTGAAAGCTGGAGGCTACTAGATTCTACAGGGAGAGGATTATTATGAGCCGGTTGTGGTGGCGCACGCCTGTAGTCCCAGCTACTCAGGAGGCTGAGAGAGATAATAGAGATTAGAGAGATTAATAAGAAGAAGTAAAATTGAAGGTTCCTGAATAAAATCTGCTTGGAGAAGGACTCGTGTTTGCCTCCTTATTTCCGCTGGACGGAAAGGGGGCTTACAGGTAGGGCTTCTCAGAGGACAGCCATGACAGGCTCCTGTCTATAAGCACAAAACATCAAAGTAGTTTCAGGCCTTGGTGCCCCACCCCACCCCCATTTGGGCCTGATCATTGGACCTCCCTTCCTTCAGTCTCTTCTCTATTTGTCCCTAAAGTTCTTTTAGACAGGAACAATTCTAGGTCAGGAATTTTGACTGTGGTTTAGTAAACCTGTCCCTTCACTTAAGGTCCTGTCTCTCTGCTTTCAATGAGACACCTTTCAATGAGTCCTGAAATTGTCTCACTTCCTATGCTTCCTATGTCTCTGGTACTTTTGAGGGGGTCTACCTAGCTCCCACTCCCTGAGGCTGCTTATTTCCATTCATTCTCTTGGAACTCTGAGTTTCTCTTCTATTCCATCTCCCATATCTGAACCTATTCCCTTTTTCCCTTCACCCTCTCTCACATAGGTTTCTCCCTCCCTCTGCCTCCGATGATTATTTTCTTCCTCCTGCTAGGTGGAATTGACATCTCCTCACTTGGATATTTCTGCTTGTGACATTTCTTATGGTCTGTAGGTTGTATCCTAAGTATTTTGTGCTTTTTGGATAATATCTACTAATCAGTGAGTACATATATTGCATGTCCTTTTGGGTCTGTGTTAACTCACTCAGGATGATATTTTCATCTTGTTTCCTGCAAAATTCATAATGTCCTTGTATTTAATAGCTGAATAGCATTCCATTGAGTATATAAACCACATTTTCTGTACCCATTCTTTGGTTGAGGGACATCTGAGTTGTTTCCTGCTTCTGGCCATTAAATTATAAGACTGCTATGAATATGGTAGAACATGTGTCCTTGTGGTAGAGTGGGGCATCTTTTGAGTATATTTCCAAGAGTATAGCTGGGACTTCAGGTAAAACTATTTCCAATTTTGTGAGGAACTGGCAGATTGATTTCCAGAGTGGTTGTACCAGTTTGCAATACCTAAACATAATATAAGCAACTCATAGCAAAACAATAGTCAACATCAAATTAAATGGAGGGAAAGTAGAAGAAATCCACTAAAATCCAGGACAAGACAAAGATGCTCACTCTATTCAATATATTACTTGAAGTTCTGGCTAGAGCAAAAGACAACAAGCAGATAGCAAGTGGATATCAATTGGAAAGCAGTCAAAGTATCACTATTTGCAGATGATATGATAGTATACCTAAGCAACCCCCAAAATTCCATGAAGAAGTCCTACAACTAATAAACAACTTCAGCCAAGTGGGAGGAGCTATTTTATCAATGCTACCAACTTCTAAGACTATATCTTGATTATATACCCTAGGATTGTAGAAAAAATTGCCTCATCTTATTGGATACAAAATTTGGAACATTATCAATCCTAATTTGTGCAGATATCCTCATAATTGCCATATTTCCAATATGTGTAATTATACAATCACTGTTTTCAGAACTTAAAGCAGTCAGTCATCCATTGTACCCCTGAGTACAAGACAATGGTATGGTGTATATTCCTTTGTTTTACAAATTCTGCAAAATAAAAAACATCTGCCTGCCAGATATTGTTTATTTTGGTCCCTGTAGGGTTGTAACCAGCAGGTACCTGACTTTATTTGTATAGGGAACATGTAAAAATTTTTTTATTATTTCTGTGACTTCTCTTGAAGTGATAGAATTTTTTTCTTTAAGCCCTTTTTATTAACATGTTTCTTATGAAATGCAGAGGCTTCTAACACATTTCACATTAGCAATTGGTCAGTTTACTCATTTCCTTGTGCTAATGGACCTGGTAAACTTGTATGAGACTGAATATGAGTAAAATATAACAGATAGTTTCTACTTTGGATAGCCTATTCAAATTATATAAATTACAAAGTTAATTGTGAGTAATCAGAAAAAATACAGCAGCTTCTATATGCAAAACAACTTTCTGCATATAAAAAATCAGTAATGCTGGGTGGTGGTTGAAACTGTCCCACAGTTTCATGAACCAGGTTCTGTCTCAAAGGAAGGAAGAAAAGGAGAACCTGAAACACAGAGTTAGAGAACAAAAGGACAGGAAGCCAAGTTGAGGGTTTCCAATCAAGGCTCACTTCTTTACTTTTGGGTTTCAGCATTTATAGGAAAGAGAGAGAGCCAAACTGTATCACTAGGTTACAATGACATTTGCATAACATAAACATTGAGAAGTCAGGGAAGAGTCAGGAGGGAGTCACCAACTGCTAAGATGTCTGCAGATGTCCTCAGGCAATTGCCATTGTCACTGGCTAGTTGTATCTCAAAGTGAACTTCTCTGGCAACTTCTTTCAGAGATAAGCCAATAGTCTGCAGAAGGTCTTTCTGCTTAACTCCCTAGGTGAAAGCTTTGGGTGGAAGCAGCCAAAGGCCTGAGGCTGAACTGGGCATGGGACGCAACAGGTGGTGGCGCACACCTTTAATCCCAGCACTTGGGAGGCAGAGGCAGGTGGATTTCTGAGTTTGAGGCCTGTTGGGTTGACAGAGTGAGTTCCAGGATAGTCAGGGCTACACAGAGAATCCCTGTCTTGAAAAACAAAACAAAAACAAAAAACAAAACAAAAAACAAAAAAAACAACAAAACAAAACAAACAAACAAACAAAAACCAGTAATTATATTAACTTATTCAGGATAAAATAATAATAACATAAGCATTACATACAATTCTGATTTTTGAACTGAGGTATATGGACTTTTGATCACCTTTTTTATTTTCTCTGACTCCTACCTTACCCATTTTATTTGCATCTGTATAGAATGTTGGTGCCTCTGGGATTGGTGTTATCTTTACTATATATGGAAGATTCTATTTAGTTCTTTTTATAAACTGCATAAGTTTGTTTAGCAGACATTAGTTATGAATTTCTCCCAAATAGTTACTAGAAGCTCTATGCCAATCACCATTGATAAACCATAGTGGCATAATCGCAGAATTAGTAAGAAGTACTATAATTTTATTTGGATCTTTTCCTGACAATTGACATAGACTCATTCTACATTTTATAATTAATTCAAAAATCTTTTCTATATGTCTTCAATTTTTACATTGTGTATGAACTAAGAAAATACCTTCCATGATATCCTCCCTTTGCATAATGAGCTCAAAAAGAGAATGCGTTGAAGGCAAATTGACCAAGATACAATCAATTTTAGGATCAACACTAACTACATATGCACCTTTCAGTCTTTGGTATACAGGAGATTGCACTTTTACTGCTTCAGCTGTTAGGCACAGTAGACTGGAAACATTTTAATCTCCTTCTCTTGATTGAAACAAATTACTTAACGCATATGGACCTAAAGTAATTTTAGGACTCAGTCACTTAATATCTCCCATTAATTTTTGAAAACCCTTAAGAGTTTACAACTGATTCCTACTAATATGCACATTTTGTGGTCAAATATTTGTAAACTGATTTAAAAACCCAATTAATTAAGTGAATCTCCTCTTTGTATTTTTTTAAGTTTTATTCCAATATGATGAGAAAAGTTACATGATTTCAATTTACCTGAATTTGTTAACATTTAAAAACATATTTTAAGTAAATAGAATTAAATCACATTCTTGTTTTCCTTTTGTACCCAGACTTCTCCCTGAGATCCTGAAAGATTTAAATTTGAGACTTGTGCTGGCTAATGAGAAAATTACAGAAAAATACAGTGGACCAAGGTCGAATATTTCCAAATAAGCCTGGGCAAAAATAAGCAAGCTGTTAAGACATTCT
>NW_022196903.1:52956160-52977937 GCF_008632895.1 Mastomys coucha
GTTAGGAGGGCTGACAGGTCAGGGAGACATAAAACACAGAGATAGGGCAATAATGCAAGGACGTGTCCGGTGCCCAGGTCAAGAAGACATAAAACACAAAAATAGGGATGTGTCCAGAGCCCAGGCGCCTGGGATTGCCTGGGCGGACATTGAGTAATGGGCCATGGGTCATCTGGTCCTCTTAGGTATTAGCTAAAGGTCAATTAGGAACCTTGAATAGCACTCCTTTTTCACTCCCCTTTTTAGGAATTTCACTCCCCTTTTTAGGAATTCTCAACTCTAATCTGCACCGAACTACATTGAAAATAACCAATCATGTATAGCCATCCTGATTCCTTTGTTCCCTCAGACCTTTTTCCTATATTTAGCCCCTAATCCCTGAGCTTTGGGTCAATTTCCCTAGACTCCTGCCTGAGTTTGATTGGGAAACAATCGGAGCTCCGAATAAAAACTACCTCTGCGGTTGCATCAAGACGGTCTCTCATGTTTTCTGGGTACATGTCTCCTAAGACTTGAGCGGAAACTCTCCACTGGATCTTTCACACGTAATAGTTAATATTTGAACTAGCCAATCATGTATAGCCACACTGATTCCTTTGTTCCCCCAGACCTTTTTCCTATATAAACCCCTAACCACTGAGCCTCGTGATTCCTTGTCACCTGCGTGAGATTGGGGGTCGAACCCAAGCTCCGAATAAACTGCCTCATGTGATTTATATCAAGATGGTCTCTCGTGATTCCTTGGGTGCTTGTCCTCCAGAGATTTGAGTGGGGGTCTCCCCACAGGGGCCTTTCAATCCCCCCTTCAATATCTATAATATCTTTTTTGTCATATTCTTTAAAATTTATAAAATAACAATAAAAAAGAGTATTATAAAAGTTCTTTGATATAAAACAATAATCAATTTAACACTCTTATGTAGATGCTTGTCTACAGCAATACTAAAAATACGAATGTTTTTCTCAATATAAATTTTAAATAACTCCAAATGTATTAACTGTATATTTCAAAATAATACATGACTACTAATATTTTCTTAAAGGAACATAAATATATGCAGTGTTTTTGTTTGTTTGTCTGTTTTGTATTTAGTAGAGCTTAAAAAGTTACTGTGGTAACTTGATACAAAAGTTACAAATGTCAAGCAAAGCATTCAGTCTCATTCTTTGTTCTCTTACAAGCCACCTCCAAATTTAATTGTCTACATTTGTTTTGCGTATATAAATACTTTAAAAATATGTAAGCTGTTCTGAAAACCATAGTATAGTGTAAAAACATGAAATAAACAATACTATTAATAAGCTGAGATAGGAGAAGTAAGATCTCAAGACCATTATGTTGTACAAAGCAAGACACTGTCACAAACAAACAAGCTGAAAGTGTATATGGATTGTATAATATTGGACCTATTTTGCCAATTACAAAATTAGAGAGACCATTGGATGACAATCAACAAATTTCTAATTCCTCATATTTTTGGATTTCAATCAATTAGTATATGTTGGTAATATTAATTTTCATATTAAGATATTAAGAAGAACTAATTGTTACTTCCTGTTGTTTTTGTTGTAAGAAGTGGAATTAGGTTTGTGTGGATTTGTTGAAAGATCACTTTCTTGCTTCTTCTAGGATGTAGTTTTGCTCCTTATGTTGATGTTTTCCATCTATTATCCTTTGTAGGGCTGGATTTGTGGAAAAGATATTGTGCAAAATTGGTTTTGTCATGGAATATCTTGTTTTCTCCATTTATGGTAACTGAGAGTTTTGGTGTATATAGTAGCCTGGGCTGGCATTTGTGTTCTTGTAGAGTCTTTATGACATCTGCCCAGGATCTTCTAGCTTTCATAGTCTCTGGTGAGAAGCCTGGTTTAATTCTGATAGGCCTTTCTTTATATGTTACTTGACCTTTTTCCTTTACTGCTTTTAAAATTCTTACTTTGTTTAGTGCATTTGGTGCTTTTATTATTATGTGACAGGAGGAATTTCTTTTCTTGTCCAGTCTATTTGGAGTTCTGTAGGCTTCTTGAATGTTCATGGGCATCCCTTTTTTTAGATTAGGGAATTTTTCTTCTATAATTTTGTTGAAGATGTTTTCTGGCCCATTACCTTGGGAATCTTCATTCTCTTCTATACCTATTATCCTTAAGTTTGGTCTTCTCATTGTGTCCTGGATTTCTTGGATGTTTTGGGTTCAGAGCTTTTTGCTTTTTGCATTTTCTTTGACTGTTTTGTCAATGTTTTCTATGGTGTCTCCTGCACCTGAGATTCTCTCTTCTTTCTCTTGTATTCTGTTGGTGATGCTCTCATCTATGACTCCTGATTTCTTTTCTAGGTTTTGTATCTCCAGGGTTGTCTCTCTTTCTGCTTTCTTTATTGTTTCTATTTCTATTTCCATTTTTAGATTCTGGATGGGTTTGTTCATTTCCTTCACCTGTTTGATTGTGTTTTGCTATAGTTCTTTAAGGGATTTTTGTGTTTTCTCTTGAAGGGCTTCTAGCTGTTTACCTGTGTTCTCCTGTATTTCTTTGAGGGTGCCATTTACGTCTTTCTTAAAGTCCTGTATCATCACCACTAGAAGTGATTTTATATCTGAATCTTGCTTTTCCAATGTGATGGTTTATCCAGGACTTGCTATGGTGGGAGTATTGGGTTTTCATGGTGCCAAGGAACCTTGGTTTGGGTTGCTTATATTCTTACTCTTTCCCCACATTATCTGGTTATCTCTAGTGGTACCTGCCCTTGCTAAATCTGACTGGAGCCTGTCTTTCCTGTGATCCTGGTTGTGTCAGACCTCCTCAGAGTCAAGCTGTCTCTGGGATCCTGTGATTCTGGGATCCTGGCCCTTGGCTTGTTAGATCACCTGGGAGTAAAGCTACCTCTGGGTGTTGTGGGACTGGCTGCTGAGTTTGCGCCCAAGGTCTTCTCAGGGCATCAGCCCAGACAGACTCGAAGCAACCTGAGCCTCTGGGCTGGCAGAGTTCCTGTGTGGCTGGCCCTGCTGGTCCCAGTTACTCCTGGTGTTGGGACAGATGTTGTGTCCTCCTCACCACAGAACTCCTCTTTGTATTTTTTCATGACTCCCAACATGGCAGATTCTTTGTATTTCCTTAAGCATATTTTCTAAAACATCTTTATCAGAATCAGTTTACAAAATATCGTCCATGCAATGATAAATGATAAATTAAGAAAATTGCTTAACTATTATTTCTAATGGTTGTTACACAAAATACTTATATAAAGTTAAACAATTTAATGTTCCCTGTGGAAGAACCTTCTAGTTGCATGTTTTTATTGGACAACTATTGTTTGGAGTAGGTACTCAGAAAGGAAATTCTTTCCCTATCCTGCTCATGCAAGGGTATTATATATATATATAAAGTAGTCTTTCAAGTCGATTATTATTATAGGTCAGAATCTTGGTAACAAAGTAGGTAAAGAAAGTACAGGTTGTAAAGAAACCATTGGTTGAATTACTCTATTAACTACTCTTAAGTTCACGATCATACTCCATTTTTCTCATTTCTTCCTTTACAACAAATACAGCAGAATTCCATGGGCTACTCTTCTATATATTCAGCCTCCTGCTGCTCTTTTACCAGTTGTTCAAGTGCCTGTAATTTTTCTTTTGTTATGGGCCATTACTGTCACCCTATAGGTTTGATAACAATTTTAGGGGCAAGGCTGTTGGTATGTCAGTAGTGGCCGCTTTTATAAGTTTGGAAACTCAATCTCTTTGGTGTTTGTACAATGGGGATGGTATGTGATTGTTATAAATTACCCATATCAATATCTTCCCCAGGAGCATTTATCATATCAACCCTAATTTTCACATTTACTGTCCTTAGAATCTCAAGATTTTTTTGAGTACCCCATTATTGTAAAAGACCCCTTCCCCATAAATGTATATCTATGTCTGCCACATAAGGTCTCAACTTTCCTGTTTGCCCTTCTGGTCTCACACAATTAATCTATCAGGTACTTTGTCGTATTCATGATAATTTACCAGTTTCAATAAACTGTATGTAAAACTTGTGAAGTGGCCAATCTGGATTCTAAGATTTGGGGAAAGTATACTTACTTCAGGTACTGTATTTCTACCATTAATTTGGATTTCTGATCATTAATCATTGTTTCCTAGAACACATGGTTTCCAATACTCCCAAAAGCCCAGTGTTTTCTACTTGAACAGTCTTGCCCTTGATGTAAAGAAATAATAGCTCAGCAATTCTATCCTTTACATCAATTTGCACCTTTTTTCACATATGCTATCATGTTGTAGTATATCTAGATACACATTAAATTTTTGCAATATTAAGTCACTTCTTCCCAAAATTATTGCTACTCTCCCTTAAGGTGTAGGACTATGAAACAAATCTTTACTTCCTTCCGTAGCATGTATAAATTCAGAAATACTTAGTTTTGACATTCTTGCCCATTGGTACATTCTGGCTGACAAAAGGAAGATGGCTCATACTGTTTGCTGTAGGACCTCAAGCTGACAGGCCCCTCTGTTCATTTCCCAATGGCAAGATATTACCTTGTCTATCTTAATCCTGTAATCATTTGATCAAAGTTTGCCCTTTCCACAGTGGTTACAGTACCCTGGAAGTCTTTGGGCTTCATTGTAGAAAAAGCCTGCTTAATTTTTTCTGAGAATACCATATTCTCTACAGTCAATATGCCTCCTATTTTGTGCTCTGAATCTGCTAGTCTTACAATTTCTACAGAAATGACCAAATTCACCACAATTATAGCGTCTGCCATTTTGATTCCCAAACTTATAGCTATGAGCCCTATGATGGTAGTATTATGCTCCTGAGAACCAATACCAGTTGTATCTTTTATCCATTCGTCTATCAGGGCTCCTCATGCTTTCCATGGTCTGATTTCTCTCTTATATTCTGTATTTGTGTTTTCAAGTGCCAAGGTCTCTATCAATGACTATCTAGTTTTAGAGTATGTTATGGCTCTATTTACAGATGAATCCAATCTCTGTAAGAAGTCAGTAAAGGCTTCTGCAAGGCCCTGTATTACATTATTAAATGAGGTGGATTCCCACAGCCCCACCCAGCTCCTCTATCATATTCACATCTTACACTGACAACATGCCATTGTTCAATTATGGCATTATCAGATCTGATTTGTTCTTTTAACTCAGAATAATGCTCTTCACTAAGCAGTTGGTCTTTAGTAACGTTTATTCCCCCTTGCTAAATTATGTTGTTCTATTTTTCTGGTTTAATTCCTTAACAAATATAGTTCACTTTCTAGTGCAGCTGACTCCAACCCATTCCATTCTTGGGAAACTCTATGATGTGGAGCCCAGTTACTTAACATTTCTTTGACAAATGGAGAATGCAAGCCATACAATATAATGGCCTCTTTAAAATGCTATAAATCTGTCATTTCCATTGGACACTATCTGAGCTCATTATAAGCATGACCATCATTAGCAGGCATATGCTACACAAACTTTAGAAAGACTGAAGGTGCTTATATATACCCAAGCAAATGTTCAGATGGAACAACTTGGCTGACCACTCACACATGATCCCTTTACCTCTTCTTGCTCTTTCCAGACCCTTGTCTCACTGAGGTGATCTGAGAACTTAACCTAGCAGTAAAAGTACATGGAATAGGGTGGAGTAGCAGTTTATCTTCCAGCCTAGTTTGCTTCTGTCTTTCAACAAGTGGTAAATTCCCAGGCTCAGACTCCACTCCTGAAACCTGTTGTTTTCTTCCACCTGGCTCTTTCTTTCTGCCAACTCTCTAAGCCACAACCATCTCTACAATCTCTCTAACACAGAAAATTGAGGGAGCCTCCTGAATTTTCACCTCTCCCCTGAATCATTTTTCAAAATGGTATTCATGAAGACTATAAACCAAAGCCCAAAAACCACCTCCAAGAGGAGCAAGGTAGGAGACCACTCAATGACAATATCTGCTATTTTACCAGTGTCCTTATATAATAGCCCATCAAAAGCCTGCTTATTCCTCTAATACATTAGAAGTAGTGTTACCTGATATGCCTAAGCAATATTGACAGTGACAATCAGTCTTAGAATAGTCAAAGACTACTTTAATTATGGTTCTTTAATGCTTCAATCTCCCTTCACACCACCCACCAGAGGCAGGGGGAAAGAAAAGTTAATAGGAGAGTGTGATTATGGAACTGTTTAGAGAAGTTCTTTGGGATGAAATGAATTTTCATTGTCAGCAGTCCAGTCTACTCAACATCACCAAAAATGAATCAGTAGCATCGGCTCAATCAAGAAGAAACCACCAGACCCCACCAATCTGCCTGAGTCTGCAGAAGCAGGAAGAAGCAGCTGGATTATTACCAGAAGTTCTTTGGTGTGTTTCTCTTGATGAAGTCACAACAAGCAAAGATCAGTGAAATAAAGTAAATGAATACAAGAGCATAATCAGTTGGGTTATAGTTATACTCTTTCCAGACATCACATTTACTCTCAAGCATCCACTCAAGTAAATCATTACATTTAATTTCTACTGAAAACTCCAAGTAAAACATCATGTGTCTATTCTCAGGAAAACATTCTCCCATAACACAGCTTTCAGAAAACATCACATGACACAACTGACTCTCCAACGTATTGAGATATTTCCACTTCATATGCCACATTTTCTTTACTCATTTATCTGTTTAGGGATAACTAGATTGTTTCCAATGTCTGAATATTTATAAATAAGCAGTGTCACTGTAGTAGGGTAACTGTCCTCTGGGACTAATAGTGGTATAGCTTGACTTGAAGTAGATCTATTCCCAACTTCCTGAGAAACTACTACACTCATTCCATAGTGAATGGACAAGTTTGTGCTCCAAGAACAAGGCATGAGTATTCTTATTTCACATCCTTGCCTGTATATGGTATCACTGATATTATTCATGTTGGCCATTCTGTCAGGAATAAGGTTAAATCTTTTTGTTTTTTAGGTATTTTCTTTTTTATTAGATGTTTTCATTATTTACAATATCTTCATTCCCAGGTTTCCCTCCAAAAAGAAAAAATAAATAAAATTAAATTAAAAAACAAAAAACAAAAACTAAAACAAACCCCTGTTCCCTCCCCTCTCCACTACTCAGCAACCCACCCCCTCCTGCCTGCTGGCCCTGGCATTCCCCTACACTGAGGCATAGAACCTTCACAGGGCCAAGGGCCTCTCCTCCCATTGATGACCTACTTGGCCATCCTCTGCTATACATATGCAGCTGGAGACATTAGTCCTAACATGTGTACTCTTTGGTTGGTGGTTTAGTCCCTGGAAGCTATGAGGGTACTAGTTAGTTCATATTGTTGGTCATCCTAAGGGGCTGCAAACCCTTCAGTTCCTTGGGTCCATTCTCTAGCTCCTTCATTGGGGACTCTGTACTCAGTCCAATGGATGGCTGTGAGCCTTTACTTCTGTAATAGTTGGGTACTGTCAGAGCCTCTCAGAAGACAGCTATATCAGGCTCCTGTCATCCAGCACTTGCTGGCATCCACAATAATGTCTATATTTGATGACTGAATATGGGAAGGATTCCCGGGTGAAGCAATCTCTGAATTGTCCTTCCTTTAGTCTCTGCTCCATAGTTAGTTTCTACAACTCCTTCCATGGGTATTTTGTTCCCCCTTTTAAGAAGGAATGAAGTATCCACACTTTTATCTTGTTCTACTTGATTTTCTTATGGTTTGTGGTTTGTACTTTGTGTATTCCGATCTTCTGGGCTAATATCCACTTATGAGAGAATGCATACCATGTGTGTTCTTTTTTATTGGGTTACCTCACTCAGCATGATATTTTCCAGGTCCATCCATTTCCCCAAGAATTTCATAAATTCATTGTCTTTAATAGCTGAGTAGTACTCCATTATGTAGATGTACCACATTTCTATATCCATTCCTCTGTTGAGGGACATCTGGATTGTTTCAAGTTTCTGGCTATTATAAATAAGGCTGCTATGAACATAGTGGACCATGTGTCCTTATTGCATGTTGGAGCATCTTCTGGGTATATGCCCAGGAGTGGTATAGCTGCGTCCTCTGGTAGTACTATGTCCAATTTCTGGAGGAACTGCCAAACTGATTTCCAGAGTGGTTGTACCAGCATATTTTCTTTATTTACATTTCAAATGGTATATCCTTTCCCAGTCTATCCTTCGGGGGGAAAAAAAAACCTCTGTTCCCTCCCATCTCCCCCTGCTCACCAACACACCTTCTCCCTCTTCCTGGCCCTGGCATTCCCCTACACGGGGGCATAGAACCTTCACAGGGCCAAGGATCTCTCCTCCCATTGATGACTGACTTGGCCATCCTCTGCTACATATGTAGTTGGAGCCATGAGTCCCACCATGTGTATTCATTAGTTGTTGGTTTAGTCCCTGGGAGCTCTGAGGGTACTAGTTAGTTCATATTGTTTTAAGTCCTAAGGGGCTGCAAACCCTTCAGCTCCTTGGATCTTTTCTTTAGCTCCTTCAATGGGGACCTTGTGCCTAATCGAATGGATGGCTGTGAACCTCTACTTCTGTATTAGTTGGGCACCGTCAGAGCCTCTCAGAAGACAGCTATATCAGGCACCTATCAGTCAGCATTTGCTGGCATCCACAATAGTGACTGGGTTTGGTGATTGAATATGGGAAGGATTCCCAGGTAGAACAGTCTTTGGATTATCCTTCCTTCAGTTTCTGCTCCATAGTTTGCCTCTGTAACTCCTTAGATGGGTATTTTGTTGCCCCTTCTAAGAAGGATCAAAGTATCCACACTTTGGTCTTCCTTCTTCTTGAGTTTCTTGTGGTTTGTGGGTTGTATCTTGGGTATTGCAAGCTTCTGGACTAATATCCACTTATCAGTGAGTGCATACCATATGTGTTCTTTTGTGATTGGGTTACCTCACTCAGGATGATATTCTCCAGATCCATCCATTTACCTAAGAATTTCATAAATTCATTGTATTTAATAGCTGAGTACTCTATCATGTAAATGCACCACATTTCTATATCCATTCCTCTGTTGAGGGACATCTGGATTGTTTCAAGTTTCTGACTATTATAAATAAGGCTGCTATGAACATAGTGGAGCATGTGTCCTTATTGCATGTTGGAGCATCTTCTGGGTATATGCCCAGGAGTGGTATAGCTGGGTCCTCTGGTAGCACTATGTCCAGTTTCCTGAAAAACTGCCAAACTGATTTCCAGAGTGGTTGTACCAGCTTACAATCCCACCAGCAATGAAGGAGTACTCCTCTTTCTCTACAACCTCTCCAGCATCTGCTGTCACCTGAGTTTTTGATCTTAGACATTCTACCTGGTGTGAGGTAGAATCTAAAGCTTGTTTTGATTTGCATTTCCCTGATGACTAAGGATGTTGAACATTTCTTTTGGTGTTTCTCAGCCATTCAGTATTCCTCAGTTGAGAAATCTTCGTTTAGCTCTGTTCCCTATTTTTACTAGGGTTATTTGGTTCTCTGGAGTCTAATGTCTTGAGTTCTTTGTATATATTTGATATTAGCCCTCTATCAGATATAGAATTGCTAAAGATCTTTTTCCAATCTGTTGGTTGCCATTTTGTCCTATTGACAGTGTCCTTTGCCTTACAGAAGCTTTGTAATTTTATGAGGTCCCATTTGTCAATTCTTGACCTTAGAGCATAAGCCATTGGTGTTCTGTTCAGGAAAATTTTTCCCAGTGTCCAGTATTAGAATGGCTACTCCAACTTGTTTCTTGGGACCATTTGCTGGGACAATTGTTTTCCAGCCTTTTATTCTGAGGTAGTGTCTGTCTTTGTCACTGAAGTAGGTTTCCTGAATGTAACAAAATGTTGGGTCCTATTTATGTACCCAGTCTGATTGCCTACGTCTTTTTATTGGAGAATTGTGTCCATTGATATTAATGGATAATAAGGAAAAGTAAATGTTGCTTCCTGTTATTTTTGTTGTTAAAGTTGGAATTCTGTTCATGTGACTATCTTCTTTTAGTTTTGTTGGAAGATTACTTTCTTGCTTTTTCTAGAATGTAGTTTCCTTCCTTGTGTTGGAGTTTTCTATTTATTATCCTTTGAAGGGCTGGATTTGTGGAAAGATATTTTGTAAATTTGGTTTTGTCATGGAATACCTTGGTTTCTCCATCTATGGTAATTGAGAATTTTGCTAGTTATACTATCTTGGGCTGGCATTTGTGTTCTTTTAGGGTCTGTATGACATCAATCCAGGATCTTCTGGCTTTCATAGTCTCTGGCGAGAAGCCTGGTGTAATTCTGATAGGTCTGTCTTTATATGTTACTTGACTTTTCCCCTCCATGCTCTTAATGTTCTTTCTTTGTTTTGTGTATTTGTTGTTTCGACTATTATGTGACAGGAGGAATTTCTTTTCTGGTCCAAATAATTTGGAGTTCTGTAGGTTTCTTGTATTTTCATGGGCATCTCTTTTTTTAGGTTAGGGATGGTTTCTTCTATAATTTTGTTGAGGATATTTACTAACCCTTTAAATTGTGTATCTTTGCTATCTTCTATGCCTATTATTCTTAGGTTTTCTATCTCCAGAGTTGTCTCTCTTCATGATTTCTTAATTGTTTCTACTTTCATTTTTAGGTCCTGGATGGTTTTGTTCAATTCCTTCACCTGTTTGGTTGTGCTTTCCTGTAATTCTTTAAGGGATTTTTATGTTTCCTTTTTAAGGGCTTCTAATTGTTTACTTGTATTCTCCTGTAATTCTTTAAGGGATTTTTCTGTTTCCTCTTTAACAGCTTTCACCTGTTTACCTGTGTTCTCCTGTATTTCTTTAAGGGAGTTATTTATATCCTTCTTAAATTTCTCTATCACCATCATGAGATATGATTTTAGATCCAATTCTTGGTTTTCTGGTGTTTTTGGGGTATTCAGGACTTGCTGTGGAGGGAGTACTGGGTTTTGATTGTTGGCAACCAGCATCAATTAAAGAAAGGGTTACCTGGGAAATGGAGTTAGAAGGAAAGACAATGGTAGGAGAGAGTTTTCTGGAATAAGGAATCGGGAGAAAATAGGGTGGCCAAAATTATACCTGTCCATGTGGAAGGTTTTATAAAAATTAGATGGGAGTCATGATCGCTCAGCCATCTTGACCTTTAATGAATTCTTTGTTACAAGCCAACAGGTAGAATAGGTGAGGCAAAACTCCTCCCACAAGTTCATCAGCATCCCGGCCCAATCAGCAGCTTCTTTGGTCTCTGTAGAGGTGGGACTTCCGATGTAACTGGAACCAGGAGCGAGGCATGGCAAATAGCAGGAGGTGGGCAGAGAGGTGTGGTTATGAGAGGCAGGCAGGGTCTGAAGAAATCAGCACTCGAGCCAGGAGGGTTACATCTGATGATTCTAAGTAGTCTTGGTTTCTCTTGGTAAGTTTCTTGCATTTGTGTTTAGCCATCTGTTAATCTCTGGTGTTAGATATTCTTACTGTCTCTGGCTGTAGCTTGTTCCTCCTGTGGGTCTGTAAGCCTGTGTCAGCACTCCTGAGAGATCAGCTCTCCTCTGGTAAGACCTGAGTACAGAGGGCTGTGACTCAGCTGTCCCTCCTGTGTGCAGATGGATAAATGAAGGTCTCTGTGTCTTAGAAGTTGCTCTGCAGCTTCTAAGGCCTGTGTCTCCTGGCTACTCCTGCCTTAGAAAGTCACTGGAGAGAAAACGTGGATTGCTGTTGAGTCCCCCGGTCAAAGCACTCTCTGGAGATCTGCTCTTCCCTGGTAGGAAAGGTGCTCAGAGGGCTGTGGAACAGGCACACCTCCTGGCTGTAGATGGAGATAGAAAGGACCCTGTCCCAGTTGTTCTGCTGCTTCTAGTTAAATCTTCAAGTAGCTTTAATTTGCATTACACTGATGTCTAGTGCAGTTGAACTTTTTCAAAGTTTCTAAGCCATTTGTGTTTCCTGTTTTGAAAATTCTCTGCTTATGTCTCTACTCCAATTTTAAATTGGGTTATTTGCTTGCTTGATGTCAAATTTTTAAATTTTTTATATACGCTGGGTATTAGCCCTGTACTGGCTTATTTTCTGTCAACTTGACAAAAGCTACAGTCATCAAATGCAAGGAGCCTCATTTGAGGAAATGTCTCTAGGAGCTGCACCATATTGAGTAAAGCATTTTCACAATTAGCGATCACTGACAGAGGGCACAGCTTATTGTGGGTGTTGCCACCCCTGGGCTGGTGGTCATACATTCTATACAAAAGAGATGAAGGAAGCCAGAGAAAGCAAGCCAGTATCACCCCTCCATGGTTTTTGCATCAGTTCCTGCCTCTAGGATCCTGCCCTGAGGGAATTACTGTCCTGACTTTTTGGTGATGAAATCCAATGTGGACACATAAGTTGAATAATCTCATTTCTCCACAAAGTTAGTTTTTGTTTATCATGTTTTATCACTGCATAAAAACCCTAGGAAAAGCCCTATGCCAGATATGCATCTTATCTCATTCTGTCTTAATTGATTGAATGAATATATGTTTTTCCATGTTGAAAATTTTTAGTTCAAGATCCAATTTACTAATTGCTGTTCTTAGTGTCTGTGTAAGTGTAACCTCCCCCATTAGCTAAGCCACTGCCAGCCTCCACCTGGAAGCCACTATCCCACCTGGGGAGCTCTGCGGACTGTCACTTCTCCTCAAAGCAGCAGCTTAGAAGTCCACTCAGCTAGCTCCGAGACTGCCTACAGCCAGAAGTCTCACAAGTTGCTGCTACTCTGTGCCTGAGTGGTACTGCCATGTTTGTACTATGCAAATATCATGGAACCTAGAGACTTGCTTTCATTTCTGTACTACGGTATATAAACTTGACTCCCGCAGTGAAGTTTGAACCTTGATCAGACTGCTTGTCTTGGTTTCATTATTTCTTCCTCAATCCGAACCCTCTTTTTCCAGGTCCCTGTCCTCCACCCGGGAAGAATCCAGTTCCTGAAACTGCAGGCAATTTCATGTAAGCAGTGTACTATTCAGAAAGTGCTTTTCCAGGTACAATGATATTATGAGTATTACCAACTTTTTTTCTATCTGGCCTTATATTGAGGGTTTTCATAAATTTATAGTTGACTTTTGTGTTTTGTGATAAGTACAGATATATCTGCACTCTTCTATATGGAGATATTCAGTTTGACCATTACCATTTGTTAAACATACCATCTTTTTTCCATTGTGTGTTTCTGACTTAAACAAAAATCAGGTATTTATTGGTAAATGGACATCTCTGTGTCATCAGTTCTACTAGCCAATGTGTCTGTTTTTGTTCCAAGGCTAAGCATTTTTAATACTATAACTTTCGAGTACAATTTGAAATCAGGGATGGTAATAGTGAAGAACCAGTCTGTTTCCACCTTAGGATTAAAGTCAGACAAAATAGGTTCATTCTTGTTTATGATTAAAAATCTGTTTGTCAAGGATTGAGCTATGTACCCCCTATAATCCTAACCACAAATGGTTCTGTAGTGCCATTTAAAGGAATGGAAATGATGTCTTTGTTTTAATAAGTTCTTTATAACTATCATGCAATCTGACTTTTGTTTCAAAAGTTTTTATGACCATGTACGACTACCTTGCCATGACTACTTTACAACCATGTCTTTGTTTCAGGAGTGCCTAGCTTATTAAGTATATATTCTGTTCTGGAAACCATGACTCTTTTTCCCACCCAGTCCCCTACTAGGAAACCTCTTGATCTTGAGCTATAAAAGCATTGTCTTTCTCACATTCATGCTTACCTCTCAAATGCAACTTATGGGGAGGCTGCCTGCTTACAAGAATAAAAATAAAAAAGCTTTCATTAATTAATTGCTTGCTTCATTTATCTTGGGCATCATGATTTCGGTCAGTGGTCTCCTCCCAATTTGGGGAACAACAGTACCTTGAAAAGTTCTCAGTAGTGTTATAGTTATCCTGTCTTTTTGTTTGTTTTTGCTGTTTTATATTCCATATGAGGTTACGAATTGTCCTTTCAAGTTATGTGTGAAGATTTTGTTAAAGTGTTTATAGTGATGGCATTGAACCAGTACATTGCTGCAAGTAAGATAACTATTTTTTACTATATTAATCATCCTGCTCTATGGGCATGAAAAATCTTTCCATCCTCTGAGAGCTCCTTCAATTTCTTACTTTAATATGTCATAAAAGTCCTTCACTTCATATGTTAAAGTTTTCCAAAAAATATCTTATATTTTTGGCAGCTATTGTTAAAGTGTTGCACTTCATTTCTCTACTAAAATAGTGATGGTACTGCCAGTGTTTAGAACTCTAAGGTACACCCACACATATGTAGATCTCATCACTTGCTCAATCCTGTAAGTTTCTCTCCATAACATTAACACAGATCTATGGTACAAAACTTCAATTGAAATATTTATATCATGTCTTCTCTGGTCATTTGTGAATTCTGGAAAAATAATCTCCAAAAGGATCTTTTTTAACTGTGTTGAATTATCCATATGCTATGCATTGAAGAAAGGACCCAACCTCAATTAAAATATAACCACCATCAACACTTGACCTGTGTCAAAAAGAGGGTTAGGGAGCAGAAAATAATAATCCATAAGAACTATATTATCAACATCTTCTAAGCTCAGTGTCTTCTCATTCTACTGGCTACAGCCCATGAATCAGTAAACAACTTTCCTTCTGACCATTTCTTCTTCCATGCCAAATGTACAGACATATATATAATTCCTGAAGTTAAATATAAGTTCTTTATCATACCTCTTCCATGATTGTTCCAGAAAAAGATTGTAATGCTATAGCTCTCCACTTCTGGATGATATCTGCCTAGTGTGCAGAACCCTAAGTAATGTAGGCCCTAATCTTATTTTCTTCAGTCATCTGATCATGAGTCACACTCCATAATGCCATGATTAGATGCTTGACAACAGAAGACTCTATAAAAGAACTAGAACCTTAGATAGACTTCATGTCCTGTTGTACTCTCAGAACCTGCTGAAGCCTTATCATACTTCCATTTAATGACAAGTGACTACTAAAAATATCCATCTTCCATCTTCATAACTTGGTTGGTCAGATAACACCAAGTTTATAAGGGCAGCTAGAATCACACGGTATTTTGGTGTCCCATTGTCAAATGTTTGGTTTCTTCTAAGGTTCAATAATAGGCCAAGAACTGTTTCTCACAGGGAAACATCTGCTTGTAGATTATAGTATATTCTTGAACCCAAATCCCAAGGGTGTCTATTGTGATTCACGTACTGTGGACTGTTAAATATCTAAGCAGAATCCATATCTGCTACTTAAACCTCCAGTAAATTGGGTCTATTATTACTTGGTCCAATTGGAATAGCAGCCTGCACCATAATATGAACCCTGCTGAAGAGGATTATCTTATTCAAGCACAGTTCAAAGCTAGCAGTTTTCCAAGTATCTTTCTATATAGGCTAGAGTAAAGCATCCAAGTGAAGAATATGCAGTTCCCAGAAACTTTGTAGGTGCAATAAGCATTCTGAATCTTTTCTGGTAGTATGAAGGAGCAAATACAGCAACTTACTTTTCACCTCAAAAGGAATATTCCTACATACCCCACACCACTGCACTCCTAGAAATTTCAGTGAAGTAGAAAGCCCTTGACAAATTTTGAATGGCTGAGAAGCACTTAAAGAAATGTTCAACATTCTCAGTCATCAAGGATATGCAAATCAAAACAAGCCTGAGATTCCACCTCACACCAGTCAGATTGGCTAAGATCAAAAACTCAGGTGACAGCAGATGCTGTGGAGGATGTGGAGAAAGAGGAACACTCCTCCATTATTTGTGGGATTGCAAGTTGGTACAACCACTCTGGAAATCAGTCTAGTTGTTCCTCAAAATATTGGACATAGTACTACCTGAGGACCCAGATATACCACTCCTAGGCATATACCCAAAGAGGCTCCAACATGTAATAAGGACACATACTCCACTATGTTCATAGCAGCCTTAATAATAGCCAGAAGCTGGAAAGAACCCAGGTGTCCTTCAACAGAGGAATGGATACAGAAAATGTGGTACATTTACACTGTGGAGTACTACTCAACTATTTAAAGTTAAAAAAAAAATGACCATGAAATTCTCAGGCAAATGGGTGTAACTAGAAAATATCATCACGAGTGAGGTAACCCAGATACAAAGAACATATATGGTTTGTACTCACTGATAAGTGGATACAAGGCAAAAAGTTTGCAATAGCCAGGATACAACTCACAGACCATATGAAGCTCAAGAAGATGGAAAACCAAAGTATGGATGCTCGAGTCCTACTTAGAATGGTGTAAAATAAAATCACAGGAAGTAGAAGGAGGGAGGGACTTGGGATGGAGAAAAAGGGGGAGATAAAAGTGGAAGGATAAGATGTGGGAGGAGATAGGGAGAAGTATAGAATGTCAGAAAATTGGAGGTGTATAGCAGTGGGGGATGGGGAACTGGGGTTAGCCACCAAAAAGTCCCAGATGCCAGGAAAGCAAGAGGCTCCCAGGATACAATGGGGATGACATTAGCTGAAATGCCCTACAAAGGAGAGAGAGAACCTGTAGAGACCATATAGAGAGGTTAGGCAAAACTCCTGATTGAGGGATGGGGCTACCCACCCACCTCAAAAAATTAACCCAGAAATTACTCCTGTCAAAAGGCAATATAGGGACAAAGAGTGGAACAGAGACTGAAGGAAAGTTCATCCAGAGACTGTCTAACCTGGGGATTCATCCCAAATGCAGATACCAAAACCTAGAAACTATTGCTGATGCAAAGAAGTGTTTGCTGACAGGAACCTGATATAGCTGTCTCTTGAGAGGCTCTACCAGAGCCTTATCAATACATGACCTGGCCAGCAGGTCAAGTTATTCGGGGGAATGAGGAGGGTCACAACCTGTGAATAAAGAATGGGCCGAGAGAGACGACAGGACTCAAGGAAGCATTGCTTGTCAAGAGCCGTTTACTTGGTGGAGCAGAGCATATTTAAAGCAAAAATCTTGGGGGGTGGGGAAGAGGAAGGAGGGAGATGGAAGGTTACAAAATCTTCTGGGGTTGAGCTCCAGGGTAGCAGGTGGGGAGTGGGTGGATTTCTGTGAATGTTCTTTTCTCAGGGCCAAGCGGATACTTGTGATTGTCAGGCAGGATGTTAGTCTCAGGGTTCTCAATTAGCTGGGGCAGGATGTTTATCTCAGGGTTCTCATGGTTCCCAACAAATACAGATGTGGATGCTTACAGCTAATCATTGGACTAAGCATGGGGACCCCAATGGAGGAATTAGGGGAAGGACTGAAGGAGCTGAAGGGGATTGTAATACCATATAAAAGAAAAACATTATGAACCAACTAGACCCTCTAGATCTCCTAAGGACTAAACCACCAACCAAGGGTACACATGGAGGGAGCCATGGCTCCAGCTGCATATGTACCATAGGATTGCCTTATCTGGCATCAATGGGAAGAGAGGCCCTTGTTTCTATGAAGGATTAATGCCACATAATAGGAGAATGCTAGGCAGGTGAGATGGGAATGGGTGGGTGGGTGGGGGATCAGCACCCTCATAGAAGCTGGGAATATATGGGATGTGATAAAAGAGTTGTGGAGGGGGAACTGGGAAGGTAGATAACATTTGAAATGTAAATAAATATAAAATAAGCAATAGAAATTATTAAAAAAGAAAGTCCTTGAATTTTAGTTGAAATTATTTCCCTATCTTCTACTGTACATGTGTTTTATCAACAAATCCTCCAAATCTGCTATGTTCTACTTTTTAAACATCATACTGTCATCAATGAGGTAGATTAACATGATATCTTCAGGATGAGATAGAAATGTAAAAATTAACTCCTGGAATTGCCAGATAAAAACAAAATTGCTTTTGGTAGGCTTTATTAACAAATATTTTTAGAAATCATAGGTGAGGTCACTATCTGCTTATATATATCAGGTGATAAACGAATCTGCTCAAGAAAAGAAATCACATTTGATTTATCACGTACAATTAAGACACTTTCTCACTGAGTTAATCATAGTCAACCATCATTCTCCATAAATGAATGTTCCACCATGGAATTCTCCATCTGTTTTCTATAATGTCCTGTAGTAAAAGATATTTTCTAAAAAATCCTGGCACAAGCTTTTTCTTCTCACCTTAGACCATTTATATTCTGAATAACACACACACACACACACACACACACACACACACAGACTTTAAATTTTATTATGCCTTAAACAGCACTATAGCTGAGCATCTGCCTACCCTCCATGTTGTCAGAATCTACATCCTATCTATAACCAAAATTAAGGTTAATATGTTTCATCTGGGCTGGTCTCAGCTCTAATTAAGTAGCCCTCTGGGCCATATTTTCTTGGTTCTAGCTCATATTGGCTCTCCCAGTTCCTCTCCTACACATACCTCTATCGCACGAAGGCTTATTCCCCCTTTTCTCTCTTCTCTTGGTCTTAAGACAGCAGACCTCAACTCCACCTGTGGCTCTTCTCCCCAGCTCTTAGCTGCTATGGTCTTTATTTACCAATCAGAATTAAGTAGGGTCAGGGCCCCTCAGTGTTTTCCATACTATCTTCTCTTTGGGAAAGTTTTGGGGGACCCAAATTAGCATTGGAATATAAGCAACATTAGGCCAACCCACTTTACAGGCCAAATAATATATATTGTGATGTGGGAGTAACCATTACTTCTGCAACTTTTTGATCCTTGATGTTGTCATTGATTTCTACAATCACTCTGGGAATGTGAAATTGTTTGTCGATTACTAGATCCCATCAATCTAAGTGCTAATAATGTCATCAGATAATGCCTTGTGATTGTAAATAAATTTCTCCTGTGTCAAGCTACATACCTCTCTCATATGCCTACTAATGCATTTTAAATTTGCCTTGACTTATATTTGTCTTTGTTCTATAAACCTACAAAATAACTATATTAACATTAGAATTTGGAATTGTGGGGTAATATCAGTCTATTGCTAAGTCATACTCACTTGTGTGATGAGTGCTGTTTCTTTTGTAGACCCTTCCATTTTCTAAGACAAATATCTTAATGACACATAGTGGGATTGTGGAAACAAGCAAAGATTGAGGTTAGAGCCACACTGTACAGCAGATGTTAGCCACAATTCTATTAGTCACCTAACAACCAACAGCAAATACTTCAAGTGGAAAGTGACCGTGTTTTTGATGTCTCCTAGAATCATTGTCAATTCAAAAACAATATCCACTAGAGTTGGAAAGTCTGATAATTTATTCTTACTCAGTGTATAGTCACCCAATTAAACCCTGGGAGGTTCTTCTTGAGAGGAATGGGGAAATGTTTATCAGCAAAACTCTGATTCAAGCTTCAATATGTGTGAGGTAAGAACTGCAATTGAATTCTCTGAAAGAGTTTAAGGGTTCTTTACAACTGAGCCATTACTCTTCTACTAGGAGAATTAGATTTAAATGGTTAATCCACTTAAATAAAACAAATACCCCGAGAGTAAAAGAGCTTTCTATCAGGATTAAACAAAAGGATCTCAGGTACACCCTTACCCTTCACAGTGCTCAACTTTTTGAGAAACACTTCAGCAAACTCTTGATATTACATGCTTTCTTTGGACGTCATGTGGAGTATATCAATCTTGTAGCTTCCCCTGCTCAACCAGAACCACCCTTCCCTTAAGCACCCTATGATATAGTCCTCTTCCTCAAGGCCTAAGGGAATAAGTGATCCACAGATATCAGAGTATCAATCTGAGTTTCAAAAGAGCAGTGCCAGGAACGGAGATGTTCTCCAGGACCTCTTCATACCATCAAAACCTGCATCATCTGGGTGACTCATACACTACCAAATTCATTTCCTGTTTCTAGAACACAGATTTTGTGTGGTGACTCTCCAGAATATTTTAAAGATTTTTTAACTCAATGATGTTGGTGTCTTTCCAATCACCACTCTAGATAGTTCTTGTGAATAAGAATATTCTGGCAAAGATCTTCACTTTAGTAGTTCTGGTTTCTTGTTAATAATAGCTAATGCATCAGCCCCAGCTAACCATAACCGTAGAATCTTCATTCAATAATAAATGGCCCTGATAGAGTCTTTAATTTTTCTTGTGATGCTACAAAATCCAGTCCTCCATCATTTGTACTGTCCTCATAGGTTCCAAGCTCCTACATAACAGGCCCCCAAGATCTCAACATTCATTTGCTAATCCAAAGGTCCAATGTACTTCCACAATCCTTCCCAAAGCATATGGTCAGGTCACTCCAAGGAATACAGCAATACCAACATAACTTGGGTTCACTATTGATTTGACAAGCATCATGATCAAAGCTAGTTGAGGAAGAAAGAATTTATTTGGATTATACTTTTGTATGGTAGTCTTTCATTGGAAGAGGTGAGGACAGAAATTTAAAGAGGTCAGGAGCCTGGAGGCAGGAGCTAATCTAGAAGCCATGGAAGGGTTTGGCTTATTGGTTTGCTAGATGTGGCTTGCTCATCCTGTTTTCTTTTAGAACCTAGGAGCACAAGCCCAGAGATGGCAATTACTCATAATACCCTACAGACTTGCTTACAGCTAGATCTTTTGGAGACATTTTCAGTTTTTTTTTTCCTTATTTTTTTTCATTGATTTATCTTATTAGCTTTGCATCCTGATCATAGCCCACCCCCTCCCTTGGAGATATTTCCTTAACTGAGCTTTTTTTCCTGTCAAATGACTTTACCTTGTGTATAGTTGACTTAAAACTATCCAGGACATGAATCTACTTTTATTCCTTGAGTAGATATCAAGTAACTCCATGCCAGTTTGAAGATAGTGGCTAGTTGCACACCATGCCTACCTTTAGCTTCCTCTTTTTCATGGTTACTGTATAAGAAAATGACAAGTCCCCTTCTTTGAGTCTTTCTGTGTCTCTGTAACTCTCTAACATGATCTCCAATTATCCAGATTTTAGAAAGTAAATGTTAGAGCCAAGATCAGATGCTGTTTATTTCACACTCATCTATAGCATTCTCTATGCCATTCTTACAGTTAATTATGCTACCTCTGCTGCAAACAGGGAGATGGAAAAAGAAAGACAAAAAAGTGAAAGAGGTAGTGGAGTGTGTGTGTGTGTGTGTGTGTGTCTGAGAGAGAGAGAGAGAGATGTGTGTGTGTGTGTGTGTGAGAGAGAGAGAGAGAGAGAGAGAGAGAGAGAGAGAGAGTTCTCCAAGAATTCCCAAGTGCTCAAGTTCCTGAAGAAAGGAAAATGTCCTAATTTTCATACCAAACAGATTACAAACCTAGGACAAAACTCCTGTTGGGTATTGAAATCATCTACTGTTAATGGATTGATGTTAATCTTTGTCTTTTAATCCAGTTGTACATTTTCTTTTATATGAAGTTGTATGTCCTTGAGTTTGATGCATTTTTTTTAGGATAGTAATGACTTCTTAGTCAAGTGTTACCTTGATTAGAAGGAAAGGTCCCTCTTCTGATTAGTTCTAGTTCAAAGTCTATTATGGCAGATGGTAGAATAATGACGCCTGCTATTTTCCTTGTTCCATTGGAGCCCTTTTTTTTTCTATCCTTTTACTCTAAAGTGGTGTTGGGAACCAAATGGCACTTGGCTGACCTGCCTCCACCTGACTAGAATCCAGAGACAAATATTCTGCCTGGCAACCACAAATTTCCTGCTTGGCCCTGAGAGAAGCGTGATCAGTGTACCTTGACTTTTGAGAAACTGTTACCTACCCAACTGTTTCCTCCCTACCCGTTGTCCTCGGGGTTCCCATGGCCCCCAGAAGATCTTGTAATTTTTCACTGTACTCCCTCCTGCCCC
>NW_022196903.1:52979466-52980078 GCF_008632895.1 Mastomys coucha
GTGATCATAACCCCAATGATGAAAATGAAAGCGAGACTGATGATTCAGTTCCTGCCCCCACAGTTTATAGCCAACTCTTGTTTAAAAAATTAGAAAAGCTTAATTCTGCTGTTAGAAGTTATGGCCCTAATGCTCCATTTACCCTTTCACTGCTGGAAAGTATCAGTGGCGATGGCTATCTCACACCAAATGAGTGGCTTTCTGTTACACAGTCTGTTCTGACTCGGGGTCAGTTTCTCACCTGGCGTGCTGATTGGTCTGATCGCTGCCGCTCCTTGGCCTGAGCAAATAGCCAGAGCAGCCGTGCCTCTACCAGAAGGTGGACATTAGACAAACTTCTTGGACAGGGCAAATATGCCTCTGATGAAAAACAAAGGGGCTTTTCATTAGGGCTCCTGGCACAATCTGCCTCCGCTGCCATGGCTGCCTGGAGAGTGATCCCCACTCAAGGATCAGTCCTTTCTCCCCTGACTAAAGTCGTCCAGGGGGCTCAGGAGAATTACAGTGAATTTGTAGCCCGCCTCCTTGAGGCTGCAGAAAGGTATCTTGGCCCAGGCCAGCATGAAAATAAATTACTGAATCAGCTTGCTTATGAGAATGCTAACTCTGCTT
>NW_022196903.1:52982833-52991552 GCF_008632895.1 Mastomys coucha
TGCTTTTATGTCAGTAAAACAGGCCTTGCTCAAAGAAGCCTTGACAAAGTCACCAAGGCCCTAGAGGCATGCTAAAGGGCTCAAGAAAAACAGGAGGCCTGGTGTCAAAATTGGTTCTCCGCCTCCCCTTGGCTTACCACCCTCTTGCCCAGCCTCCTGGGACCCTTTATAGGGATCCTTCTCCTCCTCTCCTTTGGTCCCTGGACCTTCAACCATCTAACCACTTTTGTTAAGAACCAGGTCGACTCTGCTACCAAGAATGTGCAGATCCACTACCATCGCCTGGAAACCGGAAACCCGGACGACAACACTCTCGAGGTTCAAAGCCCACCACCTCCAGCCTCTGCTACTCAACAGCCCGTATCAAGACCATATGGGCAGCCCCTGCATTTCCAGGCTGTACGAGATACTGGATGGAGAGCTTGGTTTTGCCCTAGATGCCTTTGGTAAACCCTAGTAAGATCCTCCCGCCTCTCTTGCCTTAACTGTCCTCGGCCCACTGTGGTTTTACCCCACGGCCAGTAGACCTGGTAAGTCAGTGACGGAGTGGACGGATAAGACTCGACCACCTAAGACAGGGCAGCCTCGGGTGGGGGGGTTGACCCAGAGACGGGTAAGAGATCGAGCACCGCCCTCTAACAGGCTCAGGTCCACCGTGAGACCCTCTCATTGGCCGGGATCGTGTTAACTCTTTAATCAAGGGTTTGGCCCTCCCAGGCCAGGGTTGTAAAACCACCCCCCCCCCGAGAATGCGTTGCAGAGAGTGCCTTTACTAAATACAGAGGGGGGAGATGTTGGGAACCAAATGGCACTTGGCTGACCTGCCTCCACCTGACTAGAATCCAGAGACAAATATTCTGCCTGGCAACCACAAATTTCCTGCTTGGCCCTGAGAGAAGCGTGATCAGTGTACCTTGACTTTTGAGAAACCGTTACCTACCCAACCGTTTCCTCCCTACTCGTTGTCCTCGGGGTTCCCATGGCCCCCAGAAGATCTTGTAATTTTTCACTGTACTCCCTCCTGCCCCCCGCCCTTCCAAAACCTTGTTTTAAATTTGAGCTCCTGCTTTTAGTAAACGGCTCTTGACAAGCAAGGCTTCCTTGAGTCCTGTCTTCTCTCTCGCCCATTCTTTATTTTCAGGTTGCGACCCTCCTCATGTCCCCTGAATTACTGAGACCCGCGGGTCGGGTCAAAGTGGTACCTATTTTAAAACTAAGATGTGTTTCTTAGATGAAGCAGATAAATTTATTTCTTGACTCATTCAGTCACTCTGTGATTTTGAATAGAGGATTAAGGCCATTCAATGAATAATTTTTCTGTTTAAATAATTATTGAAATGTGTGTTTGAATTCTGGCCATTCTACTGTTGATTTTTGGTTTTGTGTTCTCAGTAGTACTTTGTTTTCATACTTATAACTTCATGTTTTTCCATAGTCTTTCTGCTATTCTCCTTCCTACTTTCAACCCAAAAATAATCCTTCCCATATTACGTTATGTTTGGTAACTTGAATACAAACACACACACACACACACACACACACACACACACACAGAGGCTGTTTATCCCTCTGTATTGTGGACATTTGTTCTTATTCCTTCAATCAGAGCAGTAATTTGCCAGGTATATTATTCTACATTGACTGTAATTTATGACTTGAAATGAATTTCTGTAGACTCTTCTGCCTTTGAAAGTTTAGTTTGAGAAATCAGCTGCTCCTTCTCTACTAACCTGGAATTAGAAAAGTTCACTTTTCCATTTGATGGGGTTTCTTTGTTGCTTGCATTTTTCTCTTAGAGCTGTCAATCCAATTTTGGTTTGTGTTTTTTGTGTTTTAAGTATAAAATGCCTAAAACCTTTTGTTTCTGCTCCTGTCCTATTTGTGTTCTGTGTGCTTCTTATATTAGTATGTATTTTTTCCCAGAAGTTTTCTTCTATGATCTTCTTGAAGGTCTTCTCTTTGCCATTAACTTGGGATTCTTCTCTCTGGTCTGTGCCTATAATTTCAAGATTTGATTTATTTCATGGTGTCCTACATACACAATATTTCTATGCACCGAACCAAGTGTACCATATTTCTAGCCCAACAGCCTGCTTTCTGCTGATAATAGAGTTATATTACTACCTCTCTGTTTCTTTTGTAAGAAAAATGGCTTTCTCCAAGTATGTTTGCTAGAGGTAACATTTTCATTATTTTAGCAAAAGAGATATGAATTTTAGATGAGTCCATGAAGCCACTGTCAAGCACATATGGAGGACACCATGAATGTTTTGAATGCAGGATGGATACCTTGGGAAATGTAAACTTTTTTTCTACTTCTTAAATGGTATATAATTGTTAGTTTTGTTGTTCACAAAGACTTGTATCAATCCACATGCACAGTTAATACTTGGAGAGGATAGCTCACACATGGGAAAATCAGAGCTCAGCTGTTTCTACTCCACTGTTCTCCTGGAATTAGGGAAGTTCACTTTTCCATTTGATGGTGCCACTTTCTAACAACCTTAAAGTCAAAACTGCCTTCTCCAGATGACATGATAAGTATGGGTGTAGAGGGAGATGAGCTAATGACATTTCTTCCATATAACTACTACTTCAGGTCTCATTCTACATAGATGTCTTTCAAAGGCCCAGGTGAGTGTTTTTTTTTCTCTTCATTATAGTGACAGCTGTGAGTAGGTGTTACAATGATTCTGTAATAAATGATTAGAGAAGTCTCTGCTTAGAATTTTACTTTTGAATTTTATTATACTATAAGCAAATAAAAGAGATGCTTTCAGACATAAAAATATCAGTGTAATGGTTAATAACAACATGGATTTCACTTAATTTGATTTCTTATTATATATGTGACAGTAAAAGTGGGTATTTGGAAGAGGACAGAGCCCAGTTGAAGGGTGAATAGAGACAGGAAAGACTTATAGCATGAAGATGATCAATGGGTATTATATATTAAATGAAAATATCATCAAGCCCATCACTTTCTACAATGACTGTACACTGATATATATTTAAATTATAGCTCCAGTTTCAACCTTTCAACAAGCATATCTGACAGAAGATTCTCTTGTGAGTGTGGTCTGATGATTCTAAAATCATGGTTAGACCTAGGTATGGTCAGCTGTGTTACTTTTCTATCACTGTATCAAAATACCTGGGATATCTTATAGCGTTAATACTAAAATACAGATATTTATTGGTGCACAGGCAGGCATATTAAGGTACATTTAAATTATAATTTGTATTTTCTCACTTTCCTACTTTTCTTAAGGTAACTGACTGTGTGCATTTGTTTATATGAAATTTAAGCAAGGATATAAACCAAATATTAACTAATTTAGTGTTTATCAGTATTTTTCTAGTCTGCTAAGTTTAATTATACTTAGGAATGGTCTCAGGCACTACCTTCCATGATTTTCTATACATATATGCATTCATTTATCTATATATATGGACTATACTAATGAAGTTGAAAATATAATTAGGCTTCTCACAAGAATCTGAGGCAGTGTGGTTTATTTTTTTTTCTATTTTTCTACCCCAGCCTGACTTTAAAGTCTAAATAAGTTAATTCCATAATAAATTTGTCCTGGTAACCATGCCAGATAAAAAGCATGGGCACTAAAGGTAAGACTGTTGAGTGAAACGATTAAGCATGTGTGAGTGCTGACAACATATTAATAACACTGGGGACTTTGTCTTCCATTCCATGCGAAGAAACCTGTTTTAAACTAGAAATTCCCAAACACATCACAATCTGGTCAACTTCTGCAAGTTCATGTTTGTCATAATGTTTGGAAAATAGTGATTCTCTTAATGTCACATGTTGCCTCTTGTTGGAAGCTCCAAATGCTACATGTTCAGGTATGATTATGTAGTAACTACAGAAACCAGGAAAGGAAAAAGAACCATTGCCAGGATAGGGTTGGAGGTGGGAGCAATAAAAAGCAGAATTAGACGGTACAAGTATCTTAACAGTAAAATAGAAATGGAGGGGCTTCTTAGAGAATGAAGGAAGATAAATATAGAAGAAAGAGGCAGATAGGTAAAAAATCAACATGAATGGCTAATAAGCCATAATTTCTCACTCTATTAACAATTTACAATTCTCTTCAAAAAGAAAATAAAAATACTATTTGCCATGGAAGCTGGGAGTTAGTTTTTTAAACCTGAAGTTCAGTGTTATAAAAGGTGATGGGATGAGAACTAAATTGGGTGCCATCTATGAATATTTATAATGATAATTAATGTTTATGAGTTGTGGAGAGTACAGTAGTAGTCTTCCACTGTAACTAGTCTTAAATTCTCATTAAGTATTTCTTTGAAAAAGGAACATAAAATAGATGAATTGAGAAAGAAATTTGCTAATTAAAATAGTGAGATTATCATGAATTAGCATTGTGCTTTCATTAGAATTATAAGTCATAACATAGATGGTTATAATATAGAGCTCAGTAAAATTATGGCCACCTCAATATTTTTTTTATATTGTTGTAACTATTTTCTAAATCAACATAAGTTTTATTCAGATGTAAAATGTGATTAATGTTTTGTGCTCATCATGACTGTTTTAGGTGTTAAGTATGAAATGAAGCAATATAAATGAATAGGATTGGATTTCTAAGGTGTGAGACTCAAGGTTAATAAAAGCTCAAAAATTATGAAGTCTGTATAAATATGTGTGATTGTATTTATGGTCTATAATATTGTACGTATACAGGAGATACATAGAAAGCATATAAAAATGTAGGCAATGATGTAAGATCTGGAACAAAAAATGTTAAATAGACAAACCAATCTTTAACAAGTAAGGAAATAAAATGAGGATAGAATCTTATTATCCAGTGTAACACAAGCTTGATGTCTACTGTATTTTTTTTTTCAGATATTTGAAATAAACATTCACTATGCTCTTAAAATGAATACAATTTTCACTTATGTTCTCATTCAAGAATGTCCTTTATTTCCAAGCTGGACTTGGAGTCTTAGCCAATATGTTTCTTCTTTGTTTCTATATTTTCATACTCATAGGTCACAGACCTAAGCCCACAGACTTGATCTCCTTTCAACTCACCTTTATTCACATCATGATGTTCCTCACTGGAGGAGACCTGTTGCTTACAGACATATTTGAGTCACTGAACATCGAGAATGACTTCAAATGTAAGGCAACTTTTTACACTAGTAGGGTAATGAGAGGCCTCTCTATCTGCACCACCTGCCTCCTGAGTGTGGTCCAGGCTGTCACTATCAGTCCCAGTACCTCACTTTTGGCAAAATTTAAACAAAAACTAAAAAAATACATGATCTATGTTTTCTTGTGTATTTGGTCTTTCAATTTGTCCTACACTACTAACCGGATCTTCTATGTTCGTGGTTTTACCAATGTGAGTGATACTAACCAGATGCAGGTCACTAAATCCTGCTCACTCTTCCGCATGAACTCCATCATTAGGGTATTGATTTTTACAGTGACAACCTCCAGAGATGTGTTTCTTGTAGGAGTCATGCTGACTACAAGCACATACATGGTGATTATCTTGATCAGGCATCAGAGGCAATGCAAGCATCTTCATAGCATCAGCCACCTGAGAGCCTCCCCTGAGAAAAGGGCCACCCAGACCATCTTGCTGCTGGTGATTTTCTTTGTGGTCATGTACTGGGTGGACTTCATCATCTCATCCACTTCAGTCCTGTTGTGGATGTATGACCCAGATATCCTGGGGGTTCAGAAGTTTGTGATGTATGTCTTTCCTACAATTACACCTTTGGTACAAATCAGTTCTGATAACAGAATAATAATTATGCTGAAAAACATGCACTCAAAGCACCACCAGAGTCTCTTCTAAAGAGTTTTTTTCATTTCTGTAAAATTCTATTCATTTATTATTTATTTATACCTGTGAGTGTGGTGCCAGCATGTATGTATTTGTGCATTCCTGCTACCCACAGAGATGAGATGTCATGGCATCCCCTGAAATTGGACTTACAGGTGGCTATAAGGAATCATTCTGTATAGCACCAATTATTTTTTTCTAAAATACAGTTTCTTTTAAACTTTAATGGCCCTAGCATATATAAAGCAGATGTACAGCACAGTCTCCATGTGGATTCCCCCAACAAGTGGTGACTGTCCCTAAAGCTGCTGCATGCCATGGAATCCATTCCCCAACAGAGCTGCCTTGTCTAGTCTCAGCTGGAGAGGATGCACCTAAAACTGCAGAGACTTTATGTGCCTGGGTCGGATAATAAAATGGGGTGGGACACCGTCTCAGATGAAAAAGCGATGAGGGATGGGGATGGAACCTTGTGAGAGGGACTCTAGTTGAGATTTAGATGATTGAACGAAGAAATGAATAAATAAATTTTTTTAAAAATTAAACTTTAATGGTTCATGTAGTGAACCAGGATTGTTCATATGACTTAATTAAAATTTGTGATATTACACATGCACATTCTTTTGACATTTCTGTTGCTAAGTACTATTGAGCTTTTAAGTTAATTGTACACAATAAGTTGATATTTCTACATGAGTTCTCTTTCTCCTTTTTACTTTGTAAAATGAATGTTCCCTTGCTGCAGAGTTTACTCCGAAGAAGATCGTTGATGATAGTGACTTTTAAAGCCTTCTCTCGAAAAGATTTTAATCTACTCTCTCTCATCAAGAATAGTTTAAATGTCTTATTGTAGCCTTAATTCTATTCTCTAATTATAATTTCTCTGAATCCATGAAAATACTGTGAATTTAAGGTTCCAATTTTTTTTTACTACAGTTACTGAATGACTCATATAAAAATATCATGTGCCTGTTTATTTGAATTTCATTTCATTTACACATATTAAAATATTACTAGTAAATAAAATTTGTTTTAGATACACATAATTGTTTAAATGTGTTCATTGTGTATCTGTATGCATGTGTGTGTGTGCATAGATGAAGTATGTATGTGTATGTACATGTGGAGGGCAGGAGACAATGTAGGCTGTCACCTGCTATTTCTGTTTGTTATGATGTCGTCATTCACCTGCTGTGAATAGGGCATCTTTCTCTGTGAGCTGTGTCAAGATGGTAGTCAAAGAGCTTCTCCTATCTCTGCGTCTCCAGTTCTGGGATTAGAAATGTTCTGACAGTACTGGATTAATACAGAAGTAGAAGCTCACAGCCATCCATTGGACTGAATACAGGGTCCCCAATGAAGGAGCTAGAGAAAGGACCCAAGGAGCTGAAGGGTTTGCAGCCCCTTAGGACGAACAACAATATGAACTACCTAGTACCCTCAACACTCCCAGGGACTAAACCACCAACCAAAAAGTACACATGGTGGAACTGATGGCTCCAGCAGCATATGTATAGCAGAAGATGGCCAAGTCGGTCATCAATGGGAGGAGAAGCTCTAGGCCCTGTGAAGGTTCTATGTCCCAATGAAGGGGAATGCCAGGGACAGTAAGCAGGAGAAGGTGGGGTGTCAAGCAGGGGAGGGGAGAGGGAACGAGGTTTGTTTTTTATTTTATTTTTCTTCTTTTTTGAAGGGGAAACTGGGAAAGGAGATATTGTATGACATAAAAATAAAGAAAATATCTAATTAAAAAAGAGAAGTGTTCACCACCATACGCCACCCCCATTTAAAAATTATGCTTTTTTCATTGAGAAAATCTTTTCCTACTAAATAGTCTGCTTGGGCTTTCCCCTTCCCATAAATCTTTCCAGTTCCTCCTCACCTCCTACCCTATTCAAATCGACACCATTTCTTTCTCTCTTTAGAAAGGATTCATGCCTCTAAATAATAACAATAAAATAAAGAAGATAAATGAAATATAAATGAATCACAATAGGATGAAACCCACAGAAGAAAAAGTGCCAAAGCAAAAGCACAACAAACAGAAAGAGAAACACACAAGTTCTCACACAGGTATCCCATAAAATAAAGGAACAGAAATCCTAACATATGCAAAAGATCTGTAAGACTGCATTAAGGTTGTTTTGTGTTGGGCATAACTGTACAGCATGGAGGCTACACCTAAAACTGGATAGTTTCGCCAGAAAGGCTCCCTTTGAGTAAACTAAATTTTTATTTGCAAGTGGCTATCAAAAGGAGATAGCATCTCAGTTATGGAGGGGATGTGTGTCCACTACTTCTGCTCTTGGACCACATTGGGTACATACTTCTGCAGTCCCTGTGCATGCTGTCACAGACTCTGAGTTTATATGTGAGTCCATTGTGTTGTGCTTAGAAGGCTTTTTGCCTTGGTGTTCTCCATCAATTCTGGCTCCTCTAGTCTTTCTACCACATCTTCCCCAAAGTTCCATGTACACTGAGAGAAAATTTGATGGAGACTTCCCATGAAGGGTTGACTATCTTAATGTTCCTCTCTTCATATTTTCTAGCTGTGAATCTCTGTATTTATTCATGTCTTCTGCTAGAGGGAGCTCTGATAATGGCTGACTGGCAATCAGATCTATAAGTATGTCATTAAGAGTCATTTTATTGCTACATTCTTTTACTAGACACTACTATTTGGTTTTCTCCTTTGTCCCAGGTCTGTATAATACTCACATGTTCTTGACAACCTAAGCAGTGCTGGGTATGGATTCAGTCTCATGGATTCCATGCTTTAACTCAAATCAGATATTGCTTAGTTACTCTCACAAGTTTGTGACACTATTGCACCAGCATATCTTTTTTTATTTATTTAACACTCCCCCAAACACAGGACTCCT
>NW_022196903.1:52992336-53007022 GCF_008632895.1 Mastomys coucha
CTGCAGTTTCAGATCTGTAGAAAAACTGGACTTTTTTAGGAACAGATACTCATGACATTATTTTAGCCACTGGAACATCCATTGCTTGTCCCACTCTATATTCAAACTATGACCTCATGATGCAAGGTAGAAAAACATTTTAGAAGCTGTTAATTGAAATTAACATCTGATAATAATAAATAAGTTCTATTAGGCACTATTAATGTAGCTAAGGATGTCATCAGATAACATCTTTGGACTATAAACAGGTGGCCCTATCTCAGTGTAACCACCTCTCTTGAATGCCCATCAATGCATTTTAAATTTGCCTTGGTTTATATTTTTCTTTGTTCTCTAAACGTATAAAAACTTTATAAATCTATGTTCACTTTAGAACACAGAATGATCTGGTAACCTTAATATGTTTCAGGACTGTAGTCACTTTTGAGTTTTACCACATCTTCATTATCCGTTCTTCAGTTGAGGGACATCTAGGTTTTTTCCAACTTCTGGCTATTATGAATAAGGCTGCTATGAAGATAATTGAGCAAGTGTCCTGTGGAATGCTGGAGCATCTTTGGGGTGTATGCTCAGGAGTGGTAAAAGTGGGTCTTGAGGTAGAACTATTCCCAGTTTTCTGAAAAATTGCAAAATTGATTTTCAAAGTGTTTGTACAAGTTTGTATTTCAACCAACAAGGAGGAGTGTTCCTCTTGCTCCATCTCCTCACCACCATGTGCTATCTCTTGACTCTTTGATCTTAGCCATTTTCATGGGTATGAGATGGAACCTCAACTTTTTTTTAATTGAACATTTCTTTAAGTGCTTCTCAACCATTCGAGATTTCACTATTGAGAATTCTTGGTTAGTTTTAAACCCCCATTTTTTTATTTGGTTATTTGGATTGCTGGTGTCTATCTTCTTGAGTTCTTTGTAAATTTTGGATATTAGCCCTCTCTTCAGATGTAGGGTTGATAAATATATGCTGTACTGGCTGGTTTTGTATGTCAACTTGACACAGGCTGGAGTTATCACAAAGAAGGGAGCTTCAATTGGGGAAGTGCCTCCATGAGACCCAGCTGTGGGGCATTTTCTCAATTAGTGTTCAAGAGGGTAGGGCCCCTTGTGGGTGGTGCCATCCCTAGGCTGGAAGTCTTGGGTTCTATAAGAGAGCAGGCTGAGCAAGCCAGGAAAACAAGCCAGAAAGGAACATCTCTCCATGCCATCTTGAGTCAATTCCTGCTGCCTGACCTGCTTGAGTTCCAGTCCTGACTTCCTCTGGTGATCAACAGCAATGTGGAAGTAGGCTGAATAAACCCTTTCTTCCCCAACTTGCTTCTTGGTCATGATGTTTGTGCAGGAATAGAAAACCTGACTAAGACATATGCCTATCTGTGGACTGCCAATAAAAATTGCATGATATTGTTACCACAACAGACACATTGATCAGTGGAATCAAATTGAATACCGAGAAATAAATTCACACACATATGGACTTGAGTTTTGATATATAAGCCAAAACCATACAATGGAAAAATGAGAGCATCTACAACAAATGGTGCTGGAATAACTAGATGTCTACATCCAGTAGAATGAATGTAGAAGAATGAAAATTAATCCAAACAAATCAACCTGCACAAAACTCAAGTCCAAGTGACAGAAAGACCTCAAAATAAAACCAGATACACTGAATCTCATAGAATGGAAAGAAGGAAATATCCTTGAATGCTTTGGTACACGGGACAGGTTACTGAACAGAATCACAATTACAGCTCTCGCTGTATCAACAACAATTGATAAACTCATGACACTGCAAAGCTTTTATAAGATTTTTTATTGGATATTTTTGTTATTTAAATTTCAAATATTTCCCCTTTCCTGGTTCCACCCTGTCCCCAGGAAACCTATCCCATCCACCCTCCACCTGCTTCTATTAGGGTGTTCCCCCACAAACACACCCACTCCTACCTCCCTGCCCTAATATTCCCCTACACTGGGATATCAAGCTTTCACTGGACCAAGGGCTTCTTATCTCATTGACGCCCAACAAGGCCATCCTCTGATCCTCTGCTACATATTCAGCTGGAGCCATGGGTCCCTTAATGTATACTCCTTGGTTGGTGGTTTAGTCCCTGAGAGCTCTGGGGAGTCTGGTGGGTTGATCTTGTTGTTCTTCCTATGGGGTTGCAAACCCATTCAGCCCCTTCAGTCCTTTCTCTAACTCCTCAATTGAGGAACCGGGTGCTCAGTCCTGTGGCTGGCTGCGAGCATCTGCATCTATATTTGTCAGGATATGACAGATCCTCTTAGGAGACAGCTATATCAGGCTCCTGTCAGCATGCACTTCCTGGCATCCAGAATAGTGACTCCATTGGGGAGAGTGACTGTATATGTGCAGGATCACCAGGTCGGGTAGTCTTGGATGTCCTTTCCTTCAGTCTCTGCTCCACATTTTGTTTCAGTATTTCCTCCCCTGAGTATTTTGTTCTCCCTTGTAAGAAAGACCAAAGCAACAACTACACTTTGGTCTTCATTGTTCTTGAGCTTCATGTGGTCTATGAATTGTATCTTGGGTATTCCAAGCTTTTGGACTAATAGCCACTTATCTGTGAGTGCATACCATGTGTGTTCTTTTGTGATTGGGTTACCTCACACTTGATGATATTTTCTAGTTCGATCCATTTGCTTGAGAATTTCATGAATTCATTGATTTTAATAGTTGAGTAGTACTCCATTGTGTAAATATATCACATTTTATGTATCCATTCTCTGATCAAAGACATCTGGGTTCTTTCCAGCTCCTGGCTATTATACATAAAGCTGCTATGAACATAGTGGAGCATGTGTGCTAATTACATGCATCTTCTGGGTATACACCCAGGAGTCGTATAGCTGGGGCTTCAGGTAGTACTATGTCCAATTTCCTGAGGAACTGCGAAACTGATTTCCAGACTGGTTGTATCAGCTTGCAATCCCACCAGCAATGAAGGAGTGTTCTTCTTTCTCCACAACTTCGACAGCATCTGCTGTCACCTGAGTTTTTTATCCCAGCCATTCTGACTGGTGTGAGGTAGAATCTCAGGGTTGTTTTGATTTGCATTTCCCTGATGACTAAGGATGTTGAACATTGTCAAACGCTTTCTAAGCATCTAATGAGACGATCATGTGGGTTTTTACTTTGAGTTTGTTTCTATAGTGAATTACATTGATGGATTTCTGTATATTGAACCATCCCTGCAACCCTGGGATGAAGCCTACTTGATTATGATGGATGATCATTTTTATGTGTTCTTGAATTCAGTTGGCAAGAATTTTATTGAGTATTTTTGCATCGATATTCATGAGTGAATTGGTCTGAAATTCTCTTTCTTTATTGTATCTTTTGTGATTTGTGTATAAGCATAATTGTGGGTTCATAGAACAAGTTGAGTTGTGTCCTTGCTGTTTCTATTTTTTGGAATAGTTTTAAGAGTTGGAATAGTTTTAATAGTTTTAAGAGCTTTAAAAAGCTGGCCTTGAGCTTTTTTTTGTTGGGAGACTTTTAATGATTGCTGGTATTTCTTTGAGGTTTATGGGTCTGTTTAGATCATTTATCTGTTCCTGATTTTACTTTAGCACCTGGTATCTGTCTAGAGAAATGTCCATTTCATTCAGATTTTCTAGTTTTATAAAGTATAGGCATTTGTAGTAGGATCTGATGACCTTTAGATTTTCCTCATGTTCATTTGTTATTTCTCCCTTTTCATTTCTGATTTTATTAATTTGGATACTGTCTCTGGGGCATCTGGTTACTCTGGCTAAGGCTTTATGTATCTTGTTGATTTTCTCAAAGAACCAGCTCCTTGTTTGTTGATTCTTTGTATAGTTCTTTTTGTTTCTACTTGTTTGATTTCAGTCCTGAGTTTGATTATTTCCTGCCTTCTATTCTTCTTGGATGTATTTGGTTCTTTTTGTTCTAGAGCCTTCAGGTATGCTGGCAAGCTGTGTGTGCTCTCTGTAATTTCTTTTTGGAAGTACTTAGAGCTATGAGTCTTCCTATTAGCTCTGCTTTCATTGTGTCCCCTAGGTTTTGGAGTGTTGTACCTTCATTTTCATTAAATTCTAAAACGTGCTTCCTTTCTTTTCTTTCTTTCTTTCTTTCTTTCTTTCTTTCTTTCTTTCTTTCTTTCTTTCTTTCTTTCTTTCTTTCTTTCTTCCTTGACCAAGTTATCATTGAGCAGAGAGTTGTTCAGCTTTCATGTATATGTGGGCTTTCTGTTGAAATTGAAGAACAGCTTTGGTCCATGGAGATCTGATAGGATGCATGGGATAATTTCAATCTTCTTGTATCTGTTAAGACCTGTTTTATGACAAATTACATGCTCAATTTTTGAGAAAATACAAGTGGTCCTGAGAACAAATTTTATTCTTTTGTTTTAGGATGAAATGTTCTTTAGCTATCTGTTAAATCCATTTGGTTCATAAATTTTGTTAGTTTCACTGCATCTCTATTTTGTTTCAGTTTCCATTATCTGTCCATTGCTGAGAGTAGAGTGTTGAAGTCTCCCACTGCTATTATGTGATGTGAAATGTGAGCTTTGAACTTAGTAAAAGTTTTTTTTATGAATGTGGTTGCCCTTGCAGTTGGAGCATAGATGTTCAGAATTGAGAGTTCTTCTTGGTAGATTTTTCCCTTGACAACTATGAAGTGTCCTTCCTTTTTTTTTTTTGGAACTTTTGGTTGAAAGTCGATTTTATTTCATAGTAGAATGGCTACTCCATCTTGTCTCTTGGGACCATTTGCTTGGAAAATTATTTACAGTCTTTTACTCTGAGGGGGTGTCTGTCTTTGGCACTGAGGTATATTTCCTGCATGTACCAAAATGCTGGGTCCTGTTTATGTATCCAGTCTGTCAGTCTATGTCTTTTTATTGGAGAATTTATTACACTGAAGTGAAGAGATACTGATGAAAAGTGATTGTTGCTTCCTGTTATTATTGTTGTTAGAGGTAGAATTATGTTTTTGTGGCTATCTTCTTTTGGGTTTGCTGCTTTTTCTAGGGTGTAGTTTCCCTCCTTATGCTGGAGTTTTCCATCTCATATCCTTCATAGGAGTGGATTTGTGGAAACACAAGGTGTAAAAGGTAATTGAGAGTTTTGCTGGATATAGTAGCCTGGGCTGGCACTTGTGTTCTCTTAGGGTATGTATGACATCTGCCCAGGATCTTCTGGTTTTAATGCTTCTGGTGATAAGTCTGGTGTAATTCTGATAGGTCTGCCTTAATATGTTATTTGACCTTTTTCCCTTACTATTTTTAATATTCTTTCTTTGTTTTGTGTATTTAGTGTTTTGATTATTATGTGTCAGGAGGAATTTCTTTTCTGGTCCAGTCTATTTGGAGTTCTGTAGGCTTCTTGTATATTCATGGACATCTCTTGCTTTTAGCTAGGGAAGTTTTCTTCTATAATTTTGTTGAAGATATTTACTGGCCCTTTCAGTTGGGTATCTTTGCTCTCTTCTCTACCGATTATTTTTAGGTATGGTCTTCTCATTGTGTCCTAGATTTCCTGAATGTTTTGGGTTTGTATCTTTTTGCATTTTGCACTTTCTTTGATTGTTGTGTCATTGTTTTCTATGGTATCTTCTGCACCTGAGATTCTCTCTCTTATCTCTTGTATTCTGTTGGTGATGCTTCAAGCATCAATAGGTCCTGACTTCTTTCCTAGGTTTTATATCTCCAGAGTTGTCTCCCTTTGTGATTTCTTTAATGATTCTATTTCCAGTTATAGATCTTGTATGGTTTTGTTCAATTCCTTCACCTCTTTGGTTGTGTTTTGCTATAACTCTTTAAGGGATTTTTGTGTTTCCTCTTTAATGACTTCAATCTGTTTACCTATGTTTTCCTGTATTTCTTTAATGGAGTTATTTATGTCTTTCCTAAAAATCCTGTATCACCATTATTAGAAGTGATTTTAAATACAAGTCTTTCTTGTCCAGTGTGATGGGATATCCAGGACTGTTATGGTGGGAGAACTGGGTTGTGATGATGCCAAGTAATCTTAGTTTCTGTTGCTTATGTTCTTGCAATTGCCTCTCACCATCTGGTTATCTCCAGTGCTTCCTTCTTTAACCAGTCCTTCCTTTGATTCTAGTTGTGTCAGAAGTTCTCAAAGTCAAGCTGTCTCTGTGATCCTGAGATTCTATTGTGTCAGAGCTCCTGAGTCAAGTTGCCTCTGGGATTCTGAAATCCTGGTGTAACCAAGCTCCTGAGATCCTGTAATCCTGAGGGTGTTAGAGTACCTGGTAGTCAAGCTTCCTGTGGGTGTTATGGGACTGGGTGAAGAGCCAGTGCCCAAGGTCTGCTCAGGGTACCAGATCAGACTGGAAGGAACTTGTGTCACTGGTGAGGCAGGGGTTCCTGCTTTGCTGGATTTGGAGGGTCCCAGTTACTCTCAGATTTGACGGATGATGTTGTGGCCTCCTCACCTATGATCCTGGGAGTGTTAGAATACCTGGGAGTGGAGTTTCCTCTGGGTGTTTTGGGATTGGGTGCAGAGCTAGTGCCAAAGATCTGCTTGGGGAAGAGGCTCAGACTTGATAGCAGTTTTGTTTCTTGATCCAATCGTTCCCTTTCTGTCTTTTCAGAGGAGAATTAAGCCAGTTATATTTTAATTAATATTGAAATGTGTGTGCTAACTCTTGTCTTTATGTTGATGTTTATTTGTGTGTTCAGTGGTACATTGTGTTTTTAGAATTATGGCTTCATACTTTTACTACACAATCTCTCCTCTGTGGTCACTCCTCTTTTCAGACCAAAATAATGCTTCCTATATTTCCATAGTGTTAGTTTGTAAAATATAAATTTTTAGGTTGTTTCTGTTATGGAAAATTGTTTGTTCATCCTTCAGTCATAAAATTTATATTCCTAGGTATATTATTTTAGATATTCTTCCATTTAGCACCTGAGATGTATTGCTGAAGGCTCTTTCCACCCTTAAAAGATTACCTTGAGCTGTCTGGAACTGGGAAAGTTCAGTTTTCCATTGGAAGGGTTTTCTTTATTTGTGTCTTGCATTTTTTTCTCTTTGAGCTTTCAATTCATTTTGTTGCTGTTGTGGTGGTGGTGGTGGTTTGTATACTTAGTGTTTTAAGTATAAAACTCATGGAAATATTTTATTCTAATCTTGTCTTCTTTGGATGTCTGTGTTCTTGTGTTACATAGTATGTCGGAGGGAGTTTTCATCTATGATCTTGCTGAATGTCTTGCACTTGCCATTGAATTGGAATTCTTCTCTCTCACCTATGCATATAACCTGAAGGTTTTATTTCTTCATGGTGTCATACAAATACAATGCTTTCTAGATATGTGCTCTACCAGCTGAGCTCCTCCCCCACAGCCTGATTTCCACTAATACTACAGGTATATTTCATTCAATCTATGTGCTCTATAAAAAATGACTTCCCCAAGTATGTTTGGTGGAAGTGACATCTTCTTAATTTTATCCAAGCAGCTGTTAAATTCTCAGTGAGACTCTGAAGCCACTGTCAAGTAAGGACAGAGTATACCATGACTGTGTTGGAAGCAGAATGAATACCTTGGGGTCTGAGAAGTTTTTTGTACTCCTTTTAAATGAGAAACTACTATTATTAATATTGTTTTGTCCACAGGGACTATGATCAATCCAGCCACACAGACAGATATGGCCTTGAGAGAATAACACACTCATAGGAAACCAAGAACTCAGCTGTTCCTACTCTACTATTCTCTTGGAATTAGAGAAGTTCACTTTTCCATTTGATGGTACCAATTTGTAATCACCTCAAGGTCAGAATTGCCTACCCAAGATGACGTGATAACTATGGGTCTAGAGGGAGATGAGCTGATGCCATTTCTTCTTTATTTCTACTTTTTGGGGCCTCATTCTACAAGGACGTTTTTCAAAGGATCATCCCAGTGAGTGTTGCTTTTTCTCTTTGTTATAGTGAGAGCTGTAAGTAGGTGGTAGAAGGAAACAGGATTTTCTGTAAAAAGAGGTTAGAGAATTTCTGATTAGAGTATTGCTTTTGAGTGGTACTGTATAATAAGCATACATCAGAAGCTTGTACACATAAAAGCTATAGTGTAATGATTTAAGAAAGAACATAGATTTCACTTAATGTGACCTCTGATTATTTGTGTAACAATAGAAGGGGCTATTGGAAAGAGGACATGTGCCTAGCAGAAGGATGAGTAGAGAGAAAGAAGAGCTAATAGGGTGAAGATTATCAATGGGTATTATGTATTGAATGAACATGTCATGAAATGAATACATATTTATATATGTGTAAAAAGTAGTTGCAGATGCAATATTTTAAGGAGCACATCTGACATAGAATTTTTCTGAGTGTGTGCTGTAATAATCCTAAAATCAAAGTTCCACCTAGGTATTGGCAAATGTGTTACTTTGCCATCCTGGTAACAAACACCTGAGATATCTTAGAGTGTGAAAAACAAAGACTTGACATTTATTGATTGGCAGTAGTACATTTGTAATATTAATACATTTGTATAATATTGAATTTCAATTTGCATTTTCTCATTAACTGACTATATTCATTTACTTATATTAAATATAAGCTAAAAATGTCAAACAAATATAAATTTAGTGCATATCTGCAATTTTCTACTCTGTTAAGTTTGCATATACCTAGGAATTCTTAGGAAAGTTTCAAATCATGGCCTAGTAAGGCATAAAGCATTCTTAACATATAAGTTTGAAAATTTTCATATAGATTTGTTTAATCTATTGCAATGATTTCTAATAAAGCATATCCTTTACATGTACTTCAAAAATATCTGAAAATATCACATCATTTGTCAGAGTTTGTAAAGTTAACTTTATATAAATGGAATTTGGAAAATTATCCACAGAATTTTAGTCTTTTTATTAAAATGAATTCATTTTTCTTATTTCAAGTTTTCTAGATTGAACTGTGTTGCACTGATACTATGTAGTATTGAGCAAGCTTTTCCTTGCCAGTGAGAAAGAAGAATAACATTTCTTGAATAATATAAAATTTTTAAAGTCAAAATACCTTAGATTTCCTCTAATAGTTACAAAATACAGTAAATGGAACATTTTCTTATCTTCCCCAAACTCACACCACACAACTTGTGATGAAGCTCTGGGTGTGATTGCTTCCCCACAGTCTCTGCAGTGACACTGCTGCTGCTGCTTCATCTCAGAGGAAATGGCTCATAGTGTGAAAGTGTACTATTCTAGTCAGTGTCTGTGTGCTTACAGACCTACACTAAACTCAATGCCAAAGAACAATTCATGCACTTAAGTTATTAGGATTATCAGGTAAACGTTATGAATTAGGGCTTGTTTAAAAAGGAATAGTAGTTCCTGCTGGCCTTATATATTTCATAAAAGTTTCATAGAACTAATTTGAGTGATTAACTTCTTCATCTTTATGAGATTCCTAAAGATTTTTTTCATGTGGTTGACAGTGGACAGAACATCAGTCACTTGTCACCTGAAAGTCGCATGCTCACTTTATGTTTTATCTGAGCACTCATACAGCTTTTAGGTCATTACTCACTAAATGTGGTGAAGTGTAAAATGAAAAGGATACATAAGATTTAGTATATTTGTATGTTCCTTATGTTATTAAATTCCCAAGAAACAAAACAGAAAGATTACTCTAAATTCAAAAAACAAGACTGTTATAAAATCACATATTGTGATAATGAAGAGCAAAGGGATTTTTTCATGGAAGAATTTAGAACTATTCATGAAGCAGCTTTTTCTGTTCTCTTTCTTTTCTGCCTTGTCATTGTTGTTCTTGTTGTTGTTGTTGTTGTTGCAGTATGCCTCTTCAGATAGCTGGCTGGCTGGAGACTGTTAAGTCTTTTAACTTCTCCAATTTAATCGAGGTGGTTTCTCCACTATTATAACTATTTATGGATGTACACTGGGTTTTACTACTTACAACTAAGGAATACAAGTGATACTAATGTCAAAGCCCCCAACACTGCAAATTTCTTTTCAAATACAACACAATTTTTCTCAGTGAATATCTATATTAACAATTCATGTGCATATCTATGTTTCTACCTATGGCAGCTATGGCCATTTTTCATCAACCCTCAGCTCCAGTAGGCTCAAAACAAAGATGCCAGTTAATGAGTTAGAAGATGTCTTATTTTCTGTAAATGATAAACATTTACCAAAGCAATGAATATGAAGCAGAGAAATTGAATTCATATCTTTTTTAAGATTAAAAATAATTTTTAAATTACTATCTTTTACCTTATTATATGACCTCATTTCCATACTATTGAGATGTGCTATGTTAGCAAATTATTAATGTATAATTAATAATTAGTTATTATGTTGCATGATTTATCCATTGTAGTTTTAAAACTAGCATTTGGCTACAGTTCTTACAGTTTGGAGACCACGACTTGAAATAAGCATTATCTGCCAGAAGCTACCTCAGAGAGGCTAATACCTGGCAGGTGATCTTCCTGAGATGGGTTCAATGTAGACTGTACAACTATGGTGTGTAAGTCCTACTACACAAGGCTGAAGTAACTACAGTTTAGTAAAGATTTCTGCTATTAATATGCTTTTATGTCATTATTAAATATATATATATATATATATATATATATATATATATATATATATATAATGATCACTCAGTATTATCCCATACTTTTGGGCAGATTTATTCAAATCAACGAAGATGTACTGTTTTGTAGTGATGCAGCATAGACAAATAAATGATTTCTTAATTCTGAATAATGATCTCATAAGAATTTCTCAAAAAACATTAGTAATTATTAAGCTCTTTATAGTGGGCATTTTGCTGATTAAAATAGTGGGACTATTAAGAGTTATTCCTATGTGTCAATTCAAATTATGAAATATGAGACTGAGTCACCTCAACTTTTTGATATATTTGCAATATTGTCCAGACCACCATACATTTTATTCATTTGTATATATGTGATTAATACTCTGTGTGTAAGTCCTAGTACACAAGGCTGAAGTAACTACAGCTTAGGAAAGATTTCTGCTATTAATATTCTTTGTATATATGTGACTAATATTAAGTAAACATCCACTATGCTCTTAAGATGAATATTCTCTCCACTTATGTTCATATTCAAGAATGTTCTTTATTTCCAAGCTGGAATTAGAATCCTAGCCAATATGTTTCTTCTCTTTTTCTATACTTTCATAATCCTAGGTCATAGTCCTAAACCCACAGACCTGATCTCACCATTTTCGTTTTAGGTGTTAAGTATATGAGACAATATAAATCCATGGGATTGGATTTCTAAGACATGAGACTCAGATGCAATATAGGCAGACAAAGTGTGCCTACTGTTTAAATATGTGGGAATGCATTTATTATCTATAATATTCTATATATTCAGGAGATATATGAAAGGCATAGGCAAATAGAGAATAAAAACATCAAAAATTACAGGAACATACTAATCCGCAATGATTAGCAAAATAGAATGACGATAAAGCTCTGTTGTCCAGTGAATCATAAGTTTAATTTATAATCTATTACTTTTTTCAGATATAAGAAGTAAACATCCATTATGCTCTTAATATAAATACTCTCTCCAGTTATGTTCATATTCAAGAATGTTCTTTATTTCCAAGCTGGAATTGGAATCCTAGCCAATATGTTTCTTCTTTTTTTCTATACTTTCATAATCCTAGGTCACAGACCTAAACCCACAGACCTGATCTCCTGTCAACTGACCTTCATTCACATAATGATGATCCTCACTGGAGGGGATATTTGGCTTACAGACATATTTGAGATATTGAAAATTGAGAATGATTTCAAATGTAAGACAATATTTTACATAAGCAGGGTGATGAGAGGCCTCTCTATCTGCACCACCTGCCTCCTGAGTGTGGTCCAGGCTGTCACTATCAGTCCCAGTACCTCATTGTTGGCAAAATTTAAACAAAAACTAAAAGAATACATGATATATTCTTTCTTAGGTATGTGGTCTTTCAATTTGATCTTCAGTAGTAACCGGATCTTCTATGTTGGTGCTTATACCAATGTGAGTGTGACCAACCAGATGAAAGTCACGAAATTCTGTTCACTCCTCCCCAAGAACTACATCATTAGAGGATTGATTTTAATGGGGTCAATCTCCAGAGATGTGTTTCTTGTTGGAGTCATGCTGACGACAAGCACATACATGGTGATTATTTTGTGCAGACATCAGAGGCAGTGCAAGTACCTTCATAGCATCAGCCACCTGAGAGCATCCCCTGAGAAAAGGGCCACCCAGACCATCTTGCTGCTGGTGGTTTTCTTTGTGGTCATGTACTGGGTAGATTTCATCATCTCATCCACCTCAGCCTTGTTATGGATGTATGACCCAGTCATCCTGATTATTCAGAAGTTTGTGATGCATGCCTATCCCACAATTACCCCTTTGGTACAAATCACTTCCGATAACAGAATAATAATTTTGTTGGAAAACATGCATTCAAAGTACCATGAGAATTTTTTTTAAATATTTTTTCTTTTCTTTAAAGACCTATTAATTTACTTTTATTTATATGTATAAGTGTTGTGTTAGCATGTACACATGTATGCATTTTATTCTCTGCAGCCCTGATTATTTTTCTTCTAAAATATGCATGTTTTTTTTAAAGATTTATTTATTATATGTAAGTACACTGTAGCTGTCTTCAAACACACCAGAAGAGGGCATCAGACCTCATTACAGATGGTCGTGAGCCATCATGTGGTTGCTGGGATTTGAACTTAGGACCTTTGGAAGAGCAGTCAATGCTCTTAACCGCTGAGCCATCTCTCCAGCCCCCACATGTTTTTTTTTTTTAACTTCAACTGTTTACATAGCAAAGCAAGATTCTTCATATGATTTAAATAAATTTTAGTGGTATTATACATATATACATTTTGACATTCCTGCTTCCAAGTACTATAGATTCTTAAGTTATTTGTGCACAATGAGTTGATGTTTCCACATGAGTTCTCTTTTTTCTTTTTACTTTATATCATAAATGTTCTTTTGATGCTGAAGTTACTGAAAAGAAGTTCCTTGATGATAGCTTTCTTTTGACAAGTTTTGAACCTACGCACATAAATCAAAAATCGTTTCAATGTTTTATTGTGGTCATAATTCTATTCCTTAATTTCTCTGGATCTGTAAAATAATATGAATATAAAATTTAGATTTTTACCAGTTACTTAATTAATTATATAAAATATTATGTGCCTATGTACTTGTACATTATTCTATCTACAGTTATAGAAATATTATTGTAAATAAAAATGTTAAATACACATACATGTTCTACAATGTGATTATTGTGCATTTTTATGTATGTATGTATGTGTATATGTATGTATGTATGTATACTTGTGTGTGTACAGCTGAAGGATGTGTGTATTTGTGCACATGGAGGTTAGGAGACAACCTTGGCTGTTGTTCCTCATATGCCATTCACCTTGTGTCTTTATAGAGTGTGTCTCTCTCTCTATGATATGGATGAAGATCACAATTTCAGGGCTCTTCCTGTTTCTATTTCTCCAGTTCTGGGATTAGAAGTATTCCCCACCACACCCCTGCATTTAAAATTATGCTGTTCTTTTAAAACTTCATAAATATAATCTGTTTAGTATTTCCCTTTCCCCTGTTCCTTACAATTCCTCCTCACCTCCTACCCCATCCAAACTGACATTTCTTTCTCTCTTTAGAAAACAAGCAGGCCTCTAAGAAATAACAACAAAATAAACAATAAGATAAAAGAAAAATAAATAAATCAGAATAGGATAAAACACACAGACAAAAAAGTGCCAAAGCAAAACACAACAAACATAAACGACCCAGAAACACAAGTTCTCACACAGGGATCTCATAAAAATACAAACTGAGAAGTCGTAGTATACATGTGAAGGATCACGAAAGACACCATTAAGATTGTTTTCTGTTGACGATCTACTGCAGGGCATGGACTCTACTCTTAAGAGCAGTTTGTTTCTTCAGTGAGACAACCTTTAAGTATTTTTTTATTTGCAAGTGGCTATGAAAAGGAGATAGCATCTCAGTTCTGGAGGGGATGTGTGTCTACTACTTCTGCTCTAGGATCACATTGGGCACAAACTTCTGCAGTCCCTGTGCATGCTGTCACAGACTCTGAGTTTATATGTGAGTCCATTGTGTTGTGTTTAGAAGGCTTTTTGCCTTGGTGTTCTCCATCAATTCTGGCTCCTCTAGTCTTTCTACCACATCTTCCACAAAGTTCCATGTACATTGAGAGAAAGAATTTGATGGAGACTTCCCATGTAGGGTTGACTGTCTTAATGTTCCTCACTCTTTTCATATTTTCTAGCTGTGAATCTCTGTATTTATTCATGTCTTCTGCTGGAGAGAGATCTGATGATGGCTGACTGACAATCAGAACTATAAGTATGTCATTAGGAGTCATTGCATTGCCACATTCTTTTATAAGACCACTACTATTTGGTTTTCTCTTTTGTCCCAGGCCTGTATAATACTCACATGTTCTTGACAACCCAAGCAGTGCTGGGTATGGATTCAATCTCATGGATTCCATGCTTTAACTCAAATCAGATATTGCTTAGTTACTCTCACAAGCTTTGTGACACTATTGCACCAGCATATCTTTTTTTATTTATTTAACACTCCCCCAAACACAGGACTCCT
>NW_022196903.1:53007783-53009131 GCF_008632895.1 Mastomys coucha
CTGCAGTTTCAGATCTGTAGAAAAACTGGACTTTTTTAGGAACAGATACTCATGACATTATTTTAGCCTCTGGTACATCCATTCCTTGTCCCACTCTATATTCAAACTATCACCTCATGATGTAAAGAAGAAAAATATTTTAGAAGCTGTTAATTGAATTGAAGATTTCATAATAATAAATAAGTTCTATTAGGCATTATTAATTTACCTTCCACTTATCCAAGATCTAAGAATGTCATCAGATAACATCTTTGGGCTATAAACAGGTGGCCCTGTCTCAGTGTAACCACCTCTCTTGAATGCCCATCAATGCATTTTAAATTTGCCTTGGTTTGTATTTTTCTTTGTTCTATAAACATATAAAAACTTTATAAATCTATGTTCAGTTTAGAACACAGAATGATCTGGTAACCTTAATATGTTTCAGGACTGTAGTCACTTTTGAGGTGTGAACTATTTCTTTTGTATTTATCTTCTAAGATAAATAAGATAAATAAATATCTTACATACTTTTTAATTTACATACCCTGGGACTCTGGAAATAAGCACAGCTTGAGTTTTGGACCCCATTGTGAATCAGATAGTGTTGTGCTGGGACGTATTCCTTAACCCGAAAAGACCACCAAAGAGTTAATTCAGATGCAATCACATTAGGGTCTCTTTAGTCCAGCTTGGACTTGGGTTCCCTGTCAAACCTGGCACAGCAGGACAGGAACATGGAGAGCCCCAAGCCTAGTTTCAGGAAACCATTTATAGAGGCAAGTAAACAAGTAAGGGGGTTTCTAGACTGACACACATTTGATTGAAGGCCACTATGGCCTTTAACATAATTGGCTGGTGCTAGGGGCCAAACCATAACCTAACTTCTGTTTTCCTCCTGACTGGTGGTTGTTCAGAAGTGAAATGCCAGGGGCAGAATTGAATCCTCAAGGTGTACATTTGTTGGGGAGTACCCTGGAACAGGCACCAGTTTGTTAGTTAAATTGAGTTTAACCTAGGTCAGGTTCTCTACGATAGAGTCTGAACCCAACAGATCTGGTCTCTCACCATGTAGATGCAAGAGGTTTAGGGATAGGCCCCACTACAGTAGTCCAGAACCCACATGAAGCATCACATATACTCCATATGGGAGTGGAGGCCCAGGACCAGCCTGTGAAGTAGAATCTCAGGGTTGTTTTGATTTGCATTTCCCTGATGACTAAGGATGTTGGACATTTCTTTAGGTGCTTCTTGGCCATTCCATATCCCTCAGTTGAAAATTCTTTGTTCTCTGAGATTCCACCTCACACCAGTCAGATAGGCTAGGATAAAAAACTCAGGTGACAGCAGATGCTGGAGAGGTTGTGGA
>NW_022196903.1:53009885-53011499 GCF_008632895.1 Mastomys coucha
GAAGGACAAGCCAGCCTAAATATAGCTATCTCCTGAGAGGCTCTGACAGTACCTCACTAATACAGATGCAGAGGCTCACAGCCATTCAATGAACTGAGTATAGGGTCCCCAATGAAGGAGTTAGAGAAAGGACCAAAGGAGCTGAAGGGTTTGCAGCCCCTTAGGACGAACAACAATATGAACTAACTAGTACCCTCAGAGCTCCCAGGGACTCAACCACCAACTAAGGACTGTACTTGGTGGGTCTGATTGTTCTAGCAGCATGTGTATAGTAGAGGATTTCAAAGTCGATCATCAATGGGAGGAGAGGTCCTTGGCCCTGTGAAGATTCTGTGCCTCAGTGTAGGGAAATGACAGGGCCAACAAGTGGGAGAGGGTAGGGTGGCAAGCAGGGTGAGGGGGAAACAACAGGGGATTGTTCTTGTTGTTTTTGTCTGTTTGTTTGTTTGTTTTTTGGAGGGGAAACTGGGAAAGGAGAAAACATATGACATGTAAATAAAGAAAATATCTAATAAAAAAAGAAAAAAGAAAATTCTTTGTTTAGCTATGTACCCCATTTTTAATAGGGTTATTTGATTCCTTGGAGTTTAATTTCTTGAGTTCTTTGTATATATTGAATATTGGCCCTCTATCAGATGTAGGGTTGGTAAAGATCTTTTCTCAACCTGTAGGTTGCCCTTTAGTCCCATTGACAGTGGCCTTTGCCTTACATAAGCTTTGCAATTTTATGAGGTCCCATTTGTCTATTGTTGATCTTAGAGCATAAGCTATTGGTTCAGGAAAATTTCCCCTGTGCCCATGTGCTCGAGTCTCTTCTCCACTTTCTGTTCTATTAGTTTCAATGTATCTGGTTTTAAATGGAAGTCCTTGATCCACTTGGACTTGAGCTTTGTCCAAGGAGATAAGAATAGATCAATTTGCATTCTTCTACATGCTGATCTCCATTTGAAACAGCACCATTTGTTGAAAATGCTGTTTTTTTTCCCACTGGATGGTTTTAGATCCTTTGTCAAAGATCAAATGAGCATAGGTGTGAGGGTTCATTTCTGGGTCTTCAGTTCTATTCCATTGATCTACCTGCCTGTCTCTATACCAATAACATGCAGTTTTTATCATTATTGCTTTGTATTAAAGCTTGAAGTCAGGGATGGTGATTCCCTCAGAAGTTCTTTATTGTTCAGAATAGTCTTCACTCTCCTGTTTTTTTTTTTGTTTTTGATTTTGTTTTTTGTTATTCCAGATGAATTTGAAAATTGCTCCTTCTAACTCTATGAAGAATTGAGTTGGAATTTATATGGGGAGTGCATTTAATCTGTAGATTACTGATCTTCTCTCCAGTAAGTTCCTAAGCCGGGAATAGCCAGCCGGAGGCACAGGCCCCACAAGTCACAGGGAAGCCACAGGGCAGCAGGGACAGGATCCTCTCAGCTTCCAAGTGACAGAGGTGGATCAGCGACCTTAGCTGCCCCTTCCTTGCAAGTGGAGGGCCTGCCTCCAGGGACCGCCTTGACCAGGAGTCTCCGGTGAGAGCCACCATCTTCTCTCTGGTGAGTTCCTAAGACCAGAGCAGCCAGCTGGGAGGCACAGGCCCCACGAATCTCAGGGGTCTTGCAG
>NW_022196903.1:53014736-53018527 GCF_008632895.1 Mastomys coucha
TTAGGGAAATGGATGGATCTGGAGAATATCATCCTGAGTGAGGTAACCCAATCACAAAAGAACCAACAAGGTATGCACTCTCTGATAAGTGGTTATTAGCCCAGAAGTTGGGAATACAGCTCAGAGATGTGCCTGTGTTGTCCTAGCGTAGAAGTAGATATACATCTCCTCCATAATCCAGTAGCTGTCTCCCTTTGATAGCCACTTACAAATAAAAAAATACTTAAAGGTTGTCTCACTGAAGAAAAAAGCTGCTCTTAAGAGTAGAGTCCATGCCCTGCAGTAGATGGTCAACAGAAAACAATCTTAATGGCATCTTTAGTGATCCTTCACATGTATACTACGACTTCTCGGTTTGTATTTTTATGAGATCCCTGTGTGAGAACTTGTGTTTCTGGGTCGTTTATGTTTGTTGTGTTTTGCTTTGGCACTTTTTCGTCTGTGTGTTTTATCCTATTCTGATTTATTTATTTTTCTTTTATCTTATTGTTTATTTTATTGTTATTTCTTAGAGGCCTGTTTGTTTTCTAAAGAGAGAAAGAAATGTCAGTTTGGATGGGGTAAGAAGTGAGGAGGAATTGCAAGGAACAGGGGAAAGAGAAATACTAAACAGATTATAATTATGAAGTTTTTTGCCAATAAAAGAACAGCATAATTTTAAATGTGGGGGTGTGGTGGGGAATATTTCTAATCCCAGAACTGGAGAAATAGAAACAGGAAGAGCCCTGAAATTGTGATCTTCATCCATATCATAGAGAGACACACTCTATAAAGACACAAGGTGAATGGCATATGAGGAGCAACAGCCAAGGTTGTCTCCTAGCCTCCATGTGCACAAATACACACATCCTTCAGCTGTACACACACAAGTATAAATACATACATACATATACACATACATACATACAAATGCACAATAATCACATTGTAGAACATGTATGTGTATTTAACATTTTTTATTTACAATAATATTTCTATAACTGTAGATAGAATAATGTACAAGTACATAGGCAAATAATATTTTATATAATTAATTAAGTAACTGGTAAAAATCTAAATTTTATATTCATATTATTTTTATGGATCCAGAGAAATTAAGGAACAGAATTACGGCTACAATAAAACATTGAAACTATTTTTGATTTATGTGCGTAGGTTCAAATATTTTCAGAAGAAAGCTATCATCAAGCAACTTCTCAGTAACTTCAGCATCAAAAGAATATTTATTATATAAAGTAAAATGTAGAAAGAGAATTCATGTGGAAACATCAACTCATTGTACACAATTAAGAACTCTATAGTACTTGGAAGCAGGAATGTCAAAAAGTATATATGTATAATACCACTAAAATTTATTTAAATCTTATGAAGAATCTTGTTTTGCTACTTAAACAATTGAAGTTAAAAACAAAACATGTATATTTTAGAAGAAAAATAATCAGGGCTGCAGAGAATAACTTCTTATAACCAGCTGTAAGTCTAATTTCTGGAGATCTCATGTACTCATCTCACCTCTGTGGGCACCAGGAATGCACACATGCATACATGCTAACTCAACACTTACACATATAAATAAAAGTAAATTAATAGGTTTTTAAAGAAAAGAAAAAACATTTAAAAAAACTTCTTGTGGTACTTTGAATGCATGTTTTCCAACAAAATTATTATTCTGTTATCAGAAGTCATTTGTACCAAAGGGGTAATTGTGGGATAGGCATACATCACAAACATCTGAATAGTAAGGACGACTGGGTCATAAATCCATAACAAGGCTGAGGTGGATGAGATGATGAAGTCCACCCAGTACATGACCACAAAGAAAACCACGAGCAGCAAGATGGTCTGGGTGGCCCTTTTCTCAGGGGATGTTCTCAGGTGTCTGATGCTATGAAGATGACTGCATTGTTTCTGATGTCTGAACAAGAAAATCACCATGTACGTGCTTGTAGTCAGCATGAGTCCTACAAGAAACACATCTCTGGAAATTGACACCATTAAAATCAGTCCTCTAATGATGTAGTTCTTGGGGAAGAGTGAACAGGATTTAGTGACCTTCATCTGGTTGGATTCACTTATGTTGGTAAAACCACCAACATAGAAAATCTGGTTACTACTGTAGAACAAATTGAAAGGCCAAATACAGAAGAAAGCATAGATTGTGTACATTTTCAGTCTCTGTTTAAATTTGGCCAACAATGAGGTACTGGGACTAATAGTGACAGCCTGGACCACACTCAGGAGGCAGGTGGTGCAGATAGAGAGACCTCTCATCACCCTGCTTATGTAAAATATTGCCTTACATTTGAAGTCATTTTCAATGTTCAATATCTCAAATATGTCTGTAAGCCAAATATCCCCTCCAGTGAGGATCATCATTATGTGAACAAAGGTCAGTTGACAGGAGATCAAGTCTGTGGGTTTAGGTCTGTGAACTAGGATTATGAAAGTATAGAAGAAAAGAAGAAACATATTGGCTAGGACTCCAATTCCAGCTTGGAAATAAAGAACATTCTTGAATATGAACATAAGTGGAGAGAGTATTCATCTTAAGAGCATAGTGGATATTTACTTCTTATATCTGAAAAACGTAATAGATTGTACATTAAACTTGTGATTCACTGGACAACAGGGCTCTACCACCATTCTATTTTCCTATTGAATTTTGGATTAGTATGTTCCTGTAACTTTTGATGTTTGTTTCCTGTATTTCCATATGCCTTCCATGTATCTCCTGAATATATAGAATATTATAGACAATAAATGCTTTCACACATATTTAAACAGTAGGCAGACATTATCTGCCTATATGCACCTGAGTCTCATCCCTTAGAAATCCAATCCCATGGATTTAGATTGTCTCATATACTTAAAACCTAAAATGAAAATGGTGAGCCCAGAGTATTAATCACATTTATACAAATGAATAAAATTTATGGTGGTCTGGAAAATATTACAAATATATCAGAAAGTTGAGGTGACTCAGTCTCATATTTCATAATTCGAATTGAGACATAGGAATAACTCTTAATAGTCCCACTATTTTAATCAGCAAAATGCCCACTATAAAGGGCTCAATAATTACTAATGTTTTTGAGAAATTTTTATTAGATCATTATTCAGAATTAAGAAATCATTCATTTGTCTATGCAGCATCACTACAAAACAGTACATCTTCATTGATTTGAATAAATCTGCCCAAAAGTATGGGCTAATTCTGAGTGATCATTATATATATAATGGCATAAAAGCATATTAATAGCAGAAATCTTTCTTAAACTGTAGTTACCTCAGCCTTGTGTAGTAGGACTTACACACCATAGTTGTACAGTCCACATTTAACCCATCTCAGGAAGATCACCTGCCAGGTATGAGCCTCTCTAAGGTGGCTCCTGGCAGATGATGCTTATTTCAAGTCTTGGTCTCCAAACAGTAAGAACTATAGCCAAGTGCTAGTTTAAAAACTACAATGGATAAATCATGCAACATAATAACTTATTATTAATTATACATTAATTATTTGCTAACAAAGCACATCACAATAATATAAAACTGTAGTCATATAATAAGGTAAAAAAGTAATCTAAAAATTATTTTTAATCTTAAAAAAGATATGAATTCAATTTCCCTTCTTCTTATTCATTGCTTTGGTAAATGTTTATCATTTACAGAAAATAAGACATCTTCTAACTCATTAACTGGCATCTTTGTTTTGAGCCAACTGGAGCTGAGAGTTGATGAAAAATGGCCATAGCTGCCATAGGTAGAAACATAGATATGCACATGAGTTGTTA
>NW_022196903.1:53019854-53024655 GCF_008632895.1 Mastomys coucha
ATTTTTGAAGTACATGTAAAAGATATGCTTTATTAGAAATCATTGCAATAGATTAAACAAATCTATATAAAATTTTTCAAACTTATATGATCTTAAGAATGCTTAATTCCTTACTAGGCCATGATTTGAAACTTTCCTAAGAATTTCTAGGTATATTCAACCTTAACAGACTAGAAAATTGCAGATATACACTAAATTATATTTGTTTGATTTTTTTAGCTTATATTTAATATAAGTAAATGAATATAGTAAGTTAATGAGAAAATACAAAGTGAAATTCAACATTATACAAATGTATTAATATTATAAATGTACTCCTGCACATCAATAAATGTCATCTTTGTTTTTCATACTCTAAGATATCTCAGGTGTTTGTTACTGGGATGGAAAAGTAACACAATTGCCAATAACTAGGTGTGGAACCTTGATTTTAGGATTATTACAGCACATACTCAGAAAAAAATCTAAGTCCCGTGTGCTCCTTAAAATATTGCATCTGCAACTACTTTTTACACATATATAAATATGTATTCATTTCATGACATGCTCATTCAATACATAATACCCATTGATAAACTTCACCCTTCACTATTAGCTCTTCTCTCTCCCTACCCATCCTTCTGCTAGGCACATGTCCTCTTTCCAATAGCCCCTTCTGTTGTTACACAGATAATCAGAGGTCACATTAAGTGAAATCTATGTTCTTTCTTAGATCATTACACTATACCTTTTATGTGTACAAGCTTCTGATGTATGCTTATCATACAGTACCACTCAAAAGCAATACTCTAATCAGAAATTCTCTAACCTCTTTTTACAGAAAATCCTGTTTCCTTCTACCACCTACTTACAGCTCTCACTATAACAAAGAGAAAAAGCAACACTCACTGGGATGATCCTTTGAAAAACGTCCTTGTAGAATGAGGCCCCAAGAAGTAGAAATAAGGAAGAAATGGCATCAGCTCATCTCCCTCTAGACCCATAGTTATCATGTCATCTGGGGTAGGCAATTCTGACCTTGAGGTGATTACAAAGTGGTACCATCAAATGGAAAAGTGAACTTCTCTAATTCCAAGAGAATAGTAGATTAGGAACAGCTGAGTTCTTGGTTTCCTATGAGGGTGTTATTCTCTCAAGGCCATATCTGTCTGTGTGGATTGATTGATCCCAGTCCCTGTGGACAAAATAATAGTAAGAATAATAGTTTCTCATTTGAAAGTAGTAAAAAGACATCTCAGACTCCAAGGTATTCATTCTGCTTCCAGGACAGTAAGGGTGTACTCTGTCCTTACTTGACAGTGGCTTCAGAGTCTCACTGAGAATGTAACAGCTGTTTGGATAAAATTATGAAAATATCATTTTCGCTAAACATACTTGGGGAAAATAATTTTTTATACAGCACAATAGATGGAATTATTAGTATTATTAGTTGAATATTATTAGTTGAAATTGGGCTGTGGAGGAGGAGCTCAGCTGATAGAGTGCATGTCTAAAAATAATTGTGTTTGTAGGAAACCATGAAGATATAAAACCTTCAAGTTATATGCATAGGTGAGAGAGAAGAATTCTAAGTCAATGGCAAACACAAGACATTTGACAAGATCATAGATGAAAACTCTCTCTAACATAATATATAACTCAAGAACTCAGACACCCAAAGAAGACAAGACTAGAATAAAATTTTCCACAAATCTTATAGTTAAAACACTAAGTATACAAAGCACAACAACAACAACAAAATGAATTGAAAACTCTAAGAGAAAAAATGCAAGACACAAATAAAGAAAAGCCATCAAATGGAAAACTGAACTTTCCCAGTTCCAGAAACAGCTGATTACTCAAGGTAAACTTTCAAGGATGGAAAGAGCCTGCAGCAATACATCTCAAGTGCTAAATGACAACCAGTCTTAAATAATATACCTAGCAATAAAAATTCTATGACTGAAAGATGAACAATTTTCCATAACAGAAACAGCCTAAGCATTTATGTTTCACAAACCAAAACTACAGAAATATAGGAAGCATTATTTTGGTCTGAAAAGAGGAGTGAACACAGTGGAGAGATTGTGCAGTAAAAATATGAAGCCATAATTATCAAAACACAATGTACCACTGAACACACAAAAAATCATCAACATAAAGACCAGAGCTAACACACACATTTCAACATTAATTTAAATATAAATGACCTCATTCTCATTAGATGCTGAGAAAGCATTTGACAAAATCCAACATCCCTTCATGATAAAAGTCTTGGAAAGATCAGGAAGTCATGCCCATATTTAAACATAGTAAAATCAACGTACAGAAAACCAGTAGCCAACATCAAACTAAATGGAGAGAAACTTGAAGCAATCCCACTAAAATTAGGGACTCTATAAGGCTTCCCACTCTCTCCCTAACTATTCAACGTTGTACTTGAAGTCCTAGCCACAGCAATTAGAAAAAAAAGAAAATCAAAGGGATACAAATTGGAAAGGAAGAAGTCAAATTATCACTCTTTGCTGATGATATGATAGTATATTTAAGTGACCCCAAAAATTCCACCAGAGAGCTCCTAAACCTGATAAACAACTTCAGCAAAGTAGCTGGATATAAAATTAACTCAAGCAAATCAGTGGCTTTCCTGTACACAAAGGATAAACAGGCTGAGAAAGAAATTAGGGAAACAACACCCTTCACAATAGTCACAAATAATACAAAATACCTTGGTGTGACTCTAACTAAGCAAGTAAAAGATCTGTTTGACAAAAACTTTGAGTCTCTGAAGAAGGAAATTGAAGATCTTAGAAGATGGAAAGATCTCACATGCTCGCAGTGCTGGCTCACCTGGTGGTTAGCATGTAGAAGAATGCAAATCTACCATGCTCGTGGATTGGCAGGATTAATGTAGTAAAAATGGCCATCTTTCCAAAAGCAAGGAAGAAAGAAAGAAAGAAATGAATGACTTTTTAGAATTTAATGACAATGAAGGCACTCCCAAACCTATGGGACACAATGAAAGCAGTGCTCATAGGAAAACTCATAGCTATAAGTGCCTCCAAAAAGAAACTGGAGAGAGCACACACTTGCAGCTTGACAACATACCTGAAGGCTCTAGAACAAAAAGAAGTAAATACATCCAAGAGGAGCTGATGCTGAAATCAAACAAGTAGAAACATAAAGAACTATACAAAGAATCAACAAAACCAGGAGCTGGTTCTTTGAGAGAATCAATAAGATACATAAAGCCTTAGACAGAGTAATCAGAGGGCACAGACACAGTATCCAAATTAATTAAATCAGATATTAAAAGGGAGACATAACAAGTAAAAATGAGGAAATTAAAAAAAATCATCAGATCCTACTACAAATGCCTGTACTTAATAAAACTGGAAAATCAGGATTAAACGGACATTTTTCTAGACAGATACCTGATGCTAAAGCAAAATCAGGGTGAGATAAATGATCTAAACAGCCCCATAACACTCAAAGAAATAGCAGCAATCATTAAAAGTCTTCCAACAAAAAAAACCTCATGACCAGATGATTTTAGTGCAGAATTATATCAGACCCTCAAGGAAGACCTAAATCCTCAAACTATTCCAAAAAGTAGAAACAGCAAGAACACTACCCAATTTGTTCTATGAAGTCACAATTATGCTTATACATAAATCACAAACACCCAACAAAGAAAGAGAACTTCAGACCAATTTCACAAATGAATATCTATCAAAAATACTCAATAAAATTCTCACCAACTGAATCCAAGAACACATAAAAGTGATCATCCATCATGATCAAGTAGGCCTCATCCCAGGGTTTCAGGGATGGTTCAATATACAGAAACTTATCAACGTAATGTATAATATAAACAAACTCAAAGTAAAACCCAACATGATCATCTCATTAGATGCTCAAAAAATATTTGACAAAATTCAATACGCCTTCATAGTAAAAGTGTTAGAATGATTAGGAATTCAAGACCCATACGTAAACATAGTAAAAGCAATATACAGCAAACAAGTAGCCAACATCAAACTAAATGTAGAAACTTGAAGCAATCCCACTATAATCAGGGACTAAAGGCTGCCTACTCTCTCCCTATCTAGTCAATATAGTACTTGAAGTTCTAGCCAGAACAATTAGACAACAAAAGGATGTAAAGAGACACTAACTGGAAAGGCAGAAGTCAAAATATCACTATTTGCAGATGATATGATTCTATAGTTAAACAAGCCCAAAAATTCCACCAGAGAACTGATAAACTTGATAAACAATTTCAGGAAAGTGGCTGGATATAAAATTAACTAAAACAAATCAGTACTCTTCCTCTACTCAAATGCTAAACAGGCTGAGAAAGAAACTGGGGAAACAACACCTTTCACAGTAGTCACAAATAATGTTACATACATTGGTGTCATTCTAACCAAACAAGGGAACAATCTATATAACAAGAACTTCACGTTTCTGAAGAAAGAAATTGAAGAAGACCTCAGAAGATGGAAAGATCTTGCATGTTCATATATTGTCAGGATATAGTAAAAATTGCCATCTTGCCTAAAGTAATCTACAGGTTTTTTTTTCTTTTAGATATTTTCTTTATTTACATGTAAATTTCTCCATTCCCAGTTTCCCCTCCAAAAAACAAAGAAACAAACAAAAACAACAAAAACAAACCCCTGTTGCCTACCACTTCCCCATGCCTGCCACCCCGCCCTCTCCCACTTTCTGGCCCTAGCATTGCCCTACAATGGGGCACAGAACCTTCATAGGGCCGAGGTCCTCTCCTCCTATTGATGATCAAATTTGCAATCCTCTA
>NW_022196903.1:53025164-53028894 GCF_008632895.1 Mastomys coucha
ATTTTGTACCTCTTCCACACAATTCCTTGTGCTCTGTAGAGAAGAGTTTGCTGGAAACTTTCCATACAGGGTTATCTGTCTTAATGTCTCTCACTCTGTGAATTTTTTTAGCTCTGGGTCTCTGTATCTATCCCCATCTTCTGGAGGAAGCTTCTTTAATGATGTCTGAAGCAGACTCAGGTCTATGAGTTTAGCAGTATGTCACTAGATGTCATTTTATTGCTACATATTTTGGCAGAACATTAGTATTTCATTTTCTCCTTCATCTAGTCTCAGGTTCTTTACAATCCAAGCAGTTCTGGGTATGGTTTCAATCTCAGGCATTTCATGCTTTAAATCAAAGCAGATATTTTTTGGTTATTCCCACAACTTTTGGTCTACTATTTCACAAGCACATCTTACAGGAATGACATCATTGGAGACTGATGATTGTTTTACATGGTTTGCTGTTGACCTTTCTCCTTTGGTAGTGTGAATGTTTCCTTCCAGTACCATAACCTCCGATCCACAGGAGTGAAGGCTGTAGACAGTCACCAACTTGATTTTACCATATTCAATGCGTTGTGCAACTGCTGTATTCAGAAATAGGATTTTAACATCAGTTTGTGGAGAACATACAACATCCATGACAATACACTGGGTTGTTTTGAGGTTCCCATAGAGCCCAACTTATCACCAGTACTGGAAGCTTCATTTGGTGATGAAGGATTTTACTTTGGGATCTGTATCACCTTATATTTAGCAATTTAATTTAGATTGTCTTTATATATGTATCTATTTTAGAAAGCTTCTACTGTGTTTACTTTTCATATAAGCCATTAAATGTTCCTTAGATTTAGCTGTCCCTCACTGTGTTTACCCAAGTGAATAATAAAGAAATAAATACTGTATGGCAATTATTTCTTAGAAATATCAATTTAATATCCTATATTAATTTCTCAAAACTCAGATCATAATATGAATCTCATGATTCTACTTTGATCCTCTTTGAGTAACTATAATACTCTTTTACACAGTGTCTGCACCAATCCAACCTTTCTCCATAAATGAAGAGGTATTCATTTTTATCTCCACACTCTCACCCTTGTTATCTGTTGAGATTTTGATACAAGTCATTCTAATATATGTGAGGTGATATCACATATTGTTTGCCTTTCCCTGATAACGAGTAATATTGTGCATGTTTTCACACTTCTTGGCAACTTGTATTTCTGAAAAAATATCCTATTTAGATCCTATTCTCTCTCTCTCTCTCTCTCTCTCTCTCTCTCTCTCTCTCTCTCTCTCTCTCTCTCTCTCTCTCTCTCTCTCTCTCTCTCTCTCTCTCTCTCTCTCTTGAGATAAGGTTTCTCTGTATAGCCCTGGCTGCCCTGGGACTCACTCTGTAGATTACCCTGGCCTCCAACTCAGAAATCTGTCTGCCTCTGCCTCCCAAGTGCTGGGATTAAAGGTGTGCACCACCACTGCCCAGTGTAGATCCTATTCCCTAATTGAATTACTTATGTATTTACAGAGTTATATGAGTTCTTTGTATTTCATTAGCCCATTTCTTTCTTGGATTGCTTGATTTCTTGCTTAGTTTTGTTTGGGGGGGTGTTTTGTTTTGTTTTGTTTTTTAGTATTTTGAGATGTTTTAGATAATAATCTTCTCTCAGATGTACAACTGGCCCAGTTTTTTCTCCCATTTTGTCAACTGTCTTTTCACTTTTTCCACTATCTCTTTTGTTATGCAGAAGAAGTTTAATTTCCTAAGGGTACATTTGTCAACTGTTGATCTTATTTTCTCACCAACTGGAATCTGACATAAAAAGCCCTTGTCTATACGTATACGCTGAAGTGTTTCCCCTACCTTTTCCTTTAATATTTTTAGAGATTGGGTCTTATGTTATTGTCTTTAAGACACTTGGAAGTAATTTTTGTGCAGTGTAAGAGATAAGGGTGTAGATTAATTGTCTTACATGTAGATATAACATTTTCCCTCAGTATTTACTGACTTCTGACCCTTCTCCAGTGTGCATTGTAGGTGTTTTTGTCAAAGATCTGTGGCTTCCTTAGGAGGAACAGCAATATGGACTAACTAAGGCCATCCTCTGCTACATCTGCAGCTGGAGCCATCTGTACTCCTTTGTTAATGGCTAAATCCCTGGATGTTCTGGGGGGGGGGTGTCTGGTTGGTTGATATTGTTGTTCTTCTTCTGGGGTTGCAAACCCCTTCAACTCCTTCAGTCCTTTCTATAACTCCTCTGTTGAGGACACCACGCTCAGTCCAATGGTTGGTTGAGAACATCTACTTCTATATTAGCACTTGAGATGTATTGTTGCAGGCTCTTTCCACCCTTGAAAATTTACCTTGAGTAATCAGCTGTTTCTAGAACTGGGAAAGTTCAGTTTTCCATTTGATGGCTTTTCTTTATTTGTGTCTTGCATTTTTTTCTCTTAGAGTTTTTGATTTATTTTGTTGTCATTGTACTTTGTACACTTAGTTTTTTAACTATGAGATTTGTGGAAAATTTTATTCTAGTCTTGTATTCTTTGGGTGTCTGTGTACTTGTGTTATATAGTATGTTTCATCTATGATCTTGTCGAATGTCTTGTGTTTGCCATTGACTTGGAATTCTTCTCTCTCACCTATGCATATAACTTGAAAGTTTTATTTCTTCATGGTGTCCTACAAATATAATACTTTTTAGATATGTGGTCTACCAGATGATCTCCTCCTCCACAGCCCAATTTCAACTAATAATACAGTTATATTTCTTTCTTTCCATCTATTGTGCTCTATAAAAAATTATTTCCCCCAAGGATGTTTAGAGGAAATGACATTTTCTTAATTTTATCCAAACAGCTGTTAAATTCTCAGTGAGACTCTGAAGCCACTGTCAAGTAAGGACAGAGTACACCATGACTGTCTTGGAAGCAGAATGAATATCTTGGAGTCTGAGAAGTTTTTTTACTCCTTTTAAATGAGAAACTACTATTATTAATATTGTTTTGTCCACAGGGATTATGATAAATCCATCCACACAGACAGATATGGCCTTGAGAGAATAACACACTCATAGGAAACCAAGAACTCAGCTGTTCCTACTTCACTATTCTCTTGGAATTAGAGAAGTTCACTTTTCCATTTGATGGTACCACTTTGTAATCACCTCAAGGTCAGAATTGCCTACCCCAGATGACATGATAACTATGGGTCTAGAGGGAGATGAGCTGATGCCATTTCCTCCTTATTTCTACTTTTTGGGGCCTCATTCTACAAGGACGTTTTTCAAAGGATCATCCCAGTGAGTGTTGCTTTTTCTCTTCTTTATAGTGAGAGCTGTAAGTAGGTGGTAGAAGGAAACAGGATTTTCTGTAAAAAGAGGTTAGAGAATTTCTGATTAGAGTATTGCTTTTGAGTGGTACTGTATGATAAGCATACATCAGAAGCTTGTACACATAAAAGGTATAGTGTAATGATTTAAGAAAGAACATAGATTTCACTTAATGTGACCTCTGATTATCTGTGTAACAATAGAAGGGGCTATTGGAAAGAGGACATGTGCCTAGCCGAAGGATGAGTAGAGAGAAAGAAGAGCTAAGAGGGTGAAGATTATCAATGGGTATTATGTATTGAATGAACATGTCATGAAATATACATTTATATATGTATAAAAAGCAGTTGCAGATGCAATATTTTAAGGAGCACATCTGACATAGAATTTTTCTGAGTGTGTGCTGTAATAAT
>NW_022196903.1:53030376-53042145 GCF_008632895.1 Mastomys coucha
GTTAATGAGTTAGAAGATGTCTTATTTTCTGTAAATGATAAACATTTACCAAAGCAATGAATATGAAGAAGAGAAATTGAATTCATATCTTTTTTAAGATTAAAAATAATTTTTAGATTACTGTCTTTTACCTTATTATATGACCACTGTTTTATATTATTGCAATGTGCTTTGTTAGCAAATTATTAATGTCTAATTAATAATAAGTTATTATGTTGCATGATTTATCCATTGCAGTTTTAAAGCTAGCATTTGGCTACAGTTCTTACAGTTTGGAGACCAAGACTTGAAATAAGCATCATCTGCCTGAGCCACCTCGGAGAGGCTCATACCTGGCAGGTGATCTTCCAGAGATGGGTTCAATGTGGACTGTACAACTATGGTGTGTAAGTCATACTACACAAGGCTGAAGTAACTACAGTTTAGGAAAGATTTCTGCTATTAATATGCTTTTATGTCATTATTAAATATATATATATATATATATATATATATATATATATATATATACATGATCACTCAGCGTTAGCCCACACTTTTGGGCAGATTTATTCAAATCAATGAAGATGTACTGTTTTGTAGTGATGCTGCATAGACGAATGATTTCTTAATTCTGAATAATAATCTAATAAGAATTTCTCAAAAAACATTAGTAATTATTAAGCCCTTTATAGTGGGACTTGTATTATATCCTTCTATGATAAGAAAACTGCAAATAGAACTCTGCTAGTCTCCAAGTGTCACAAATTGCTTCTGAGATAAAAAGCAGGCCTTTATAACTTAGAACACATTCCAAGAAATTGTAAAACAATTAACCGAAGGCCATAAAAGGGAATTAACTGATGAGTATAGATGCAAGATGAGAGGATAAAATATCGGCTGGGTTTCAATGACAACTTAGACACAGAAATTATGGTTTTTTTGTTTGGTTGTTTGGTTGTTTTTGGTTTTTTTTGTTTGTTTGTTTTTTGTTTTTTTTTTTTTTAGCTTTCAATGAACCTAGAGAGCTAGTGACATATAATGTCTAGTCTTAGTGAGAATTGTGTAAACATCTATGTTGTAAACTTCTTATACAATTTATGATTGGAACTCATGTGTAAACTCATGGTGAACTTTTGTCATGTGATCAATTCCCTTAGGAAAGGTACAGAAAAACTAGGAACAATTACATGATATGACATTATTACAGCAGAGCAGACAGAAAGAGCAGGCTTAGGAGGAGGATTAGAAGACAGACAGAAGAACAGAGTAACTTAGAAATTTAGAGAGCTCCTTAGAAATGAGGAGAGCATAGTCTGATAGACTTCCCTCCTGTACTTTCCCTTAGAAGTAAAGATGAATAGAAGAAGAGATCAACACACAGAATACAGAGAGAAAGAGGGACAAAGAACCTGCAGAGAAAGCAGAAAGAGCAGGCAGTCTTCCCCCTTAGCATAGGGCAGAAGAGGTCTGTTCTTAACAACAGGGCTTAGTCTTAGTAAAGAGGATAAAGCTTTTTCTTATAGACTTGGATTTAATTCATTTACAAGGAAAGGGTCGAAGCTTTTTCTTTTTCCATGCAGCAAAGTTTGGAGTTCATTTTTCATACAGACTGAGTGAGTTCTTTCTGTACTTACACTTAAGCTTTTGCTCCATATGCTTATGTAAGTATAGCGGTGTGAATGTAAGTAAGTAATTATGAGAAAAATAAGTATCTGAGCCTAAATTGTATGGTGAAGGTGTAGGAGTGCATATGCATGGATTTGTACATGAATGTATGTGAGGTTATGCATATTTGCTTGGGTAAAAGTTCTTCCACCTGTGAGTGACTCTCTTCTCCACATTCAATAAACGTTTATTGGTTTAAAGCCCCCTCTCTCCCGACAAGCTAAAGGTGAGGCTTCTGGGCAAGAAGACACCATGTGCAGTGGACTTGGTCGTCAGCATGGTGAGGAGTTGTAGTTAGCGGAGGGTGGACTTGGAAAGCCCTGCGACTCAGACGTGAAAACCTCCCGAAGCAGAAATGCCTGCAGCTGTCCAGTTCTCCCTGGAAAGAATGCTTGCTGTTTGAACTTCCTTTTGTTTGTTTTGTTGTTTAATTTGCTTTTTACATGTCGGATTTACATCCCACAGTTTTGTTGGCAGGAGTCCCTGGACCTGATCAACAGACTAAGCCACAAGAAAAACACTCTCAGGGCATTTTAAGGACCCTGGGAATCCTATAGGCTGGCACTATGCTAGGGACACTGATTAGGCGGCCTGCCAGGAAAGCAAGGCCAGCACAGGGACACAGTTACTGGATCAGAACACCATGGTAGGTTTATTCAGGCATTTAAAAATGACTTCACATTAATAAAAGTCAACCTGGCCATGTGTTACTTAAAAAGCAGACTTTTCTCTACTATACACATGCTGCCTGAACAATCAGACCCCTCCATGTGCAGTCTTTGGTTGGTGGTTGAGACCCTGGGAGCTCTGAGGGTACTAGTTAGTTCATATTGTTGTTCGTCATAAGGGGCTGCAAACCCCTCAGCTCCATTGGTCCTTTCTCTAACTCCTTCACTAGGGACCCTGTACTCAGTTCGATGGATGGCTGTGAGCCTCTACATCTGTGTTAGTCAGGTACTGTCAGAGCCTCTCAGGAGATAGCTATATTTAGGCTGGCTTGCCCTTCCTTCAGTCCCTGCTCCATAGTTAATCTCTGCAACTCCTTCCATGGGTATTTGGTTCCCACTTTTAAGAAGGAATGCAATGTCCACCTTTTGGTCTTCCTTCTTCCTGAGTTCGTTGTGGAATGTGGGTTGTTCTTCCTGTATTCCAAACTTCTGGGCTAATAACCACTTATCAAAGAGAAGATTGCAAATTCAATCATCAGTAGGAGGAGAGGAGCTCGGCCCTGTGAAGGTTCTGAGCCCCAGTGTAGGGGAATGCCAGGGCCAGAAAGTGGGAGAGGGCGGAGTGGCAGGCAGGGGGAAGTGGGAGGCAACAGGGGTTTGCTTTTGTTGTTTTTGTTTGTTTGTTTGTTTTTTGGAGGGGAAACTGGGAATGGAGAAATTTACATGTAAATAAAGAAAATATCTAAAGGAAAAAAAAAAGCAGACTTTTCTAGTAACTACTGTGAATACGTGCTTTTAAAAAGGATCCTAAAGAGTGCCAGTTGATAGTAGTCATTTCTACTCTATTTTCTCTTCCAGGAGAGACTGCTTTAATCGTACCAGTCCGTCCTTGTGTATGCTTTCTAATCCCAAATTAAAATCCAATGCACACTCATATTGCACAAGTCTTTATATTAGTTCTTTCTTTTTCAAAGCATTGTTTTAGTATTTACTTAGAGCCATCGTTTTAAAGTCTCTCACCAGTCACTGAAGTATGTGACTCTTGACCAGAGAAGACTCAGCCAATGCTGCCTTGAGGTCTCCTGTTGTTCCCTTTCTCGTGACTACACCTGTATCGTTCTGTGTACTAGGTACTTCCCTGGGTACTGATGAGTTTTAGTATCTCCCTCTGTGCGTAAATAACAGGGAATTGATAATCAATGTTCTGACTTGATCCCGTGTCTTGGTCTGTAGTGGTTTCCAATTGTGATTTTAGGTTTTGGTTTAGAAGCGATAGACAAGCCTGGTGGGGTGACCCACACCTTTAATCCTAGTACTTGGAAGGTTGAGGCAGGTGGATCTCTATTAAGGCCAGCCTAGTCTACAGAGCTAGTGTCTGGACATCCAGGGTTACATAGAGAAACCATGACAGGGGGGTGTGATGGGGGGGGGGGACCGAGGGTGGGGGTTGGGGTATTCTTTAGTTTGCAGAATGCCCAAAAGGATATTTTGTTTGTGGAAAGTAAAGAGTCATTTGTCAGTTCTGCATGGAAGATGGAGACAGGACTTGAATGGCCAAGTTGCAGAGCTCGCAGCTCAAGTACTAACCCCTCCAGTTTTATTTTAAATAGCTTCAAAATGTTGCCATTCGATATGCTGGGATCTTTTCAACATTTCCAGAAGTAGCAATAACTGACCAGAGGCTGTTAATCTTCCTGTTAACTGTAACTTAGCATATCAAAGCCTTTCTGCCTCAGCTCACTGCCTATCACCTATTTGATACATTGTAAATTCTCAGAATTCAGAAGTGAACAATTCTACTCAAAACTCAGGGGTCAGATCTTCACTTACACCTGATGGGATAAGAATTCTTCTGAGTTAGGCCTCCTCGGGTCATAGGAGTAACACTCGTGCTCCAAGGATTATCATATGTCGTGTACAACTTTGTTACTTGGGCATATGTGTGCATGTGAAACACACTTTAAATCAATGTGTGGTGAAGCTTGGCGAGCGCACTGGCATGGCACAGTAACTGTCTGCATTGGAGGCTGTGCTGGGGGGCCAGAGAGCTTGGGGCTGAGGTTCAAATGAAGCAGTTTTTCTGTCTTTCCAGTCAGCTCTGTACTGTCTCCATAGGAGAAGGGTTGTAGCAAGCTACAGCTGTTCTCCACTCTCCTTCAGGTTTCTGTGCTCCATCCTGGCATGGTTATCAAGATCTTGAAGTTTGCACTGGGGCAGCAGCTAAGTGGCAGAATGCTTGCCGCGCATGTGCAAGGGCTTAGGTTCCATTCCCAGCTCTAAAGAAAGGAATCCCTTCACTAGTTCACCTGGATGCGAGTTGCCTCTGAGCCCTGCCTCTGTGTTCTGGAGGACTCCTAGATCTTGGGGGAGATCATTCCTCAACAACTTTTGTAATGCTCTAACAGGAGGTGAGTTAGGCATGGTGGCACACACCTTCAATCTCAGCACTCAGGAAACTGAGGCAGGAAGTTTGCTATGAGTTCAGGGCCAACCTAGGCTACTCAGTGAGTTTTAAGCCATCTTGGGCTACAGAATGAGACTCTGTCCCAAAATACTTACATTAATTAATTAGATGACTAGAGATGGCTCAGCCATTAAGAGCACTGGCTGTTCCTCAGAGGACTTGGGTTCCATTCTAAACACCCACATACCAGTCCACAGTATGCATCTGACACCCGCTTCTGGCTCCTACGGCACCAGGCACAAGCACAGAGCACAGACATACATGCAGGTAAAACACCCACACACATAAACAATAAATAAAAGCAGTTGTAGGCGTTATCTCCCTAGAGCCCACAGGCCTCTCTCTGGAGAATGGTTTGCCAGGTAATAGGTTAGCAGACTGGTACAGGAGATTCCACTGGACGTGAGGAGGTTAGCATACAGCTGTATATTAGGAATGCAATGAGCTTTCTTTCTAATTAAAAATGTTAGTAACATGCTTCACTCATTTCCTCTATTGCTGACATTATGTTCCTTACATTTGTAAACTCGAAGAAGAAACCACACCTCCATGCTTGTGAATTCTACCTCCAGCACAACCAAGTCTGATACCTCACATACAAGCAAAAACAAGAGATGGGAGACCAGAGGGGTCTTCAGAGGCTAAAGTTTTTCCATTGTTTTCTGTGTTTTAAAACAAATACTGTATCTAACCAAAACTGTGAAAGAAATGTTCTTTTTGATCAAGTGTCATGGTTCCCTCTACTTGGATTCTATTCTACTTTGTCAGCTCAGACCCATAAATGGTGCCTGAAAAAGTGTGAAATTCTATGACTTTTTATATTAATTCATCTTATTAAAAGCATGAAGCATCTCAAAAAAAAGAGAGAGAAACCTAGCAATTAATCCTTTACTTAATACCTCTTCTGTATTACAGCCAGCTGTTAAAGGCCACATACTCTGGCATCAAAGAAAGACAGGCAGACCAGCTAATACCTCTTCTGTATTACAGCCAGCTGTTAAAGGCAGATACTCTGGCATCAAAGAAAGACAGACAGACCAGCTACTGTTGCAAAGTAACACAGATCTCAGACAGGTAAATATTTTAAAATTAAAAAGCAACCCTAATTTTTTTTTGCAAGACCAAGTCTTGCCACCACAGATACTCTTTACCCTTGGCTACCTTCAAGAGAGAATTAGAACAGTGGAGCAGGCCTCTCACAATTATCCTGGAGCTTTGTTCATTTATCTTACTTTATATATGTATGTATGTTTTGCCTACATGTACTATGTGTGCACCACTTGCATGCACTTCATGCAGGGCAATGCATCCCTGTGAACTAAAGTCATGAATGTCCCAAGCCATGATGTCATGCTAGAGAATCAAACCCAGGTCATTCCAAAGCAAGAAGTACGCATGACCACTGAGCCATCTCTCCAGCACGAATCCAGGAGCTTTTAAAAGCAAAACATCACTGTGTAGCTAAATATATGTTGGTAAGATAATCAGAAGTTTGGCTCTGGCAATTGGGATGATCCATTCCTTTACAAGGTTAAGCTTTTTAGGAGCTAAAATCATGTGACTATGAAATGTTTGATTTATGGTATCATATTAATGGGTATGTTGCAGAGTGATCTCTGGTGGTAAATAATCCAAATAACTAATATAGGCACTAAATATAAGACTATTGAATGAAACTGTAAAAAGCATGTGGTTACTGATGACATATGAAATACTAGGGAACTTGTTTTACACTGCATAGGAAGGAATCTCTTTTAAAACAGAAATTCCCTAACTATCTGATCATTTTCAGTATTTCATGTTTGTCATAATGTGTTGAAAACAGTTCATGTCTTAATGTTATATATTCACTCTTGTTAGAAGACCTCAGGTCCACATCTTCAGATGTGATTATGTAGCATGTAGTAACTATAGAAACCAGGAAAGCAAAATAAGACCATTGCAGGGTAAGCAAGGGGGCTGGAGCAAAAAAGAGAAGAAAAGCAGGGTACAGGTATCAAATCAGAGAAATAGGAAAATGAGCATTCTTAGAGAATGGTAGGAGATAAATACTAAGCAAAGAGGTAGGTAGGTAGAATATCAACATGGAGACCTAAGAAGTCATTAGTACTCTATTCTTCTAACAATTTATATTGTTCCTACAAAAAGAAAAGAAAAATACTATTTGTCTTGGTAGCTGGAAGTTAGTTCTTTAAATCTGAAGTTCTCTCTCACAAAGGTGCTGGGATGGGAACTAATCTAGGAGACATCTAAGAACATTTATAACCATAATGTTTATATGATGTAGTAAGTACACTAACAGTTTCCAACTATATATATATACATATACATGTATATATGTGTGTATGTGTGTATATATATATATATTTAATTCAGATGCTGGGGATGTAAAGGCTTTTTGGAATAAAAAACATAATGAGAGTTGAATTGAGAAAGGCATTTTGCTGAGTAAAATAGTTGGACTGTTACAAATTATTCCTGTGCTTCAATTAGAATTATGAAATATGAGACTGACTCACCTCAATTTTTTGATATATTTGGAATATTTTCCAGGCCACCATAAGTTTTACTCAGTTGTATAAATGTAATTAATACTCTGTGTTCACCATTTTCGTTTTAGGTATTAAGTATCTGAGACAATCTAAATCCATGGGATTGGATTTCTTTTTTTTTTTTTTTTTTTTTTTTTTTTTTTTTTTTTTTTTTTTTTTTTTTTTTTTTTTTTTTGGTTTTTTTTTTTTTGAGACAGGGTTTCTCTCTGTAGCCCCGGCTGTCCCGGTACTCACTCTGTAGACCAGGCTGGCCTCGAACTCGGAAATCCGCCTGCCTCTGCCTCCCAAGTGCTAGGATTAAAGGCGTGCGCCACCACCGCCCGGCCGGGGATTGGATTTCTAAGGCATGAGACTCAGGTGCATATAGGCAGACAAAGTGTGCCTACTGTTTAAATATGTGTGAAAGCATTTATTGTCTATAATATTCTATATATTCAGGAGATATATGGAAGGCAAATGGAAATACAGGATACAAACATCAAAAGTTACAGGAACATACTAATCCAAAATTGAATAGGAAAATAGAATGGTGGTAGAGCCCTGTTGTCCAGTGAATCACAAGTTTAATGTATAATCTATTATGTTTTTCAGATATAGGAAGTAAATATCCACTATGCTCTTAAGCTAAATACTCTCTCCACTTATGTTCATATTCAAGAATGTTCTTTATTTCCAAGCTGGAATTGGAGTCCTAGCCAATATGTTTCTTCTTTTCTTCTATACTTTCATAATCCTAGTTCACAGACCTAAACCAACAGACCTGATCTCCTGTCAACTGACCTTTGTTCACATAATGATGTTCCTCACTGGAGGGGATATTTGGCTTACAGACATATTTGAGGTATTGAAAATTGAGAATGACTTCAAATGTAAGACAATATTTTACATAAGCAGGGTGATGAGAGGCCTCTCTATCTGCACCACTTGCCTCCTGAGTGTGGTCCAGGCTGTCACTATCAGCCCCAGTACCTCATTGTTGGCAAAATTTAAACAGAGACTGAAAATGTACATGATCTATGCTTTCTTCTATATTTGGTCTTTCAATATCTTCTATAGTAGTAACCAGATTTTCTATGCTAGTGGTTTTACCAACATAAGTAAAACCAACCAGATGAAGGTCACTAAATCCTGTTCACTCTTCCCCTGGAACTACATCATTAGAGAACTGATTTTAATGGTGTCAATTTCCAGGGATGTGTTTCTTGTAGGAGTCATGCTGACTACAAGCACATACATGGTGATCATCTTGTTCAGACATCAGAAACAATGCAAGCATCTTCATACCATCAGCCACCTGAGAGCATCCCCTGAGAAAAGGGCCACCCAGACCATCTTGCTGCTGGTGGTTTTCTTTGTGGTCATGTACTGGGTAGACTTCATCATCTCATTCAGCTCAGTCCTGTTATGGATTTATGACCCAGTCTTCCTGACTATTCAGAAGTTTGTGATGTATGCCTATCCCACAATTACTCCTTTGGTACAAATCAGTTCTGATAACAGAATAATAATTTTGTTGGAAAACATGCATTCAAAGTACCACAAGAAGTTTTTTTAAATATGTTTTTTCTTTTCTTTAAAGACCTATTAATTTACTTTTATTTATATGTGTAAGTGTTGAGTTAGCATGTATGCATGTGTACATTCCGGGTGCCCACAGAGGTGAGATGAGTACATGAGATCTCCAGAAATTAGACTTACAGATGGTTATAAGGAGTTATTCTCTGCATCCCTGATTATTTTTCTTCTAAAATAGACATGTTTTGTTTTTAACTTCAATTGTTAAGTAGCAAAGCAAGATTCTTCATATGATTTAAATAAATTTAGTGGTATTATACATATATATTTTTTGACATTCCTGCTTCCAAGTACTATAGAGTTCTTAATTGTGTACAATGAGTTGATGTTTCCACATGAATTCTCTTTCTACATTTTACTTTATATCATAAATGTTCTTTTGATGCTGAAGTTACTGAAAAGAAGTTGCTTGATGATAGCTTTCTTCTGAAAAGATTTGAACCTACGCACATAAATCAAAAATCGTTTCAATGTTTTATTGTAGCTGTAATTTTGTTCCTCAATTTCTCTGGATCCATAAAAATAATGTGAATATAAAACAGATTTTTATCAGTTACTTAATTAATTATATAAATGTTATGTGCCTATGTACTTGTACATTATTCTATCTACAGTTATAGAAATATTATTGGTAAATAAAAAATGTTAAATATATATATTGTACACTCTTTTTATTGTGCATCTGTATATATGTATGCATGTATGTAAGTATGTATGTGTGTGTGTGTACAGCTGAAGGATGTGTGTATTTGTGCACATGGAGGTTAGGAGACAACCTTGGCTGTTGCTCCTCATATGCCATTCACCTTGTGTCTTTATAGAGTGTGTCTCTCTCTCTATGATATGGATGAAGATCATAATTTCAGGGCTCTTCCTGTTTCGACCTCTCCAGTTCTGGGATTAGAAATATTCCCCACCACACCCCCACATTTAAAATTATGCTGTTCTTTTATTGACAAAAAACTTCATAAATCAGTTTAGTATTTCTCTTTCCCCTGTTCATTGCAATTCCTCCTCACCTCCTACCCCATCCAGACATTTCTTTCTCTCTTTAGAAAACAAGCAGGCCTCTAAGAAATAATAATAAAATAAACAAGATAAAAGAAAAATAAATAAATCAGAATAGGATAAAACACATAGAAGAAAAAGTGCCAAAGCAAAACACAACAAACATAAACAGACCCAGAAACACAAGTTCTCACACAGGGATCTCATAAAAATACAAACTGAGAAGTGGTAGTATACATGTGAAGGATCACTAAAGACGCCATTAAGATTGTTTTCTGTTGACCATCTACTGCAGGGCATGGACTCTACTCTTAAGAGCAGCTTTTTTCTTCAGTGAGACAACCTTTAAGTATTTTTTTTATTTGTAAGTGGCTATCAAAGGGAGACAGCTACTGGATTATGGAGGGGATGTATATCTACTTCTACGCTAGGACACCACAGGCACATATCTGAGCAGTCCCTGTGTATGTTGCCACAGTCTCTGAGTTTACATGTGTGTCCATTTTGATATATTTAGAAGCCTTTGTTTCCTTGATGCCTTCTATCCACCTGTCTCTGTTAGTCTTTCTACCACCTCTTCCACACAATTCCTTGTGCTCTGTGGAGAAGAGTTTGCTGGAAACTTTCCATACAGGGTTAACTGTCTTAATGTCTCTCACTCTGTGTATTTTTTAGCTCTGGGTCTCTGTATCTATCCCCATCTTCTGGAGGAAGCTTCTTTAATGATGTCTGAAACAGACTCAGGTCTATGAGTTTAGCAGTATGTCACTAGATGTCATTTTACTGCTACATATTTTTGCAGAACATTAGTATTTCATTTTCTCCTTCGTCTAGTCTCAGGTTCTTTACAATCCAAGCAGTTCTGGGTATGGTTTTAATCTCATACATTTCATGCTTTAAATCAAAGCAGATATTTTTTGGTTATTCACACGAGTTTTGGTCTACTATTTCACAAGCACATCTTACAGGAATGACATCATTGGAGACTGATGATTGTTTTACATGGTTTGCTGTTGACCTTTCTCCTTTGGTAGTGTGAATGTCTCCTTTGATAGTATACATGTTTCCTTCCAGTATCATAAACTCTGATGCACGGGAGTGAAGGCTGTAGATATTCACCAGCTTAAGTTTATCATGAGTTGTGCAACTGCTATATTCAGAAATAGGATTTTAACATCAGTTTGTGGAGAACATACAACATCCTTGACAATACATTGGGTTGTTTTGAGGTTCCCATAGAGCCCATTTAATCAACAACTCAATTAGATATAACTTATCACCAGTACTGGAAGCTTCATTTGGTGATGAAGGATTTCACTTTGGGTTTTGTATCCCCTTTTATTTGGCAATTTAATTTAGATTGTCTTTATATATGTATCTATTTTAGAAAGCTTCTACTGTGTTTACTTTTCATATAACCCATTAAATGTTCCTTAGATTCAGCTGTCCCTCACTGTGTTCAACCAAGTGAATAATACAGCAATAAATACTGTATAGCAATTATTTCTTTGAAATATCAATTTAATATTCTATATTAATTTCACGAAACTCAGATCATAGTATGAATTTCATGATTCTACTTTGATCCTCTGTGAGTAACTATAATACTCTTTTACACAGTGCCTGCACCAATCTAACCTTTCTCCATAAATGAAGAGGTATTCATTTTTATCTCCACACTCTCACCCTTGTTATCTATTGAGATTTTGATACAAGTCATTCTAATATATGTGAGGTGATATCCCATATTGTTTGCCTTTCCCTGATAACGACTAATATTGTGCATGTTTTCACACATTTGTTGGCAATTTGTATTTCTGTGAAAACATCCTGTTTACATCCTATTCTCTTTCTT
>NW_022196903.1:53043022-53055392 GCF_008632895.1 Mastomys coucha
GGGGAAACTGGGAAAGGAGAAATTTACATGTAAATAAAGAAAATATCTAAAATAAAAAAAATAAAAAATATATAATTTAAAAAAAAAAGCCCTTGCCTGTACCTATATGCTGAAGTGTTTCCCCTACTTTTTCCTTTAACATTTTTAGACACTCAGATCTTATGTTAATGTCTTTAAGACCCTTGAAAGTAATTTTTGTGCAGTGTAAGGGGTAAGGCTATAGATTAATTTTCTTACATGTGGACATAACATTTTCCCTCAGTATTTAGTGACTTCTGACCCTTCTCCAGTGTGCATTGTAGGTATCTTTGTCAAAGATCTGTGGCTTCCCTTAAGACAACAATATGAACTTACTAGTACCCTCAGACCTCCCAGGGACTAAACCACCAACCAAAGATTACACATGGTGGGACTCATGGTCCCAGCAGCATATGTATAGCATAGCACAGGATGAGCTAGTTGGTCATCAAGGGGAGGAGAGGCCCTTGGCCCTGTGAAGGTTCTTTGTCCCAGTGTAGGGGAATCCCAGGGCCAGGAAGCAGGAGAGGGTGGGTTGATGAACAGGGGGAGAGGGGAGGGAACAGGGTTTTTTTTGGTTTTGGTTTTTTTATTTTATTTTATTTTATTTTTTCTTTTTTTTGGGGGGGAGGAAACTGGGAAAAGACATATCATATGACATGTAAATAAAGAAAATATCTAATAATAAATATAAATCAATGGAATTGGTTTTAAAGAAACATTAAAAAAAAGATCTGTGGCTTCAGCTACATGACCTTATGTCTATTCCATTATTCTATTCTCCTGTTCTATTCTATTGTTTCATGTGTCAGATTTGATGCCAGTAATGTGCTGTTTTACTACGGCTCTGCAATATCATTTGAAATGAAGTACTGTGATATCTCCTGTAACACTAGGTATGTATAAAATAAATACTTTATCTTCTTTGCTATCAGTCTCAATATTCTTACAACAAAATTGAAATCAAAGTAACTACATTTTGAAATAAAACATGTCATTAATACCTGTTAGAATATCTCTGGAGAAAATTTTGAAATGTCATGTTTTCATATCACAAATACAAGTTTTTCTAAAATGGTGACTCTCTTTGCACAATTACAAGATATCAGTTTTTATGTTATATCTACACTGTACTCTAATGTTTGTTCATTTATTCTACTTAGCAATATAGAAGATAGTTTTTAGTAATTTATATATTATACAGACTGGATATGTCATTTACTTTTTAATAAGTATTTGCTGTATTTTTCATTCATCTAGTGCTGATATTTTCTATTTACTTGGTCTAAGGAGCAAAATGTCATCAATATATGAAATTGTGAGGAAGAGGCAGGAACTCTAGATCTCTTTGAGCTAATTAATGACAGAGAATTAGAGAATTAATATACTTTGATGTAGAAATCTAAATATTTACTCCTAGCATTGTCAAATGAAAGAAATTGCTTTTGTTAGGTATTTGAAAAACTATTTTTAAAAATGCATTTGTGAGGTCAACTATGTGTTCATAGAGATTAGGAGATGTGTTAACCCCTTCAAGAAAAGAGATCACTTCTGGATTTGGAGTCACTTTCTCACTGAGTTAATCATAGTCAACAGTCACTTTCCAAGTATGAATGCTCTACCATGAATTGATTTGGGGTTAACCATTACTGAGAGGTCAAATGTACCCTATCTTAGAACTTGGATCAAAGAAGAACCCAAGCTACATCCACATACCAGAAAGACCACATGGCTTGTCCTTGGCCAGAGTTACTCCCTAGCTACTTCCTAGCAACAGTTAATCAAAGATTAATCTGATTGCTTCAGCTGTACTTTCAGACAGTTTGTGATTCTGTATGGTCTTACTTCAGAGCACCTACCTGTCAGTTTACAATAGTCATTCAGTTAGATGCTTGCCAGGCTGGACCCCACATCAGTTACTTCCTTTCCTATAAAACCTTGTTCTAATGAGAGTTCAGGGTTGCCTCTCCAAAAACTGTCCTGTGGGTTAGTGGTGAGTAAGCCCAAACTCAAGTTTATCATAAAGAGACCAACCCTAATGTGATTACACCAGGAAATGGCTCCTTGAGGGTCTTCTAGGGTTTGGGAAAGCCTTCTAGGGTTTGCACCTCTTTAACCCTTAACACTGGAATTGATTTCTATAATCCCTTTAAGAATGTGATTTTGTTTTTGTTTTACTCCTTTCCCTGGTAAAAGCAACTCCAAAGGCCTCATCCATTTCTTTTTTCCAACCATAATAGCTTTCACAGAAGGAGAGGAAGCAAATGTGGAGATTCTGCTGGGAATGAGAATCCCTGAAAAGACATTGTGTCTAGCTATGTACAAAAATCTCTTGGAAGGAAGGTGTGTTTACAGAGACTCATGGACAGATTGGAATTTCAGTACTGTGGAGAGACTGGACTTTCATAGGGTCAGAGGCTTATGACGTTATCTTAGTCTCAGGAACAACCATTCTTTGGCCCACTCTGTGTATGAACTAACATGTCATGGTACTGGATAGAAAAACATTTTAGAAGCTATTAATTGAAATTAACATTTTATTATAATAAATAAATAAAACCTATTAGTCACTATTAATTTAGCAGAACACTATCTTCCTACAATCTAAGAGCTAAGAATGTCATGAGACTACATCTTGGAGCTATAAACAGTCTTTCCCCTGCCTTAGTGTAAGCACCTCTCTAGTATGCCCAAACATTGCATTTTAAATTGGCCCTTACTTAAAATTTCCTTTGTTTTGTAAAAGTGAATCCACAGAAATATAACAAATACTGTGACATTAAATTTTTTTATCAACATTAAACAAAGGGATCTCAGGCATCCTTTTCCATAGGCCACCTTCTGAAAAATACTTCAACAAACTCTTGCTATTATTCACTTACTTTGGATACTATATGATATATTTAAATCCTTCTGCCTCTTTTACTGGGACAAGGCTATCATTGGCTTAGACTTCTTCTCAGGTACCTCTTAATCGGCAAATCTATTCCTCAAGACCCTAGGGAGCTTTTGGTGCAGAGATACCCATATACCAATCTGAGTTGCAAAATACAGTGCCAGGATCCAGATGCTCTCTATGACCCCTTCATACCTTCAAAACCAGCACCATCTGAGAGACTCATATACTACCAAGTTCAGCTGCCAGACCAAGGTGCAACATTAGCTAAATCTGGAACACAGCTTCTATGACTCTCAGGAAACACTTTCAAGAGGATTCTAAATCAACCCAAAATGCTATGTACTCACTGATACATGGATATTAGCCAAAAGTACAGAACACCCATAACACAACTTACAGACGGTATAAAGGTTAAACCAATTGGTTTTTAATACACAAGTCCAAACTGTTTCCACAATCCTCCCCAAAGCATATGGTGAGGTCTCTCCAAGAATTCCTCAATTATCTTCATACCAACTTGACTTAGGCTTACTATTGCTGTGATGAATATTATGATCAAAAGAAAGCTGGGGATTAAGAATTTATTTTGTTTATACATCCATAAGTTAGTACTTTTTTGTAATAGGGCAGGACAGAAATTCAAACAAAACAGAATACCTGGAGGTATTAGCCAATGCAGAGGCCATGGAAGGGTTCTGATTACTGGCTTGCTAGGTATAGCTACATCGGTCTGCTTCTTTTGGAACCCAGGAACACTAGCCCAGGAATGGCACTATTCAACTCCCCCATCAATCACTCATAGTACTGTACAGATTTGCTTACAGCTAAAACTTATGGAGATATTGTTTTCTTTGTCCTTTTTTAAAATTTATTTATTTTATTCCCTTTATATGCCAATCACATTCCTACTCACTCTGATTCATTTTCTTAATTGAAGTTTTCTCCTGTCACATGGCTTTTGCTTGTGTCAAGATGACATAAAACTATCTGGACCATACATCTTCTCTCATTATTTGAATAGATATCTAGTAATGAGGTAGGAACTAATTATATCATGCCTACCTATAGCTTCCTCTGAACTATATCCCAGACCCACAGACCAGTTTCTCCTGAAAATATAGTTATATTTTCTCACTTCTGTATGCTCTGGAAGAAACATTTCTTTCCTAAGTGTGTTTGGAGGAGGTGACCTTTTCTTTCTCAAAAGAGCTGTTCATTTCTAGGTGAGACCCTAAAGCCACTGTCAAGTAAGTATGTAGCCAACCACAAATAGTTTAGAAGAACAAAGGATGCCATGGGAGTATCTAAAATGTTTTATAATTTCTCTTAAGTGGGATATTAATGTAGTTACTATTGTTTTGTTCACAGTAACTGGGATCAATTAATCTACACAGACAGATAAGGACTGGAGAGAATAGCTTACACATAGGAAACTCAGAGCTCAGCTGTTCCTACTCTACTGTTTCTTAGAATTAGGAAAGTTCACTTTTCCACTTGAGCATATCACTTCCTAACAACCTCAATATCAGAACTGCCTTCTCCAGACAGATGACATGATAACTATGAGTCTAGAGGGAGATGAGCTGATGACATCTCTTCCTTATAACTACTTCTTAGGGCTACATTCTACAAGGATGTTTGTCAAAGGCCCAGTTGGTGAGTATTTCCTTTTTTCTTCATTATAGCGAGAGCTGTAAGTAGGTGGTAGAAGGATTCAGGATTTTCTGTAATAAGTGGTTAGAGAATTCTCTGCTGAGAATAATACTTTTGAACCATATAGTACAATAAGAAGTCAACAGGTGCTTGTAGTCATAAAGGTATCAGTGTAACAAATTTATAAAAGAACATAGATTTCACTTAATGTGATCTCTGTATTTGTTGTGATAGTAGAAGGGGCAATTGGAATGGTGATAGAGCCTAGCAGGATGGATAGAGAGACCTGAAAGACTAGTAGGTGAAGGCGATCAATGGCTATTATGTATTAAACAAATTTGTCCTGAAACCCATCACTTTTTTACATTGAATTTATATTGATGTACATGTAAAAGTAGGTCCAGATGCAATATTTTAAAGAGCATGTCTGATGTAGGATTCCTGAGAGTTTGTACTCTAATAGTTCTAAAAATGTGGTTCTACCTAACTATTGCCAAATGTGTTAGTTTTCTATTCCTGTTACAAAACACTAAAATACCTTAGAGGTTGATAAACAAAGAAACACTCTTATTGATATGCATGATTACTTTCATGGTATTAAATTACCTTTAATTGTATTTTGTATTTTCTCATTTTACTACTTTTCTCAATTTAACTGGCTGTATGCATTTAAATACAAGAAACTTAAGCTAGGAATATATAACAAATATTGACTAGTTTAGTGTTTATCAGTAATTTTCAAATTTGGTAAATTTGCATATAACTTAGGAATTCTTAGGAAATTCTCAACTCATGGCCTAGGAAAACTAAGACATTGTTAACATTATATATATATACATATATATATATATGTATATATATATATATATATTTAAGTTGAGACATTTGACTACTCTTGCAATGATTTCTTCTTGTAAAGTAGATCTTTACTGTGTATTTCAAATACTCAGTATTTAGAGAATCTGGAAACCTTACCTCACTTACTTGTTAAATCCATGTAACATTATCCTTAAAAAATTATAATCTGGATAAGTTTCAGTAGATATGTGAGTGTTTTAATAAAACAAAATCAGCTTTAATATTTCAAGTTTTCTACATTGAAGCTGATAACATTGCTAAGGATATAGTATTGAGTAAACTTTTTATTAGCAGTGAGAAAAATACTTTTATTCTCAAATAGTATAAAATTACTTAAAGTTAAAATCCCCAAGGTTTCCTCCAATAGTTACAAAATACAATTGCTCATTAAAATGTGTATTGCCAAATAAATGCAAAGTAAGTTTAAGTTAAGATGATGTATGCCACAAGTCTATTTTTATTTTCCTGGAATGTCAGTTATTAAAGTTTATAGGAGATTAAAATGGAGAATCAATACAGGTGTGGTAGCACACACCTATGATCCCAACACTTTCAAGGCCAAGGCAAGAGGAAAGTGGGTTTGATTGAAGTAAGTCTGAAATACAGGTTGCGATATCCCTCCTTCATTTTCTTAAACACACACACATACACCAAAATTATACTGGAAAAAAAGATAATTAGAATTATAAAATTGATGATTTTTATAGATGGAACAAAATGCTTCCAGTTAAAGTCATTAAGTCACTGGCCACAGAATATCAATATTATAAAAACCTAATGATAAAAACTCAAGTTTATATTTACAAGCATCATAGAATTTTTTTTTTTAGTACTTCACATTAAATGGCCCAAGGATTTGATCAAGTCAACCAAAAATAGAGGACACATTCTCCATTTTTTTCAAGTTCATTTTGTTTCATAAACACATTTCATATGTCTCAGGTTTACTCAGTTGATATAAAGATACTCATGTTATCAGTCTTGGCCAACACTATGCTATTGATCTATTCTTAATCTTAGTAGTAAAATAATTTCACACACACACACACACACACACACACACACACACACGAGTTTCCAGTGGACATTTTCATCTTTCCCAAACTCACACTATGTAACTTGTGATGAAGCCCTGGGTATGACTGCTTCCCCCCAGTCTCTGCAGTGACATTCCTCCTACTGCTGCTGTATCATCTCAGAAGAACTGGCTTGTAAGCGAGAGACTGTAATATGCTAGTCAGCTTCTAGTTCTTTCAGTTATGCTAATGCTAAACTCAGTTTTCCAAGAACTATGCAAACATTTAAGTTATTTAAGAGTATCATTAAATAATTACAATTTAATTCTTTTTAAACAGTGATCAATATTTAGTCATGCTGTCATTATCTATGTCACAAAAATTTCATGGCACTAGCTTGGGTGGCTAAGGGTTTCATCTCCCAAGATTCCTGAAGACTTATGGTTGCTGACAGTGGACCAAGAGTCAACACTATGCATCTTGTCACCTGAAAGTCATATGCTCATTTTATGTTCTCTCTGAGCAGTCATACTGCTTTTAGGTCATTACTTACAAAATGTGGTAAAAATTAAAATGAAAATGATACTTGTTATCTATTATATTTGTATGTGCCTTAGATGATTAAATCTCTACAAAGCAGAAGGCAAAGATCATCATAAATTTATAAACCAAGGCTGTTCTAAAATCAAATAGTATGATAATAATCTTTCTTTAAAAATGTAGAGTTAAATAGAAAGCAGCTCTTGGTCTCTGATGGCTTATCTCTTGAGACAACTGTCTGTACACTGCTTTGCTTTTTGGCCCGCATCAATTTAATAGTGATGGTTTCTCCACAATTATTAAGGTTTATGGACACTGGATACACTTTGGCTTTTAGCACTTACAACTAAATACTACAATTTCCACTCATGTGAAAGTCCCAGCATTACAATTGTTCCAAGTAAAACAAATTACTTTTCTCAGTGCATGCATATGTTACCAACACAGTTTATAGCCATGATAGCTCTGGTCTTTGCTGACTAGCTCATGTCTTAGTTTCAGTGAACCCCAGAAAATGAAGATGTGTGATTTTATATATGTAAAAAAACATGTACAAACAATGGATATGAAGAAGAGATTTTGAGAAATATACCTTTGAAAAAAGAAAAAACACTTCAGACTACTATCTTTTATATTGCCACATTTTTACATTATGTATGTTATATGTGCTATATTAATAAATTGTAGATGTAAAATTAAAAAAATATACATTTGCAGTTTGTGCATTTGCAATTTTAAACTTCATATATGGTTACTATTTTTTCAATCTGCAGATGAAGGCTTGAATTAAGTCTTATCCTAGAACTATTATATATTTACTTAAGTTTTATTTCTTTTATTTTATGCATATGAATGTTTCATTTGCATGTATATCTGTATCACAGGGCAATGGACTCAGTAGAATTAGAATTACAGATGGTCAGGTCATGAACCACATGTCATTGCTGGGAATCTATCTAATCAAAGTCCTTTGCAAGAGTTAAAGGTGCTCTTAAGCACCAATCCATCTCGTCAACCTTAATCTCAGAGCTTTTAAAAAACAGGCAATCACTGTGCAGCTACTGTGGCTATATGTTGATGAGAGAATTAGATATTTGGCTCTGACAATTGGGATGATCCATCCCTTTACAAGATTAAGCATTGTAAGAGGAAAATGCATGTAAATATAAAATGTGTGTTTTATCATTTCATATTCATGGTCATATTATAGGAGGGTCTCTTCAACTAACTTCTTCATTATTTCTATACATACAAGCACACATGCATCTATATATGTGCAATATCTGAGTGAACTTAAAAATGTAATTGGGCAATCCTTTTCCCACAATCTTGGAATCAGTACAGGCATTTTCTATTTCTTTATCATAAAGCTGATTTTAAAGTACTGAATTAAATCAATTCAAAAATAAATTGATTCTGTTAACCAGGCCAAGTAACTTACGTAAGCACCAAAGGTAAGACTCTTTAGTAAAACTGCATAGAATATCTGAGTGCTGGTGATATGATAAGCGTCCTTGTTTCCACTACATGGAAGGAATCTCTTTTAAACAGAAATTCCCAAAGAGCATTCCTAGATGGACATCTTCAGCAAGTTCACTATTGTTATAATGTGTGGAAAATAGTACTTAATGTCACATGTTCTTTCTTGTTGAAGGTACCTAGCTCCACATCTTCCAATGTGATTTATAGCCTGTAGAAACTACAGAAATCATAAAACAAAAGTGGAAACATTGTAAGGATAAGGTAAAGGGTGAGAGCAATAAAAAGCAGATTCGCAGGTTACAAGTATCTGATCATGAAAATGAGAACTTCTGGCTCCTCAATGGGGAGTAAAGAGGTAAATACAGAAGAAGGTGGGAGAAAGGTAAAAGGAATTAGCAGGATGCAATTTATCAAATAGTAAAATGGGTCGATTCTTAAGAAAGGGAGAGGGAGATAAATATAAAAGAAAGGATATAGGTAAAATAACAGCATGGATGGGTGAAAAGTACATAAGAAATTAGGTTGTTAATGATTTACTCCCCTAACCACCCTTCTCCCCCAAAAAGGAAAGAAAAATAGTATTTGACTTTTTAAAAAATTAGATATTTTCTTTATGGTGCAAATGTTATCCCCTTTTTTCATTTCCCCTCCAAAAACCCCTTATCCCATGCCCCTTCCCCCTGCTCACCCACCCACCCATCCCGCTTCCCTGTCCTGGCATGCCCCTACTCTGATGTATCCTGCCTTCACTGGGCCAAGGGCCTCTCCTCCCAATGACACCATATAAGGCCATCCTCTGCTACATATGTAGCTGGAGCCATGTGTTCCTACATGTGTACCCTTTGGCTGATGATTTAGTCCCTGGGATCTTCGGATGTCCTGATCGTTTCATATTGTTGCTCCTCCTATGGGGCTGCAAACCCCTTCAGCTCCTTGGTTGCTTTCTAGCTCCTCAACTGGGGGCCCTGTACACAGTCCAATGTTTGGCTGAGAGTATCCACCTCTGTACTTGTCAGGCACTGGCAGAGCCACTCAAGAGACAGCTCTGTCAGCAAGCACTTATTGGCATCCACAATAATGTCTAGGTTTGGTGAATGTATATGGGATGGATCCCCAGGTGGGGCAGCATTTCCTTCAGTGTCAGCTCCACATTTTTTCTCTGCAACTCTTTCCATGGGTATTTTGTTCCCCCTTTTAAGAAGGACTGAAGTATCCACACTTTGGTTTTCCTTCTTCTTGACTTTCATGTGGTCTGTGAATTGTATCTTGGGTATTCCGAGCTTCTAGACTAATATCCGCTTATCAGTGAGTGCATACCATGTGTGTTCTTTTGTGATTGGGTTACCTCATCAGGATGATATTTTCTAGATTCATCCATTTGCCTAAGAATTTCATGAATTCATTGTTTTTATTAGCTAAGTAGTGTCCAATTGTGTAAATGTACCACATTTTCTGTATCCATTCCTCTGGTGAGGGACATCTAGGTTCTGTCCAGCTTCTGGCTATTATAAATAAGGTTGCTATGAACATGGTGGAGCATATGTCCTTATTACATGTTGGAGCATCTTCTGGGTATATGCCCAGGAGTGCTATGGCTGGGTCCTCAGGTAATAAAATGTCCAATTTTCTGAGGAACTGCCAGCCTGATTTCCAGAGTGGTTGTACCAGCTTGCAATCCCACCAGCAATGGAGGAATACCCCTCTTTCTCCACAACCTCTCCAGCATCTGTTGCCATCTGAGTTTTTTATCCTAGCCATTCTGACTGGTGTGAGGTGGAATCTCAGGGATGTTTTGATTTGCATTTCCCTGATGACTAATGATGTTGAACATTTCTTTAGGTGCTTCTCAGCCACTCAGTATTTGTCAGTTGAGAATTCTTTGTTTAGCTCTGTACCCCATTTTTTAATAGGGTTATTTGGTTCTCTAGAGTCTAACTTCTTGAGTTTTTTGTATACATTGGATATCAGCCCTCTATCAGATATAGGGTTGGTAAAGATATTTTCCCAATCTGTTGGTTGCTGTTTTGTCCTATTGACAGCGTCCTTTGCCTTACAGAAGCTTTGCAATTTTATGAGACCCCATTTGTCAATTCTTAATCTTAGAGCATAAGCTATTGGCGTTCTGTTCAGAAAATTTTTCCCTGTGCACATGTGCTTGAGGATCTACTGGGAGTTAGTTTCTGAATCCTTAATTAGAGATCAGAAAGAGTTTTAATGTGATGGGAACTGAACTGGGAGCTGCCTAGGACCATTTATACCCATGATGGTTATACAATTAACACAACATAACAAAAGGTGAATTGAAACAGACCTTTTACTACTTAAAATAGTGAGATTATCATGAATTACAACTATGATTCCATTATAATTCTGAGTCAAAACATGGATAGCTGCAAAATAGAGCATAGTAAATTATAGAACATGAGAATGAATAACCTGATTGCTTTTATTTCTTGTTTGATTTCTTGTCCAAGACTGCATATGTTTTGTTCCTCTGTATGAACATGATTAATATTCTGTGCTTATCAGTGCTGCTTAGATGTTAAATATGAAGTGAAGAAATTTAAATCAATAGGATTGTGTTTCTAAGGCATGAGACTCGGGTGCATGAGACAAAGTGATCAGACTCTATAGACATAAGTGTGGATGAATTTATTATCTATAATTTCCATGTAGAGGAGATACATGGATGGTATATAGAAATGGAAGCTTTGATGTTTAGTCTGGACCAACAGAAGTTAAAGATTAATCAAAAGTTAGTAGGGAAAGTAGAATGATGATTTAGACATACTGTACAGCAAATCACAAGTCTCATGTATACTCTATTTCCTTTCAGATATATGAAATACACTTCCAATATGCTCTTAAGATGAATACACTTATCACTTATGTCCTCATTAAAGAATATCCTTTATTGCCAAGCTGGATTTGGAATTCTAGCCAACATTTTTCTCCTTTGTGTCTATACTTTCATAATCCTAGGTCAAAGACTGAAGCCCATGGATCTGATCTCCTGCCAACTGACCTTTGTTCACATAATGTTTTTGCTCACTGGAGGGGATAATTGGCTTACAGACATATTTGATTCACTGAGCATTGAGAATGACTTCAAGTGTAAGACAATTTTTTACACAAGTAGGGTGATGAGAGGCCTCTCTATCTGCATCACCTGCCTCCTGAGTATCTTCCAGGCTGTCACTATCAGTCCCCATACCTCGCTGTTGGCAAAATTTAAACAGAAAATAAAAATATATATGATATATGCTTTTTTCTGTATTTGGTTTTTCAATTTGTTGATCAATAGTCACATGATCTTCTATGTTGGTGGTTTTACCAATATTAGTGAGACCAACCAGATGAAAGTCACTAAATCCTGCTCACTATTCCCCATGAGCTACACAATCAGGGGTTTGATTCTGACAGTGACAACCTCCAGAGATGTATTTCTTGTAGTAGTCATGCTGATCACAAATGCATATATGGTGATAATCTTGTTCAGACATCAGAGGCAATACAAGCATCTTCATAGCATCAGCCACCTGAGAGCATCCCCTGAGAAAAGGGCCACTCAGACCATCTTGCTGCTGGTGGGCTTTTTTGTGGTCATGTACTGGGTGGACTTCATCATCTCATCCACCTCACTCTTCTTATGGATGCATGACTCAGTGATCCTGACTGTTCAGAAGTTTGTAATGAATGCCTACCCCACAATTACTCCTTTGATACAAATCAGTTCTGATAAGAGAATAATCAGTGTATTGAAAAACTTGCAGGCAAAGATTTCCTAAACCATGATTCTCTTCATTTTTTTTTGTTTTTTTAGTTTTTTTATTTTATTTTTTTTTATTTTAGATATTTTCTTTATTTACATCCGAATTTCTCCTTTCCCAGTTTCCCCTCCAAA
>NW_022196903.1:53062497-53082000 GCF_008632895.1 Mastomys coucha
TCCAGTCTCAGAACCTCACCCGAGAGACAACAGGGGATCCTGCCCGGGTCTCTGGCTTAATGTGCTCCGATTCTCTTCTTTTAAAAATGATTCACTTGGGGTTGAGAGATGGCTCAAAGGTTAAGAGAACTGACTGCTTCAGAGGTCCTGAGCTCAATTCCCAGAAACCACATGGTGGTTTACAACCATCTGTAATGGTAGCTGATGCCCTCCTCTGGTGTGTCTGAAGACAGTTACAGTGTACTCATATAAATAAAATAAATTTGAAAATTCGATTCACTCATTTTTATTTATATCTATAAGTGCTGTGCCAACATGTATGCATGACTGCTATCCTAATGCTCAAAGAGATCAGAAGAGGTCATGGGATCCCCCTGGAAATGGAGTTTCAGATGACTATAGGTACCATGATTTTTGCCACAGCAATTGGATTTTGTCCAAATTATAAATACTTCTTAAACCTCACTTGTCAAGGAGCAAAGTGAAGTTCTTCATATGATTTAAATAAAGTTTGTAGTATTACATACAAAAGAAGCTCCTTGCTGATAGTAAATTTTAAGCCTTTCTTATAAAAACATTTTAATCTCTAATTCATCAAGTGTAGTTAAAATTGTAGCTTTAATTCTATTTACTATTTTTAATTTCACTGGATCATAAATATAATGTGAATTTAATTTTTCCATTTTTATCCCAATTAGACTTATCTGAATCTTTCATATGCCTGTTTGTTTGAATTTCATTTCATCTACATTTATTCAAATATTATTGGTAAATTAAAGTTGTTTATATAGAGATAATACAGATACAGATATACAATATCTTTGTCTTGAATGTGTATGTGCTTATATATATGTGCACTAACAAAAGATATATGTTCATTTGCACATGAAGGCTAGGAGACAACCTTGACTGATGATCTTCAGAAACTATTCACCTCATGCTTTAATAAAGTACGTGTCTTCTAGACCTGGGACTTGACAAATGTTCCAAGTTGATAGCCCTAGGGATTCTCCTATCTCTGCCTTCAAGCTCTGTGATCACAACGGATCTATACCATACCCCATCATTTAAAAATTATGTTTTGGGGCTGGTGAGATGGCTCAGCGGGGAAGAGCACCGACTGCTCTTTGGAAGGTTATGAGTTCAAATCCCAGCAACCACATGGTGGCTCACAACCACCCATAATGAGATCTGACGCCCTCTTCTGGAGTGTCTGAAGACCACTACAGTGTATTTACATATAATAAATAAATAAATCTTTAAAAATAAATAAATAAATAAAAATTATGTTTTACTTTCATTGAAAAAAACATTTTTTAATTTAATATATTCTTAATAGGTTTCCCCTTTCCCTTAGTGCTGCTGGAAATAGTAAAAAAAAAAAAAAAAAAGCAAGTTCCTGTGCTATGCCCAGCTACTCTTGAATTGCTGGTGGTTGCTATAGGAGTAAGGAGTAAAGTTTATTTGCATAATAATCTACATATTTTACTTCATGTTCCTCTTTCTGTCAAATGTCATCCTGCAAAGGGTAATAATTGCATTATTGTCAGAAACAGCATTATGGGAATTGAATATTTGACTGGATAGCCTCAGCAACATGGTGATTGATGTTGTGGCCTTCAGGGAAGCCCTTAAGGCTATAGTAAAGAACTCTAAAAATATTAGTTCAAGAATACATAAATCACTGAAAAATCTGTTCTTTACAAGATTTTTCAACTATCAAAATATAATGATACAATAAGAATTGCATGAAGTGCTTCCCACACCTAAAAAAAAAAACAAAAAAAAACCAAAAAACAAAAAAACAGGCATTTGTACTGAGTCAGCTTAGTCAGAAAGATATTAAGGAAGGAGAAATTATTTGCTCAATAGAGAAAAAAACTGGATCACAAATGAAAAAGGAATAGTTTAGAAAAAGGCTAATATAGATTAATGGTAAATGGTGGCCTCCACCATGGAAGCCATTAACAACTAAATTTGACACCAATATTCTACTCCCTAAAAGAGATAGTTATAGGTGCGATCCAAATGGAGTCAGAGACAGACAAAAGTCTGCTATCAAAAAAAAAAAAAAAAAAGATGACTCTCCTTCTACCCTTTCAATGCCTTCCACCTGGTCCTTGCTGCTGGGGCAGACTCCTAGTTGGTCTGCTCCTCTGAAGACACCATATCCAGATCCATCCTAGAGGACCCACTGCACTCAGAGCAATTGAGGATCTGCTGCACTTAAAGTAGTTGGACTACTGCTTGACTGCTCCACTGAAGACCCAACATTCTGAAGGCCTCCCAGGAGATCTATTGCAGCCAGAACAACAGATCTCTGCACCTATGAAGAGCCCCCAAGTTGGAAGGCCCTACAGGTGGTCTGCTACAGCTAGGGCCTCAGGCCTAACAGGAGACCTGAAGCAGCCCAGGGTCAAAAGAGACAGACTCCAGACCATCACCCAGACCAACAAACACCAGGGATATTCAGATGGCAAAAGACAAGTGCAAGACTATAAAGCAACAGAAACCAAAATATGTGTGTATCATCAGAACCTAGTTCTTCCACCAGCAGCAAGCCCTGAATATCAAGAATCTGTCCTAAAATCCTATCTCATGAAGATAATAGAATCCTTTAAGGAGGATATCAATAACTCACTTAAAGAAATAAAGGAAAACACAGATAAGCAGGTGAAGAAATTGAATAAAGCGATTCAAGATCTAAAAGTAGTAGAAACAATAAAGAAAACACAAATGGAGGGAAACCTGGAAATGGAAACCTAGCAAAGAGGTAATGTAAGTATTACCAGCAGAATTCAAGAGATAGAAGATAGAATCTCAGGTATAGAAGATACAGTAGAAGAAATTGACACAACTGTCAAAGAAAATTCAAAACATAAATATCCCCTAACCCAAAGCATCCAGGAATTTCAGCACACAATGAAAAGACCAAATCTAAGAATAATCAGAATAAATGAGAAAGAAGATTCCCAGCTCAAAGGACCTGAAAATGTCTTCAACAAAATCATAGCAGAAAACTTCCCCAACCTAAAGAAAGAGATGGCCATAAAGGTAAAAGAAGCCTATAGGACACTAAATAAATGGGACAAGAAAAGAAAATCTTGTTGTCACATAATTATCAAAACACTAAATACATATAACAAAGAAAGAATATTAAAAGCTACAAGAGAAAAAGGCCAAGTAACATACAAAGTAGACCTATCAGAATTACACCAGACTTCTCAACAGAGACTATGAAAATCAGAAGAGCCTGGTCAGAGGTCATGCAGACTCTAAGAGAACACAAATGCCAGCCCAGGGTACTATACCCAGAAAAACTCTCTCAATAAACATAGATGGAGAAACCAAAATATTCCAAAGCAAAACCAAATTCAAACAGTGTCTATCTACCAAACCAGCTCTACAGAGGATCCTGGAAGGAAAACTCTAACACAAGGAAGGTACCTGCATCAAAGAAAAGACAAGATATTAAGCCTGGGTGAGAGTCCTTGGTCCAGTCTGGTGGCTGGAAACGCTGGGAGGCCTTCCTGAGAGAGATTACATGTGGCTCCTTAGGGGAACGCCTATGTCATTACTCCAGCATGGCGAGTCTATATGAAAGGAGGCAGTCCATAGTGTCAGAGCTTTTGTAGAAAAGCAAAGAGAAAGAGAAAAGATAGAGAAGTAGCACCGGCCATAGCCATGTGGAGAGAGGGGAAAGGGTGGGGAAGGAAGGCAAGAGGTTAGAGTAAGAGCAAAGGGGTAAGAGAGGCACTAGAGTGAGGAGGGGGCAAGCGAGCACTTCCTTTTATAGTGGGATGTGATACTTTGCTGTTGCTAGGTAACTGTGGGTGTGGAGTCCAGGATGAATACCAGAAGCTTGGGGCATTGCCTACGTGACTGATAGACACAGGATTATGGAGTTGAGGGGTCATGGTGTCAGGAGCATAATGTCTGGGAGCATAGCTCATGGTTCTGTCCCTTGTAGGATTTTCTACTGGGTCTCTGGAGTAAGCCTCACTCAACCAGAATACAGACTGCCTTTCACAGTACAACAGGAGTTGCCATCCTAATATCCAATAAAATAGACCTTCAAGCAAAAGTTATCAAGCATTATGATAACTTCGTATTCATCAAGGGGAAAATCCACCAAGAGAATCTCAATTCTGAACTTCTATTCCTCAAATGCAAGAGCACCCAAATTCATAAAAGAAACTTTACTAAAGCTCAAAACACACATTGAACCCCTTCACACTAATGGTGGGAGATTTCAACACCCCACTCTCACCAATGAGCAGGCCATTGAAACAGAAACTAAACAGAGACACAGTGAAACTAATGGATTTAACAAATGGTTTTAACAGATATCTACAGAATATTTCAACCTAAAACAAAAGAATACACTGTTTTCTTAGCATTCCATGGTACCTTCTCAAAAATCAACCATATAATTGGTCACAAAACAACCATCAACAGATACAAAAAGATTGAGATCTTCTTGCATCCTATCAGATCACCATGGACTAAGGCAGGTCTTCAATAACAATAAAAGCTACAGAAAGCCCACATACCCATGGAAACTGAATAACTCTTTACTCAATGATAACTTGGTCAGGGAAGAAATTAGAGACTTCCTGGAATTTAATGAAAATGTTGACACATCATACCCAAACTTATGGGGCACAATGAAAGCAGTGCTAAGAGGAAAGTTCATAAAAACTGGTAAAGAAATTGGAGAGATCTTGCACTTGTTAGTGCACTTAACAGCACATCTGAGAGCTCTAGAACAAAGAAGCAAACTCAGGTAAGAGGAGTAGAAGGCAGGAAATAGTCAAACTCAGGGCAGAAATCAACCAAGTAGAAACAAAGAAAACAATACAAGGAATCAGCAAAACCAAAAGCTGGTTCTTTGAGAAAATCAACAAGATAGATAAACCTCTGGCCAAACTAACTAAAGGGCAGAGAGACAGTATCCAAATTAACAAAATTAGAAATGAAAAGGGAAACATAACAACAGAAACAGAGGAAATTAAAAAAAAACAAAATCATCAGATGCTATTATAAAAGCCTATACTCAACAAAACTGGAAAATCTAGATAAAATGGATAGTTTTCTAGACAGATGCCAAATACTAAAGTTAAATCAAGAGCAGGTAAACTATCTAAAGAGGCCCATATCTCACAAGGAAATAGAAGTCATTAGGAACCTGTCAAAAACCCAGGGCCCGATGTATTTAGTCCAGAATTTTACCAGACCTTATAGAAATTTTCCTCAAAATATTTCATAAAATGAAACAGAAGGAACACTACCTAAACTCATTCTATGAAGCCACAATTACTGTCATACTTAAACCGCACAAGAATGTAACCAAAAAAGAGAACTTCAGACCAATCTCGCTTAAGAATATCAATGCAATAGCTGGGTAGTGGTGGCGCATGCCTTTAATCCCAGCACTTGGGAGGCAGAGGCATGAAGATTTCTGAGTTTGAAGCCAGCCTAGTCTAGAGAGTGAGTTCCAGGACAGCCCAGGCTACACAGAGAAACCCTGTCTCAAAAAGAAAAAAAGAAAAGAAAATCAATGTAGTAATACTCAATAAAATTCTGGAAAACTGAATCCAAGAACATATTAAAATAATAATCCAACATGATTAAGTAGGCTTCATCCCAGGGATTCAGGGACAGTTCAATATAGATAAATCCATCAACATAATCCACTACATAAACAAACTCAAAGGAAATAAACCACATAATCATTTCATTAGATGCTGAGGAAGCATTTGACAAAATCCAACACCCTTTCATAATAAAAGACTTGGAAAGATCAGGAATACAAGGCCCATACCTAAACATAGTAAAAGCAATATACAACAAACCAGTAGCCAACATCAAACTAAATGGACAAAAAATTGAACCAATCCCACTAAAATCAGGGACTAAACAATGCTGTCCACTATCTCCCTACTTGTTCAATATACTACTTGAAGTCCTAACCAGAGTAATTAGACAACAGAAGGAGATCAAAGGTATACAAATTGGAAAGGAAAAAGTCAGAATATCACTATTTGCTGATGATATGATAGTATACTTAAGCAACCCCAAAAATTCCACCAGAGAACTAATAAAGATGATAAACAACTTCAGCGAAGTGGCTGGATATAAAATTAACTCAAACAAATCAGAGGCCTTCCTCTACTCAAAGGATAAACAGGCTGAGAAAGAAATTAGGGAAACAGCACCTTTCACAATAGTCACAAATAATATAAAAATAACTTCGTGTGACTCTAACTAAGCAAGTAAAAGATCAGTATGACAAGAACTACAAGTCTCTGAAGAAGGAAATTAAAGATCTCAGAAGATGGAAAAATCTCCCATGCTCATGGAGTAGCAGGATTAATAAAGTAAAAATGGCTATCTTGCTGAAAGCAATTTACAGATTCAGTGCAGTCCTCATCAAAATTCTAACTCAATTCCTCACAGACTTGGAAAGAGAAATTTGCAAGTTCATCTGGAATAAAAAAAAAAACTAGGATAGTGAAAACTATTCTCAACAATAAAAGAACCTCAGGTGGAATCACCTTCAATGACCTTAAGCTGTACTACAGAGCAATTATGATAAAAACTGCATGGTATTGGTACAGTGTCAGGCAGGTAGATCAATGGAATAAAACAGAAGGCCCAGAAATGAACCCACACACCTATGGACACCTGATATTTGACAAAGGAACTAAAACCATCCAGTGGAAAAAAAGATAGCATTTTCAACAAATGGTGCTGGCTCAACTTGCGGTTAGCATGTAGAAGAATGCAAATAGATCCATTCCTATCTCCTTGTACAAAGCTCAAGTCCAAGTGGATCAAGGGCCTCCACAAAAAACCAGATACACTGAAACTAATAGAAAAGAAAGTGGGGAAGATCCTCCAGTACATGGGTACAGGGAAAATTTTCCTGAACAGAACACCAATAGCTTATGCTGTAAGATCAAGAATTGACAAATGGGACCTCATAAAAATGCAAAGTTTCTGTAAGGCAAAGGACACTGTCAATAGGACAAAATGACAACCAACAGATTGGGAAAAGATCTTTACCAATCCTATATCTGACAGAGGGTTAATATCCAGTATATACAAAGAACTCAAGAAGTTAGACTACAGAGAACGAAATAACCCTATTAAAAATGGTATACGGAGCTAAACAAAGATGTCTCAACTGAGGAATACCAAATGGCTGAGAAGCACCTAAAGAAATATTCAACATCCTTAGTCAACAGGGAAATGCAAATCAAAACATCCCTGAGATTCCACCTTACCCCAGTCAGAATGGCTAAGATCAAAAACTCAGGTGACAGCAGATGCTGGCGAGGTTGTGGAGAAAGAGGAACACTCCTTCATTGCTGGTGGAATTGTAAGCTGGCACAACCACTCTGGAAATCAGTTTGGCAGTTCCTCTGGAAATTGGACATAGTACTACCAGAGGACCCAGCTATACCACTCCTGGGCATATACCCAGAAGATGTTCCAACATGAAATAAGGACACATGCTCCACTATGTTCATAGCAGCCTTATTTATATTACCCAGAAACTGGAAACAACCCAGATGTCCCTCAACAGGAATGGATACAGAAAATGTGGTACATCTATACAATGGAGTACTACTCAGCTATTAAAAACAACAAATTTTTGAAATTCTTGGGGAAATGGATGAATCTGGAGAATATCATCCTGAGTGAGATTACCCAATCACAAAAGAACACACATGGTATGCATTCTCTGATAAGTGTATTAGCCCAGAAGATCAGAATACACAAAGTACAAACCACAAACTATAAGAAACTCAAGAGTAAGGAAGACCAAAGTATAGATACTTCATTCCTTCTTAAAAGGGGGGACAAAATATCCATGGAAGGAGTTGTAGAGACTAACTATGGAGCAGAGACTAAAGGAAGGACAATTCAGAAACTGCTCCACCAGGAATCCTTCCCATATTCAATCATCAAATCTAGACACTATTGTGGACGCCAGCAAGTACTGTTTGACAGAAGCCTGATATAGCTGTCTCCTGAGAGGCTCTGACAGTGCCTGACTAATATAGAAGTAGAGGCTCACAGCCATCCATTGAACTGAGTACAGGGTCCCCAATGAAGGAGCTAGAGAAAGGACCCAAGGAGCTGAAGGATTTGCAGCCCCTTAGGTTGAACAACAATATGAACTAACTAGTACCCTCAGAGCTCCCAGGGACTAAACCACCAACCAAAGAGTGCACATGGTGGGACTAATGACTCCAGCTGCATATGTAGCAGAGGATGGACAAGTTGGTCATCAATGGGAGGAGAGGCCCTTGGTCTTGTGAAGGTTCTATGCCACAGTGTAGGGGAATGCCAGGGCCAGTAAGCAGGAGGGGGTGTGGTGGTGAGCAGGGGAGGAAATGGGGTTTTTTTTTAGTTTTTGGATTTTTTATTTTATTTTATTTTTGTTTCTTTTTTTGGAGGGGAACCTGAGAAGGAAGATATTATAAATAAAGTAAACATTTAATAAAAAAAAAGTTGCAGAGACAAACTTTGGATCAGAGACTGAAGAAAGGAACATCCAGAGACTACTCCACCTGGGAATCCTTCCCATATTCAATCACCAATCCCAGACACTATTGTGGATGCCAGCAAGTGCTGATTGACAGGAGCCTGATATAGCTGTCTACTGAGATGCTCTGACAATGCCTGACTAATACAGAAGTAGAGGCTCACAGCCATCCATTGGACTGAGCATAGGGTTCCCAATGAAGGAATTAGAGAAAGGACCTAAGGAGCTGAAGGGTTTGCAGCCCTTTAGGATGAACAACAATATGAACTAACTAGTACCCTCAGATTCCCAGGGACTAAACCACCAACCAAAAAGTACACATGGTGGGACTCATGGCTCCAGCAGCATATGTAGCAGAGGATGGCCTAGTTGATCATCAATGGGAGAAGAGGCCCTTGGTCCTGTGAAGGCTCTATGCCCCAGTGTATGGGAATGCCAAGGCCAGGAAGGGGGAGTGTTGGTTTGGTAAGCAGAGGGAGGGAGGAGGGAACAGGGTTTTGTTTTTGTTTTTGTTTTTTGTTTGTTTGTTTGTTTGTTTTTTTAGGAGGAGAAACTGGGAAAGGAGATACCATTTGAAATGTAAATAAAGAAAATATCTAATAAAAAAAAATAGGCCAAGAGCTGTCTCTCAAAGGGCGACTATCTGCCTGCAAAAGATAGTAGTAGGGTCTTGATCCCAAATCCCAAGGGATTCCACTTTGATTCACATTTAGGGCCTGCTAAAGCTCCAAACAGCTTACTGGAACCTAAGGTAAATTGAGTCTGTTAGATATTTGGTTCAGATGGCAAAGTAGCCTTCATCATAGTACAGACCTATTGAAGAGTTTTATCTTATAAAAGTCTTACTCAAAGCTAGAAGTTTTCCAAGTGTCTTTGTATACAGGCTAGACTAAAGTATGGAAGTAAGAAATGTACTGTCTCTAGAATCTATACAGATCCAATAACCATTCTGTCTCTTTCTTGGAAGTGAGAGGGACCAGGTACAGAAATTTACTTTCCCTGTAAAAGTAAAATTTCTATGTGTACCACACCACTGGACTCCTAGAAACTTTAAGAAACTAGAAAGACCTTGAATTTTGGTTGAAATTATTTTTCTACCTTTTAATGTGCATGTGTATAATCAATGAGTCCAAAATGATTGCTTCTTTCTGCTTACCTGGTTCAGGCAGCATAATATCATCAATATAGTGGACCAGTATGATACATTGAGCTAATTTGACACAGATAGTCATGATCCCTTTGAGCTAATTTATAACATAGGGCTGGAGGATTCATATATTTTAAGGTAGAAATATAGTGATTTACATCTGGCATTGCCAAATGAAAACACATTACTTTTGCTAGGCCTTATGGATAACTAGTTTTAAAAAGCATCTGTGAGATCACTATTTGCTACCAGTTATCAGGAGATACACATATGCTCAAGAAAATAATTCACACCTTTATAATGAATGCGATTAGAAAAACTTCTTCATTGAGTTCATCATAATTAATAGTAATTTTCCAAGTATGAATGTTCTACCAAGGAATTCTCCATCTTTTTTCTATATAGGCCAAGTAATTAATAGTTAGATGTGGTGGGAACCATTATCTCTGCATCTTTTTATCCTTGATGCTAGCATTGATTTAATTCTTCTGTGAATATGACATTGGTTCTAGTTCACAATTTTCCCTGGTCAAAGCAACCATCATGCCCTCCATTTGTTCTTTCCAATAATAATAGCTCTTATACTACAAGTGACAGAACAAATGTGGAGATTCTGATGTGAATGGCAATTCCAGAAAAGAGGCTGTGTCTGACAGTGAACTAAAAACTCCTGGAAAGTTTGTGATTACAGAGATTCCTGGTCATATTTGAATTTCAGTAATATAGAAATTCTGGACTTGATTAGGGTCAGATGTTCATGACATTATCTGGGGCCAAGTTTAGCCTCTTGAAAAACCATTCCTTGGCCTGCTTTTCATCTGAACTAACACCTTATGATGTTAGATAAAAAGGTATTTTAGAAGCTATTAATTTAAGTTAAAATCACTTGATAATGATTGAAACCTATTAAAAGCCATTATTTTAGCAGAACACTAGCTCCTACCAATCCAAGAGCTATTAATGTCATTAGATAACATCTTGGAACTATAAACTGGCTTCCCCTTTCTCAGTATATCAACCACTCTCATATACCCACGAATGTATTTTAAGTTTGCCTTGATTTATACTTTTCTTTCTTCTACAAAACTATAAAAACTTTATAAAACTGTTTCCATATTGGAACACCGACTTTTGGGGTAACGTCAATCTGTGTTCTGAGGGTCACAGGCACTTTTGATGTGGGTACCATTTCTTTTTTCAACATTGCTAACATCAAGACTATAAATCTTGGTTACATATCCTAGGATTGTGGAACTAGCCACAGCTTGATTTTTGGGGCCCACTGTAAATCAGATCTTAGCCACAATTCCATTAACCACCTGACAAATGTCAGTTCTTAGTTTAATTGGAAAGCCACAATATTTTGAGGTCTCTTGTAATCACTGTCAAATCAGAACCAATATCAACTAGGCCTGGAAAATCTGATAATCTGTATTTCCAAGAGTATAGTTACCCAAGTGAAAGCTTGGAGGTTTCTCTAGAAAAGGCTATCAGGAAAATCCTTCTTCAGGCTGCTTATATGTGTTCTAGGAACTGAACTTGTGTCCTGTGCAAGGGAACAAGGCCTCTTAACAACCAAGTCAGTTCTGTAGCACCAGTACAATAAGATTTTAAGCAGTGAATCCACTCAAATAATCCAAATACCTTGAGCCTTAAAAAGCCTTTCGTCAGCACAGAACAAAGGATCTCAGTCATCCACATAACCTTCTTAGCAGGCCATTTCATTTCATAAATACTTCAGCAAAAATCTTGCTATCGAGCTCTTACTTTGGATGTCATGTTGAGCATATAGATCCTGCAGGCACCCCTGCTCTCCAAGACCACTCTTGCGTTACATACCCTGTCAGGTACCTACCTCTTCTTCTCCATACATCTTCCACAAAGCATTGGGAGAGCATCTGGTCCAGAAATACCAGCTTACCAAACTGAATCTCAATTAAATCAATCAATCAATCAATCAATCAATCAATAAAACACTGCCAGAACACACCTGCTCTCCATGATCTTTTAATACCTTCAATTGTAAGACTATCTAGATGACTCTTACACTATTAGGTTTGACTGTCAACTCAAGTTACAACCTTTGCTATATCTGGAACACAGCTTCTGTGAGCTGACTCTAAGGAAATACTTCCAAGACTTTACTTCAATAATGCTGATCTTTTCCTAATCGCCACTAATTTCTCAGCTCCTGTGGACAAGAATCCAGCATTCAAGCAAAGCAGAAGTTTTACTTTAATAAGTTTGGTAACTTGTTAATCACAGCTGATGGATTGATTCTTCAGCCCCAGCTAACAGAACTACAGAATGTTAATTTAATAATAAATGACCTCATAGAGTCTTTAAACATCCTTTTGAAAAATTCACAAGGCAGGCCGCCATAGTCTGCACTGATCTCAAAACCTTAGCTTCCAAACTCCTACAAAATAGCCCATTGAGATCTTAACACTCAATGGCTTTGCTAATCTAAATATCCAAATAGCATCCACCATCCTCCTAAGTACATGACCAGATCTCTCAGAGAAATATCCCATTATTCTGGTGACTTAGGAAAAATATTGTTGTGATGAACATCATGAACAAAAGCAAGTTGGGGAGTGTCTTAGTCAGGGTTTCTATTCCTGCACAAACATCATGACCAAGAAGCAACTTGGGGAGGAAAGGTTTATTAAGCTTACTTCCACATTGCTGTTGATCACCAGACGAAGTCAGGACTGGAACTCAAGCAGGTTGGGAAGCAGGAGCTGAAGTAGAGGCTATGGAGGGATGTTCCTTTCTGGCTTGCTTCTCCTGGCTTGCTCAGCCTGCTCTTTTATAGAACCCAAGGCTTCCAGCCCAGAGATGGTACCACCCACAAGGGGCCCTACCCCCTTGATCACTAATTGAGAAAATGCCCCACAGCTGGGTCTCATGGAGGCACTTCCCCAACTGAAGCTCCCTTCTCTGTGATAACTCCAGTCTGTGTCAAGTTGACACACAAAACCAGCCAGTACAGGGAGTAAAGGATTTGTTTGGCTTATACTTCCATATTTTAGTTCATAATTGGAAATGGTCAGGAGAAATTCATACGGGGTAGGAACCTGGAGGCAGGAGCCAAGGGAACGGCATTGCTCGTTGGCTTGCTTCATGCTGCTACCTGAGCCTCCTTTCTTTTAGAACACATGACCACCAGCTAGGGATGCCACCACAATGAGTAGGACCCTCCCCATCAATGACTAGTAATTAAATATCCTACAGGCTTGACTATAGCTAGATCTTTGAGAAACATTCTGTTAGTTGAAGTATCGTCTTGTCACATGACTTTAGCTTTTGTCACACTAACATAAAACTATCCAGTATATCAACCTAGTTTCATTCTTTGAGTAGATATGTAATAATTCTATGTTACTTTTGGGTGTAAGGGCTAAGTACAACATGTCTACCTATAGCTTCTTCTCTTTCATGTTTATTGTGAAGGAAATGGCAAGTCCCCTATTGTAAAAGAAATGGCAAATTCCCTACTGGAATATGTTACTTGGGGGCAGCAGATAAGTGGAAATTATTTCTTCATCTATCTAGTCAGTCTGTGATTTTGAATGAAGAATTTAAACCATTCATATTTAATGTGTTATTAAAATTTGTGTGTTTCAGGGTCCCCAATGAAGGAACTAGAAAAAGGACCTAAGGAGCTGAAGGGCTTTGCAGCCACATAGGAGGAACAACAGTATGAACTAATTAGTACCCCCAGAGCTCCCAGGGACTAAACCACTAATCAAAGAGTACACATGGTGGGACTCATGGCTCCAGCTCCATATATAGCAGAGGATGGCCTAGTAGATCATCAATTGGAGAAGAGGCCCTTGGTCCTGTGAAGGCTCTATGCCCCAGTGTAGGGGAATGCCAGGACCAAGAAGAGGGAGAGGGTCGGTTGTTGAGCAGGGTGTGGGAGAGGGAATAGGGGTTTTTTTCAGAGGGAAGACCAGGAAATGGGATAACATCTGAAATGCAAATAAAGAAAATATCTAATTAAAAATTTTTAAAAACAAAAGAAAATTAACTATTAAAGTTTGAATACAATAATGTAAAATTTGCATTTGTTCATTATTAACCAATGATTGGCTAAGGATGTCCTTGAACTGTAAAGACTATCAATCACATTTATCACTGTGGGTTTTTTTAATAGCTTTAAGGTTATTTTTTACACTATATGTATGACATTTTAATGGGACAGTAAATTATTTCTAATAATAAAATTTATATGTTTCTGTTTTGAAAAAAAATGTATGTATTAGTTGATTTTTGGTGTTGTGTTCTCAGTGGTACTTTTTGTCATAGTGATCATGACTTTTTTCCAAAGTCTCTCTGCTACGCTCATTCCTCTCTTCAGCCCAAAATAATGCTTCCTGTGTTACCTTAGGTCATGATTGTTTATATAAAATTTCTTTAGGATGTCTGTGTTCTGGAAAAATTGTTCCTCTTCCTTCAGTCATGGCAGTGGTATTGCTGGGTATATTATTTTAGATTGGCTGTCACTTAGCACTTGGGATATTGTAGTAGTTCACAATTAAATACTTAAATTGGCCCTAATGGCAGGGGCACATTCCTCACTACTTACCCCAATTTTCTGGGTTCCTGAGTGAAAGACACCCACACAGGCTTCATATTTTTATATGCCTAAAACAGCTCAATGGGTGGGCCACTTCCTAACCTCCCTGCGGCTGATCCACCTCCCTCTGATATTACTGAGCTAGTACTTACTAAATTGTATATTCATCTTTGCTGCACTGAACCAGTCGGGAAGCCCTCTTAGAATCCACAATTCACTGGCTCCTACATGGCAGCTATGCTCTCTGTTCTGCACCTTCTCAGATGTGGCATTTCTCCTCTCCTCCTCCTTCTCCCTGAATGGTGGATCTCCTTCCTCTCTCTTGATCCCTCACCTAGGAATCCTAAAAGTCCTGCCTCTGTCTGTCCTGCCCAGCCATTGGCTGCCTGCAACTTTATTTACTAATCACAACCAACAGAGGGCAGGGTCCTTCTGTGTCTTACATGCAGATTCTCACGCAAACAATTTGGGGGACACAAATTAACATAATACAGGAAGTCACGGGGTGTATTGCCTTAGACTCTTTAAGCTTTGAAAGTTTAGCTTGAAAAATCAGATGTTCCTACTCTGCCATCTTCCTCTAGTTAGGGAAGTTTGTTTTTCTGTTTAATGAGTTTTCTTTATTTGGAAGTTGCAGTTTTTCTCTTAACTTTGTCAATCCACGTTTAACTGTAAGATGCATGGAAATTTATTATTCTGCTCTTGTCTTTTTTCTGTTCTGTCTGCTTCCTGTATTATATGGGTGTATTTGGTCTAGTTTCTTCTATGATCTTATTGAAGGTCTTCTGTTTGCCATTGACTTGAGATTATTTTTCTTCACGTGTGCCTGCAATTTGAAGGTTTGACTTATTTCAAGGTGCCTCATATATACAATACTTTCTAGGCATGCTGTCTTTCAGCTGAGCTACAGGTCAGCACCAACAGGCCAGTTTCTCCTGATAATACATTGTCTCACTAAGTAAGAATGATTACTTTTTCTAAGTGTATTTGGAGGATGTGACATTTTCTTAGTCTGATCAAAGAGAAGTTAATTTTTAGGTGAGGTCCCTGAAGATACAGTCAAGTATGGAGGGGACCATGAATGTTTTAGAAGCAGGAAGAATACCAAGGGTAATCTAAAATTGTTTTCTACTTCTTTTAAGTGGGATAATATTGTTGTTAGTTTAGCTTTGTTCAAAAGGACTGGAATCAGTTAATCCACACAGACAGATATTGCCTGGAAAGAGTAGCTCATAATAGGAAACTCAGAGCTCAGCTGTTACAACTCTTACTGTTTTATGAATTTCTGAAATTCTTAGGGAAATGGATGGATCTGGAGAATATCATCCTGAGTGAGGTAACCCAATCACAAAAGAACACACGTGGCCAGAAGCTCAGAATACATGAAGTACAATCCACAAACCACAAGAAACTCAAGAAGAAGGAAGACCAAAGTGTAGATGCTTCATTCCTTCTTAGAAGGGGGAACAAAATACCCATCTAAGGAGTTGCAGAGACAAACTATGGAGCAGAGATAGAAAGAAGGACAATCCAGAGACTGTTCCACCTGGGAATCCTTTCCATATTCAATCATCAAACACAGATACTATAGTGGATGCCAACAAGTACTGTTTTTTGGGAGCCTGATATAGCTGTCTCCTGAGAGGCTCTGACAGTGCCCACAGTGCCCAACTAATACAAAAGTAGAGGCTCACAACCATCCATTGGACTGAGCTTAGGGTCCCCAGTGAAAGAGCTAGAGAAAGGACCCAAAGAGCTGAAGAGTTTGCAGCCCCATAGGAGGAACAACAATATGAACCAGCTAGTACCCTCAGAGCTCCCAGGGACTAAACCATCAACCAAAGAGCACACATTGTGGGACTCATGGCTCCAGCAGCATATGTATAGCAGAGGATGGCCTAGTCGGTCATCAATGGAAGGAGGGGCCCTTGGTTCTGTGAAGGTTCTATGCCCCAGTGTAGGGGAACGCCAGGGCCAGGAAGTAGGACAGGGTGGGTTGGTGAACAGGGGGAGGAGGGGTAACAGGGTTTGTTTTTTGGTTTTGTTTTTGATATTTTTTCGGAGGGGTAGCCAGGAGAGGAGATATCATTTGAAATGCAAATAAAGAAAACATCTAATAAACATAAAACAAAAAACAACAACAAAAAAAACCTCTTACTGTTTTCCTGGAGTTAGAGTTCACTTTTCTGGTACTGCTTCCTAACAACCTCAAGGTCAGAACTGCCTTCTCCAGATGACATAATAACTATGGGTCTAGAGGGAGATGAGCTGATGACATCTCTTCCTTATAACTACTTCTTAGGGTCTAACTCTACAAGGATGTTTGTCAAAGGCCCAGTTGGGTGAATATTTCCTTATCTCTTCATTATAATGAGAGCTGTACGTGGTAGAAGGAAGCGGATTTTCTGTAATAAATGATTAGAGAATTCTCTGGAATATTACTTTTGATCAGCTCTGTATAACAAGCATTCAACAGAGGCCTGTAGACATAAAAGTATCAGGGTAATGATTAATAGAAGAATAGATTTCTCTTAATATCATCTCTGGTTATATAAATGACACTAGAACGGGACTATTCACAAGAGGAGCAGGGCTTAGCAGAAATATTGATAAAAAGAAAGAAAAGGCAATAGGGTAAGGTGATCAATGTTATTCAGTGAACATCAATTTTTGCAATGAATGTACTTCATATACATGTAAAACATTGCTCCAGGTGCAACATTTAGGGAGCACATCTGACACAGGAATCTCCTTAGAGCGTAATCTAACAATATGGTTCTACATAGGTATTACCAAATGTGTTAGTTTTCCATCCTGTAACAAGACACTGAAGTACCTTAGAGGGTGATAGACAAAAGAAAAAAAAACACACTATTTGGTGTGCAGGATTACCTTCATGGCATTAAGTTACTGTAAACTGTATTTCGCTTTTCCTCATTTTACTTCTTTTCTCAAGTTAACTGGCTGTATGTGTTTAATAATATGAGACGTAAGCTAGGAATGTACATCAAATATTAACTAATTTAGTGTTTATCAGTAATTTTCTTATTTGTTAAGTTAGCATATCTTTAGGAATTCTCAGGAAATTTCAACTCATAGCCTAGGAATGCATAAAGCACTGTTAACATTATGTACTAAGGGTCTTTTTAACTTCACAGAGATTTGTTTATTCTATCATAATGATTTCTATTTTTTGGTCGTTTTATAATTACTTTTGTTTACAATTTATACTGTTATATAGGAAATAATACAAGCTGACTAAGAAATTTCTCAGGTATTGTGGGACCATGAAAAGCAGCCTAGTTCCTAATTGAGCACAGGTTGGAAACCCCGGTGACTCTGAGGAATGGCAGACGTTTCGCCTGGTTCCCGGACACTAGGCTTCTGACACAAGGCTGCAGTCCTCCATAGATTTGTGGCCTTCAGTGACCTCAGTCCCCTCCACAGGTAGAGGAAGACAGATCTCCATTTTAATGAGGACCTAGAGACCTGGAGGCTTAGCATATAAACTCCTCTTCCCAATAACTCCTCCCTGCAAAAGGTATGTAACCTCCCTGAGAATTTGGGTACAGTTTTACTCCTCCACTTTCCGCTATGACAATGAATGCCTTAAAACCATGGACTGTCTCTGTTCATCATGATCTGTCGTGGGGAGCAATGGAGCAGACCTTCATCTACAGAGCAGGCCATCTAATGTGCCACAGAAGGCCTCTCAGTGCTCCCAGCCATGGCCTCCACCAAGCCAAGCCAGTTGCTGACAAGTCAAGGACTCTACCCCCTCAGGATCCAGCCAGAGCTTCCTTCTTTTCCCCCTCTGCCCTGAGCCAGATCCAGTCTGTGAGGCCCAACTCCATTCTCAGCTCTTCTGTGGCTCCCAGCAGCTCCTGAGTGCCCAAAAGCCAGAGAACACACAGCCCTGGCCTCCCTGCAGGCCCAGGGACCCCCCCTCCCCCAAGCCAGCTCTGGCTGTCCCCAGGATCTCAGAATGCGATCCCCCACCCCCACAGCTGTGTGCCATGGCTTCCCCATAGCCTGACACCAGGGATGGGTAAGTGCAGTCAAAACTCTCCTGCCCTGCCTCTCTGAGCATCAGAGCCCTATGACAGAATGGATGCCGGACCCCTTTAAGTCTACAAAGTCTTACATCTAATGCTTACAGGTAAGTATTAGGATTTGTTATAGAACCATAGTTTCTGAGTACATCTATATCTTATATGTATAACTTTTGTACATATCACTAGCACATGTTTAAGACAGGGGTGCAATTTTGTTATGACATTTTCACAAGAAGTGTTAGGAACAGATATATCTATCCAGTTACCAAGTACAATTTTTTCTAACTAGGTTCTTTGGATAACTTCAGCCTCAGTCAACATTCAGTATTGAACTACAGAAATGATTACTGAAAATAGTTTTAGCATTTAATGAAACCACAAAATAATACCAGGGATTTTTGGCAAGTATATTTACTATTTTATAGAAATCCATCTTAATTTTACATTATTATACTCCATATAAATGTATAAATCTCCCAGGTATTACTTGTCAGCCCACACAGCTTCAGCTTCAAACATTATATGCAAACTTATATTCACTCATTTAGCTTGGCAATGTCATTTTCTCACTCTTAGTGGCAAAAGTGGCCAAGATTACATGGTTCTTTGTTATGGACCACAAATGTAAATTGAGGCAGCATCGCTCCTGGACCTATCATTCAACAGCAGTCCTTTACATTAACATTTGATCATTTCCCTTGGGCACATTTCCCTGGACCACCAGTAGAGAACATTTATGTGTGAGATACCAATCAACTCAATATCCAGTTCCTATTTCAAGTGACCTTACACACATAGCTCATCACCTCATTGGAATCTTTTCTTCTTTTGCAGAAGCAAAATAAACCTGGGAAATGTTAATCTTTTCTTCTAGAAAGTCACCCTTATTTCACCAACTTTTTCACGGTTGTATTCAAATAAAATTAATTATATGTTTCTCTATGTTTAAAGGGATTCACCCTACAAAATTCCTACCACAACGTTTTCGTATCTTTCTTGTCCTGAAGATGAAAGGAAAGCTCACTGATCAGCAGCCACCTCTGACAGTTCACTGATCAGCAGCCTCCTCAGCCTCCTCCCACAGCTCACTGATCAGCAGCCTCCTCCCACAGCTCACTCATCAGCAGCCTCCTCCCACAGCTCACTCATCAGCAGCCTC
>NW_022196903.1:53082084-53087579 GCF_008632895.1 Mastomys coucha
CTCACTCATCAGCAGCCTCCTCAGCCTCCTCCCACAGCTCACTCATCAGCAGCCTCCTCCCACAGACAGCTCACTCATCAGCAGCCTCCTCCCACAGCTCACTCATCAGCAGCCTCCTCCGACAGCAGCCTCCTCCCACAGCTCACTCATCAGCAGCCTCCTCAGCCTCCTCTGACAGCTCACTCATCAGCAGCCTCCTCAGCCTCCTCCCACAGCTCACTCATCAGCAGCCTCCTCCCACAGCTCACTCATCAGCAGCCTTCTCCCACAGCTCACTCATCAGCAGCCTCCTCCCACAGCTCACTCATCAGCAGCCTCCTCCCACAGCTCACTCATCAGCAGCCTCCTCACACAGCTCACACATCAGCAGCCTCCTCCCACAGCTCACTCATCAGCAGCCTCCTCAGCCTCCTCCCACAGCTCACTCATCAGCAGCCTCCTCCTTTCTAGCAGTAAGATTAGACAGACACTGTCCTGGGAATTTCAAATTTCTCTGTGTCTCATTATAGCATCTTTTGCAATGATTTCTAATAAAATAGATCTTTTCTATATATTTCAGACATATCTGGAAATCTCACCTCTTATTTATTAAGTCTATGTAAATTGATTCTTATAAAAAAAGGTAAATGAAATAGATTTGTGTTTCAATTAAAATTAATTCAGTCTTAGTATATAAAGTTTCTAAATTGACCTTTGTAACATAATATTGAGTAAGTGTTGCAGCATTTTCTCTGTCCAATCACATGAGGGCAGTGGCAGGTCTGTGATTGGACAGGCAGTAATAGGGAGGCGGAGCTAGACGTTTAGGAGTAAGGAAGGTCGGAGGTCAGAAAAAAAAAAGCAGGAGAATCAACATGGAGGCAGATGAACAGGAAGTCGATCCAGACCCTGCATGGTTTTAAACAGCCATAAGTAGATAAGATTTTTACAAGGTTAGAATAATTGGGTTAAAACACTATCTTTATCATTTGGCTCTGATATTATTGTATTGGCATCTTGTAAATTGTGATCTTATTGACATATAAACCTGATTGGATAATTAAGCCTTAAAAGTCCTATTTCTACAGGGTAACTAGGCGCTAGATGATTGATTGTGGGGTGTGTGGAGCGTTGTGTGTAAGCAAGATGATATTGCTAGCTGGAAGAGGATAGCAGGAGCCACTAGAGCATCGTGATGTGGCCGGTCAGTACCAGTACTGGCACCACAGCTGGAACGTGGTCCAGAGGGGCAGGAGAATTTGAGGGGTGATCTTTTTAAATATTTCCCACTACAAGTAAGCTATTCATTAAGAATGAGATACATATTTCCAATTCTCAAGCAGTATAAAATTATTTAAATTCAAAATCCTCAAGGTTTCCTCCAATACTTACCAATACAATTACTCATTAAAATATTCATTCACAAAGAAATGCCAAATGAATTTAAGTTTAGGTGGTGAATGTGACAAGTCTATTTTTACTTTGCTGAAATATCAATTACTACTATATATAGGAGATTACAATGGAAAAAGAAGCTAGGTATGGTGGCACACGCCTATGATCCTAGCACTTTCAAGGCTAAGGCAGGAGGAGCATGGGTTTGATTGATGTCAATCTAAACACAGGTTGAGATCTCCCTCCTTCTTTTGCTTCAACACCCCCTCCCTCCCCCCACACACACATGTACACACACACACACGTGCACATACACGTACATACAAGAAAATTAAACTGAAAACAGATAATGTGAAATTATGAAATTGTTAATTTTTAAAAATAGAATTCCAGTTAATAATTCCAGTTAATGTCATTACATCGCTGGGTACAAAGTATGAATACCACCAAAAGCAAATGAACCTAACTTCATGTTTGCAATCATTACCAAATTTTTACTGTCTTATAAATAATTCACTTTAAAATCAGCACCAGTACACTAGGCAAGGCACATGCATTTAATTAAGTCAATTAGATACAGAGGACTCATTCTCCCTTTCCTTAAAATTCACTTTATTACATGAATGTATTTTATTTATTCTCAGTTTTTCACTTAGTTGTTATAAAGGAATTCATGTTGGTGATCTTGATCCACACTATGTCATTGCTCTATTCTTAGTCTCCAGTAGTCTAAGAATTTCACACACACACACACACACACACACACACACACTCACACACACACACACACACACACATTTCTAGTGAACATTTTCATATCTTTCCTAAACTCATGCTATGTACCTTGTGATGATTGCTTCCCCACAGTCTGTGCAGCAACACTTCTGCTGCTGCTGCTGTTGCTGCTGCTTCATCTCAGAGGAACTGGCTCATCATATGAGACTGTAATGTTCTGGTCAGAGTCACCAGTGCTAAACTCAATTTCCACGGAACAATTCAAGCATTTAATTTATTTAAGAGGATATCTATGAAATAATACCTTCTTAATAAGTGATCAGTATTTATTCCTGCTGTCCTCCATTTTATGAAGATTGCATCAAACTAGCTGGGTTGGCTAAGGTCTTCACCTCCTGAGCTTTCTGAAGACTTATTCTTCCTGCTAAAAGAGGACAGTGCATAAGCCAACAGCAGGTACCTTCTCGCCTGAAAGTCACATACTTACTTCATGTTCTCTCTGAGCTGTCATACAGATTTTAGGTCATTACTCACTAAAAACGACAGAATGTCACTATACAGCTACTGTAAATGTATGTTGATGAGAGACTTAGATGTGTGGCTCTGAAAATTGGGATGAATCCATTAATTTACTAGACTAAGCTTTTTAGGAGCAAAAAACATGTAACTGTAAAATGTGTCATTTATCATCTTTAGTTAGTATCATTTCATTGTTAGGTATCCACTTATAAGAGAATAATACACACTGTGTTTGTCTGGATTACCATTATTAGGATGATTTTTTTTTCTGATTCTATCCATCCACCTACAAATTTCACAATGTCTTTATTTTTAACAACTGAATAATACTATTGTGTATATTTACCACATTCACTTTAATCCAGTCATAGGTTGATAGTCATCTATGTTATTTACAGTTTCTGCCTAATATGAATAAAGCTGCTGTGAACATAGTTGTGCAAGTGTCCTTCTGGTATAATTGAGTAGCCTTTGGGCAATACCCAGGAGTATTATAGCTGGGTTTGAGATAAATTGATTCTCAATTGTCTGAGGAAATGCCATATTGATTTCCAAAGGAGCTGTACAAGTTTGCACTCCCTTCAGCAATGGATGAGTGTTCCCCTTACTCCACACTCATGCCAGCATAAGCTGTCATTTGTGTTATTGATTTTAGTCATGCTGAAATGTGTAAGTCTCAAAGTAGTTTTCATTTGTATTTCCCTGAGGGATAAGAAAGTTGAACATTTCTCTATGAGTTTCTGAGCCCTTAGAGATTCCTCCTTTGAGAATGCTTTGTTTAAATATGTACCCCATTTTTTCCAAGTCTTGATTTTTATTATTTAAAAAAGCTGCATTTATTTTGCTTTCTGACTCTGTGCTTGTGCCTTCAACACTTTCACAACGATTTTTTGCTCCTCAATAAGGAAAGCCTGCTTGATCCTGTCCCAGACACACTTGGCACACATGGAGCCACCATAGACCCTGCTGACATGCTTCTTTGTCTTAGACAATCTCATAAGGACTTTGGGTCTCACGGCCCGAACCCCTCGCAGTCTGCCTGGGCACACGCCATATGCGGATTTAGGTGCTTTCCCAACCTTCTTGGTGTAAAGGTAAACAATCCTGTTTCCAGGGGTTCGAGACAGCCTAGTTTTGTTAGAGGCTGTATTGTAGGAGAGCCTGCGATGGTATGTCAAACGCTGGACCATCCTGAGCGCCTCTAAGCACCGTCCCCGGAAGAGCTGTACCCCATTTTTAATTGAATTGTTTGGTTTCTTGATGCCTAATTTCTGTGGTTCTTTGTTACTTTGCATTTTAGTTTTCTGTCAGATGTGGAGTTAGCGAAAATGTTTTCCCATTCTGTAGGCTGCCATTTTATCCTATTGGTGATGTCCTTTGCCTTTCAGAAGATTTTCAGTTTCCTGAGGTCCCATTTATTGATTGTTCTAGTTACTGCCTGTGCCACAGGTGTTCTTCTCAGTTAGTTGTCTCTTGTGGCAATATGTTCAAGGCTATTTCCAACTTTCTTTTCTAAGAGGTTGAATCATTTCATTTTATGTTGGGAACTTCGATCCACTTGGATGTGAGTATTCTGCAGTGTGATAGAAATGGATCTATTTGCATTCTACATGCCAACAAATCAGGAATGGCGATACCTGCAGATGTTCTTTTATTGTACAGAATTGCTTTTATGGGTTTTTTTTTTTTCCACATGAAGCTGAGTATTGTCCTTTCAAGGTCTGTCAAGAATTGTGTTCAAACTTTGATGGTGATTGTGTTTAGTCTACTTTTGGTAAAATCACTAATTTTACTATGTTAATCCTATTGATTCATAAGCACAGGAAATCTTTCCATCATCTTATATCTTCTCCAATGTCTTATATCATTTGTGGCTGTTGTGGAGGGTCTCGTTTCACGGAATCCTTTCTAAGCCTGTTTGCCTTTTGTGTTTACATAGGGTGCTGATTGTTGTCAGTTACTCTTGCATCTACTCACCTCATTCAAGGTGTTTATCAAATGTAGGAGTTTCCTGGTAAAGTCTTTGGGTTCACTTATATGTACTATCACATCATCTGTAAATATTGATACTTGAACTTCCTCCTTTCCAATTTGACAATTTGTATCCCCTGATCTTCTTCAGTTGTCTCATTGTTCTAGCTAATACTTCAAGTACTATTTTGAATAGATAAGGAGTGAGTGGACAACTTGTCTTGTTCCTGGTTATAGTGGAATTCCATTCAGTTTCTCGTTATTTAATTTGATGATGCTTACAGGCTTGCTGTAATATGCCTTTCTTATATTAAGGCATGTCCCTTATATACATAATATCTCCCAGATTTTGTCATGAAGAAGTAGTAGATATTGTCAAAGTTTTTTCAGTACCTAATGATATATTTATATATTCTGTGCATTTTTCTTTCAGTTTACTTATATAGTAAATTTATTTACTGATTTTTGTATATTAAACTATCAATACATCTCTAGAATGAAAACTACTGTATCATGGTGGATGATCTTTTGTGTATTTTTGTATTTGAGAGTAATTTTTGAGTATTTTGTGTCCATGTTTATGCAAGAAATTGGTCTGAAATTTTCTTTGTTGAAACTTTGTGTGCCTTGGGTATCAGGGAGACTGTGGCTTAACTGAACTTAGTAATGTTCCTTCTGATTGTATATTGTGGAAAATTTGAGGAGTTGGTGTTAATTCACCTGTGAAAGGGTGGTCGAAACCCACCAAAGCTTACACATGAAGGTACCCATGGCTCCAGTCACATGTGTTGGAAACCAAAAGCACTCTCTGAGCACTCTCCGGCTTGGCACCCCAGAGCCAAGAGGCTTGAGAACCGGGATCCTAATACCAAGCTGTCCTTAGTTTGGTATTTCTC
>NW_022196903.1:53087956-53091712 GCF_008632895.1 Mastomys coucha
TCCCCTCACCCCCTCCTCATTTCCGTTTTCTGTAACATATATATACTGGCCACTGGGCATTATTAAAAAGAGGCTTTGACAAAAGATTTGCAAGGCCTCCCTCTCCTTTTTTTGCCCATTCTATTCCAGGTTTAGTTCCCCTCGAAACCCATGGAATAACTAGATCCCACGGGTCTGGGATAACATGTATAGCAGAGTATGGCTTTGTCAGGCATCAGTGGGAGGAGAGGCCCTTGGTTCTGTGAAGACTGGATGCCCCAGTGTTCTGGAATGCAAGGGCAGGCAGACAGGCCTGGGTTGAGTGGGGGGGACACCCTCAAAGAATCAGGGGGAGGGGAGAAGATAATGGGACCTCCAGGGGTGGAGGAACCCTGGAAAGGGGATAATGTTTGAAATGTAAATAAAGAAAATATCCAATAAAAATTACTGAGAAAAAAAAAGTCTGTTTGAATTTAAAACCATCATTTGTTTGACTAGGAGTCTTTCAATGACTGGTTTAAGTTTTTAGGGGTTGTAGATCTATTTAAATAGCTTAGCTGATCTTGATTTCACTTTAGTAAGTGGTATCTATTGAGTAAATTGTCCATTTCTTTTAGATTTTCCAACTGTGTGGACTATAGGTTTTTAAATTATGACCTATTGATTCACTGGATTTCCTAAGTGTCTCTTGTTATGTGCTAATTTCACTTCTGATATAGTAAATTTGGATATTTTCTATGTGTCTTTAGTTAGTTTGGATATGGATTTTTATAACTTGTTCATTTTCTCCAAGAACCAACACTTTGTTGGTTCATTGATTTTTCCTATTTTTCTCTTTGATTCTATTTGAATGTTTTTAGATCTTGTATTGTTTTCTGTTCTTTCTCCTCTTTGATGGACTTGCTTCTTTTTGATGGAAAGCTTTCAAGTGAGCTATTAAGTTTATTAGGAGATCTCTCCACTTATTTTCTACTTTTTCTTTCTCTCCATTCATTCATTCATTCATTCATTCACTTCTTATCCCAATAGAGGCTCCCCTGCCTCCTCTGTTCCCAATTCCACCCTAATAAGTCATCCCTCAACCCCATTGTCTCCTCCTCTTCTCCTCAGAGAAAGTGGTGCCTTCCTTGAGTACCTGGGGTTACCAGTTGCAATAAGCCTAAGCCTACCCTCCCTTACTGAGTCCCAACCAGGCAGTGCAGTTTAGGGAAGGGGCTCCAATGGCAGGCAACAGTGTTAGAGACTGACTCCATTCCAATTGTTAGGGGACACACATGAAGACCAAGCTGCACATCTGCTATGAATGGGTAAGGAACCTACTTCCAGCTCCTGTATCATTGGTTGGCTGTTCAGTCTCAGTGAGACTCATGGGCTCTTCTAGTTGACTTAGTAGCTCTCCTTGAGGTGTACTTGCTCCCTCCAGCTAGATGAATTCTATCCCCTACTATTGCACAAAACCCTCCACTCACCTCCTGATGTTTAGCTCAGGTCTCTGCATCTGTTTCCATCTAGAGCTGGATGAAGCCTGTCAGGAGACAGTTATGCTAAGCTCCCATCTGCAAGCATAGTAGAGTACCATTAATATTGTCAGTGACTGGCTCTCAAACATGGGATGTATCTCAAGTTGGGCCAGTCATCAGCTGACGACTCCCTCAATCTTTGCTCCACCTTTATACCTACCAATCCTGTAGACAGGACTAATTTGGGGTTGAATGTTTTCTGAGTGGGTTGATGTTATCTTCTTTTTACTGGATGTCCTGCATGGTTTCAGAAGGTGGCCAATTCACTCTTCATGCTCACTTCTGTTATGAGTCTTTGCTACAGTCACTACCATAGACACCCTGGGACTCTCTCTTGTGCCAGGTATCCAGTTACACTCAAATTTCTCTCACTGCTTACCACTCTCACTCCCAGCCTATTCCACACTCCTCTTCCTATACCTGATCCCCATCGCCATTGTATCCCCCACACAGTTCCCTTCCTCCATGCACCTCCAATGATTATTTTGTTCCCTTACCTGAGTGAGAATCACTTAGCCACCTTGAGCTTTCCCTATTACTTAGTTTCTTTTTGTCTGTCTGTGGATTGTAGCATGGTTATACATTACTTTATTTCTAATGTCCACTTAAAAGTAAGTGCAAACCATGGATGTCTTTCTGGGTTTAGGTTATCTCTCTCATAGTGATATATTCTAGCTGCATACATTTGCATGCAAATATCATGATATCCTCATTTTTAATAGCCAAATAGTATTCTACTATGTAAATGAACTACATTTTCTTATATTTTTGGTTGTGAGCCTAGCCTTCAATAGCTGAGCCATCTCTCCAGCCCGAACTACATTTTCTGTATTCATCCTTTAATTGAAGGACATTTAGGTTGTTTTTAGTTACTGGCTATTGTGAATAAAGCTGCTATGAATATAGCTGAGCAAGTGTCCTTGTAGAGAATGGGGCATCTTTTGGTTTTATGCCCAGAAGTAGTATAGTTGGGTCTTAGGATAGAACTATTCTCAATTTTCAACAAAACTACCAAATTGATCTTCCAAGTAGTTGTGCCAGTTTGCAATCCCATCAGCAATGGAGGAGTGTTACTCTTGATCCACAGACTTACCAGCATGTGCCGTATCTTACACTTTTGATCTTATCCATTCTGGAGAATATAAGATAGAATCTCAGAGTTATTTTGATTTGAATTTCATTGATTAATGTGGATGCTGAACATTTCTTTAAGCATTTCTTGGCCATTAGAGATTCTTCTGTTGAGAATTATCTCTATCCCACTTTTTAATTCAGTTATTTTGCTTGATGGTAACAAAATTCTTGAATTCCTTATGTATTTTGGTTCTTTGTCCTTTGTTAGATGCATAATTCATGAAGATCTTTTCCCATTCTATAGGCTGCTGTTTTGTCTTATAAATGGTGTACTCAGCCTTGCAAAAGCTTTTGAGTACTATAAGGTTCTATTTATTATTTGTTGCTCTATATGTCTGAGATATTGGTATTCTGTTCAGGAATTTGTCTCTTCTGCCAATGTGCTCAAGGCAGTTGTTCATTTTCTATTCTATGAGATTTAGTGTGTCCGATTTTACATTGAGGTCTTTGATCCACTTGGACTTACCTTTTATTCAGGGTGATAAATATGGATCTACTAGCATTCTTCTTCATGCAGACATTCAAATAGACCAATACCAATATTTGAAGGTGTTTTCTTTTTTTTTACATTGCATTGTTTGACCGTCATTGACAAAAATCAAGTGTCCATAGGGAAGTGAGTTTATTTCTAGTTCTTCAGTTCTATTCCATTGATGAACCTGTCTGATTTCAGGCCAGTCCAGTCCTATGAAATTATTTCACTATTTCTCTGCAGTATAGCTTGCTATCATGGATGGCATTTCCTCTAGAAGTTCTTCTACTGTGCTTTTATTGTACTTTAACTGTACTTTTACTGATTGTTTTAGCTATCCTGTGTATTTTGTTCTTCCATATGAAATTGAGAATAATTCTTTGAAGATGTGTTATAAAATGTGTTGGAATTTTTATGGGAATTGCACTGAATCTGTAGACTGTTTTTGATAAGATGGCCATTTTCACTATATTAATCCTACCAATCGATGATCATTGCAGATCTGTGCACCTTCTGATATCTTCTTCCATTTCTTCCTCCAGAGACTTGAAGTTCTTCTCATATAGGCCTTTTATCCCCAACCTGCGGTACCTAAGTTATCTTGTGGGTTACGACAGGAACCAAACCTGGAAAAGAAATGGGCGAGAAAGG
>NW_022196903.1:53092061-53129594 GCF_008632895.1 Mastomys coucha
TGGTTCAGTCCTAGCTAATGTCCTGGAGTGAGGGAAACCTTTTCTAACTATTGTGGACTGTCCTAAGGGATGTGTTTGACCTTTCTTGCTGGTTCTGAGGAAAACCTGTCTAGCAAGGCAGAATCCCTGAGAGAAATACCAAGCTAAGGGCAGCTTAGTATTAGGATCCCGGTTCTCAAGCCTCTTGGCTCCGGGGTGCCAATCCAGAGAGTGCTCAGAGAGTGCTTTTGGTTTCCAACAACCTTTCCCTTGAATGGTTAGAGTTACACCAAAGTATTTTATATTATTTGTAGCTAATGTGAAGGGTGTTGTTTTCCTAATTACTTTCTCAACACATGTATTATTTGCATAAGGGGAACTACTGATTTATTTTGAGTTGACTTTGAATCCAGCCACTTTGCTGAGGGTGTTTATCAGCTATAGGAGTGTTCTGGTAGAATTTTGGGGTCACTTATGTGTACTATTATATCATCTGCCAATAGGGATACTTTGGCTTCTTCCTATCCAATTTCTCTCCCCTTGATCTCCTTTAGTTGCCTTATTACTATGGTTAGAACACTAAATACTATGTTGAATAGATACAGAGAGTGTGGGCAGCCTTGTCTTGTCTGTAATGTTAGTAGAATTGCTTTCAGGTTCTTTCCATTTAATGTGATGTTAGCTATCAGTTTCTGTATATTGCATTTATTATGTTTGAGTATGCATCTTGTATCACTGATCATTACAAGACTTTCCTCATTTGTGCCTATAACTTGAAAGTTTGATTTATTTCATGGTGTCTACACACAAAATAATTTCTAGGCATGCTGTCTGTTCACTGAGCTACATCCCAGCACCAACAGCCCAGTTTCTCCTGATAATACATTGTCTCACTCCTGAGTGGCCAGTAAGAATGATTTTTTTTTTCTAAGTGTATTTGGAGGATCTGACATTTTCTTAGTCTGATCAAAGAGATCTTAATTTTTATGTGAGACCCTGAACATGCTTTCAAGTAATTATGGAAATGATCATGAATGTTTCAGAAGCAGGAAGTATACCGTAGGGAATCTAAAATCGTTTTCTACTTCTTTTTAGAGGGATATTACTGTTGATACTTTTGTTTTATTCACAATCACTGGGGTTGGTTAACCCACACAGACAGATATAGACTAGAGAGAATAGTTTACACATGGGGAACCCAGAGCTCAGCTGTTCCTACTGTACTGTTTTCCTAAAATTAAGAAAGTTCACTTTTTCATTTAATAATGCCACTTCCTAAGGTGAGAACTGACTTCTCTAGATGACATTATAACTATGGGTCTAGAGGGAGCTGATAACATCTCTTCCTTATAACTACTTCTTAGGGCCTCATTCTACAAGAATGTTTGGCAAAAGTCCAGCTGGGTGAGTGTTTCCTTTTCTCTTTATTATAGTTTTAACTGTAAGTAGGTGGTAGAAGGAAGCAGGATGTTCTGTAATAGATGTTTACAGAAGTCTCTGCTTGGGATATTACTTTTGAGCCACTCTGTATAACCAGTATTCAACTGATGCTTGTAGACACAGTATCAGTGATTAATATAAGAACATAGATTTCTCTAACTATGATCTCTGGTTTTATAAGTGACACTAGAATGGGACTATACAGAAGAAGAACAGAGCCTAGCAGATAGAAAGAAAGAAAAGGATAATATGGTGAAGGTGATCAGTGGGTATCATATATTTAATGAACATATAATGCAGTCCATCACCTTTTACAATGACTGTACTTCATATGCATTTAATAAGTTGCTCCAGATACAGCATTTAGGAAGCACATCTGATATACCATTCACCTGATTGTGGACTCTAAAAATTCTACAGTATGGTTCTACATAGGTATTGCCAAATGTGTTAGTTTTCCATCCTGTAACAAGACACTGAAATACCTTAGAGGGTGATAGACAAAAATAAAAAAAAACCACACACACACACTTTTTGGTGTGCAGGATTACCTTCATAGCATTAAGTTACCATAAATTGTATTTTGTATTCTCTCATTTTACTTCTTTTCTCATGTTAACTGGCTGTATGTGTTTAATAATATGGAAATTAAGCTAGAAATATACAACTAGTACTAACTAATGTAGTGTTTATCAGTAATTTTCCTGCTTGTTAAGTTTGCATATCTTTAGGAATTCACAGAAAAGTTTTAACTCATAGCTTAGGAATACATAAGATACTATTAACATTATATAATAAGTTTTTTTTTAAACTTTAGAGAGATTTGTTTATTCTATTGCAATGATTTCTTTTTTGGTTTGTTTTCATAAATACTCTTGTTTATACTTTATTCTGTTTTATGGAAAATGATTCAAGCTGAGAAATTTCTCAAGTCTTACATCTAATGCTTATGGGTAAGCATTACAATTAGTTATATAACCATATAGCTTCTGTGTAATCCATGTCTTATATATCAAGCATTTGTACATATCACAAGCACATGTTTAAGACAGGGGTGCCATACTCTTTATGGCGTTTTCACAAGAACTATTAGGAGCAGGTATATCTTGTTATGAAGTACAATTTTTGAACACTAAGCACTTTGGATAATTCCATGTTCAGTCAAAATTCAGTATTGAGCCACAGAAATGACAACTGAAATTACAGTTTTAGCATTTAATTAAAACACAAAATAATACTATGGTTTCTTGCAAGTATACTTACAACTTTATAGAAACCACTCTTAACTTTCTGTTATTATACTCCATATAATTGTGTAAACATGCAAATATTACTTGTCCTCACACACAGCTTCAGCTTCAAACATTATATGCAAACTTATATCCACTCGTTTAGCTTGGTAATGTCATTTTCTCACCCTTAGTGGCAAAAAGTGGCCAAGGTTACATGGTTCTATGCTATGGACCACAGATGTAAATTGAGGCAGCACTGCTTATGGATCTATCACTCAACAGCAGTCTTTACATTAACATGTGATCATTTCCCTTGGGCATATTTTCAATATTCCAGTTCCTATTTCAAGTGACATTACACACATTGCTCATTATTCCTTTGGAAATTTTTCTTCTTTTACAGCAACAAAATAAACCTGGGAAATGTTAATCTTTTCTTCTAGAAAGTCACCCTTATTTCACCAACTTTTTTCATGGTTCAACATAAGTTTGCTACTCAAATAAAATTAGTTATATTTGTTTCTCTCTATATAAAGATGTTCAACCTACAAAGCTCCTATCACATTGTTATGTTTTTCTTGTTCTGAAGATGTAAGGACATCTCACTCAGCAGTAGCCACCTCCTTTTTGACAGGTTAGATTAGGGCAAACAATGTTCTTGTAATTTTACATTTCTGTCTCTCACTATAGCATCTTTTGCAATTTCTGGTAAAATAGATCTTTTCTGTGTATTTCAAACATATCTGAAAACCTTACCCCTCTTATTTATTTTATTAAATACATGTAAATTTATCCTTCCCAAAAATGGTAAATAGGATAAATTTGTGTTTCAATTAAAATAAATTCACCTTTAACACTTCAAGTTTTCCAAATTGAACCTTTTAACAGTGCGACTGATATAATATGGAGTAAGCTATTCATTAGATATGGGAAAATATTTTCAATTCTCACATGGTATAAAATTATTTAAAGTCAAAATCCTCAAGATTTCCTCCAATACTTACAAATACAATTACTCATTAAAATATTCATTCACAAAAAATAAAATGCCAAGTAAATTTAAGTTTAGGTGATGAAAATGACAAATCTACTTTTATTTTGCTGCAATAGCAGTTACTAATGTGTTTAGGACATTATAGTTGGAAATGAAGGCAGGTGTGGCACACGCCTATGATCCCAGCACTTTCAAGGCTAAGGCAGGAGGAACGTGGGTTTGATTGAAGTCAGTCTGAACTACAGGTTAAGATCTCCCTCCTTTTGCTTTAACACACATACATAAGAAAATTAAACTAGAATTCAGATAATGTAGAATTATAAATTATTAATTTTTAAAAATAGAACAAAATTATGCCAGTTAATGTCATTAAGTCACTGGCTAAAAAGTATCAATATCACAAAAATCAAATGATAAAAACTTGAGCTTATGTTTGCAATCACTACAGAATTTTTGTTTCTTTTTGGTAACACATTAAAATCTATACCAGTGCACTGAGCAAAGCCTGCACATTTGATCAAGTCAATCAGAAACAGAAGATGTATTCTCCTTTTCCTTAAAATTCATTTTACTTAGTGAACACATTTTATTTAAGTCTCAGAATTTTACTCAGTTGATGTGAAGAAATTCATGTTGGCGGCCTTGGTCCACACTATGTCATTGCTCTGTTCTGTCTCAGTAGTCCAATAATTTCACACACACACAAACACACACACACACACACACACACACACACACACACACACACACACAAACACTCATACACACACAAACACACACAAACAATTTTCTTTTTTTATTGGATAGTTTCTTTATTTACATTTCAAATGTTATCCCTGGTACATTGAGCCTTCACAGGACTAAGGGCCTCTCCTCCCATTGAATCCTGACAAGGCCATCCTCTACTACATATGCAGCTGGAGCCATGGATCTCTCTCTGTGTATCCCTTGGTTGGTGGTTGAGTCCCTGGGTGCTCTGGGAGGATCTTGTTGTTTCATATTGTTATTCCTATGGAGTTGCAAAGCCCTTCAGCACCTTCAGTCCTTTCTCTAACTCCTCCATTGGGAACCCCATGCTCAGTCCAAAGGTTGCCTGAAAACATCTGCCTCTGTATTTGTCATACTCTGTCAGACCCTCTCAGGATATCAGGTTCCTGTCAGCATGCACTTGTTGGCATCCACAATAGTGTCTGGGTTTGGTGACTGTATATGGGATGGATTCCCAGGTGAAGCAGTCTCTAGATGGACCTTCCTTCAGTCTCTGCTCCACACTTTGTCTCTGTATTTCCTCCCATGGGTATTTTGTTTCCACTTCTAAGAAGAATCAAAGCACCCACACTTTGGTCTTCCTTCTTCTTAAGTTTCATGTGGTCTGTGAATTGTATCTTGGGTATTCCAAGCTTTTGGGCTAATATCCACTTATCGGTGAGTACATACCATGTATGTTCTTTTGTGATTGGGTTGAACATTTTCATGTTTTTTCCAAACTCATGCTATATAACTTGTGAAACTCTGGGGAAGATTGCTTCCCCAGTCAATGCTGCACCATTTCTGCTGCTGCTGCTGCTGCTGCTGCTGCTGCTGCTGCTGTTGCTTCATCTCAGAGAACTGTCTCATAGTATGAGAGAGAAATATTCTAGACAGTGTTACCTGCGCTAAACTCAGTTTTTGCATGTTCTCTCTGAGTAGTCATACAGATTTTGGGTCATTACTTACTAAATATGTTAAAACTTAAAGTTTAGTTGATACTTGTCACCTATTTTATTAATATGTCCCTTAGATTACTAAATCTTCACATTTCAGAAAGCAAAGATCATCATAAATTCAAAAAGAAGACTGTTCTAAGATAAAGTTCTGGGATAATGAAAAGGTAAAGTAGATTTTCTTGGAAGAATATAGAGAAAACAGCTCTTGGTCACTTTTGTTGCAAGTCTCTTCAGACAACTGTCTGCACACTGCTTAGTTTTTTAATTCTGAGTCCATTTCATAGTGATGACTTCTCCACTATTATGAATGTTTATGGACACATTTTGGGTTTTAATACTTACAACCAATTATTACAATTTAAACTAATTGGAAAGACCCCAGCACTACATTATTTTCAAATAAAACAGAAAATTTTACTCAGTATATGCCTATGTTAACAGCTCTATATCCATGGTAGCTATGGACATTCTGATCCATTCTGAGCTTCAGTGAAACCCATAGAAAAAAATGCTACTTGATCATTTAGAACATGTGTCATTTTCCACATGTGATAAACATTTATAGATCAATGAATATGAAACACAAAGTTTGAAAAACATGCCTTTGGGGAAAAACAATTATTATATTTTGCCATTTATCACTATGTTTATATTACTTGTATTTTGAATTACATTTATTTTAATAAATTATAGGTATGTAACTAATAAAAAATTGATACACATATTATTGTGCATTTGCAATTTTAAAATTCAAAAAAGGTTTTGGTTCTTTCAATTTAGAGACCAACTCTTAAATTAAATATTTTTCAGGAGCTTTTATTTAAAATTTATTTGTTTGTTTTTACTTATATGAGTGTTTTGCTTGCATATATGTCTGTGTGCCACTGTTATGCCATATCCTACAGGACAATGGATACTCCAGAACTAGAGTTACAGATGGTCATGAGAAAACATGTCTTTGCTGGGAATCTAATCCAGGCACATTGCAAGAGTTTATAGTGCTCTTAACTACTAATCGTGGAGCATTAAAAAAAAAAGTCATTGTACAGCTACTCTAAATGTATGTTGAGAAGTCAATGTGTAGCTTTGAAAATTGGGATGAATCTATGAATTTACTAGACTAAGCTTTTTAGGAACAAAAATCATGTAACTGTAAAATGTGTAATTTGTTATGTTATGTTTATGGGTCTATTATTAGGTTGGTCTATTCCACTAACTGCTACAATATTTTTATACATACAAGCATGCATGTGTCTATCTATGTGGAATATTTAAGAGAACTTAAAATTATAATTGAACATTCCTTTGCCCCAAGGCTTTGAATCAGTGTAGATTTTTTTCTACTTCTTTACCATGAAGCTTATTTAAAGTACTGAATTAAATCAACCCAATAAAAGAAACTGCTCTTGGTAGCCACACCAAGTAACTTATATGATCACCAAAGGTAAGACTGATGAATAAAACTGGAAAGAGTATCTGGGTGCTGGTGATGAATGATAATGCTGGACCCTTGTTTTCCACTATGTGGGAAGGAATCTCTTTTAAACAGAAATTCTCAAACAGGATCACTATATGATCATCTTCAGCAAGTTTGTGATTATCTTAATAAATTGAAAATAGTGTTTGTCTTAGTATCCTATATTCTCTCTTCTTGGAGGCTCCTAGCTCCACATCTTCAGATGTGAATATGTAGCCTTTAGTAACTACAGAAACTAGGAAAGCAAAAGGGGACCATTGTCAGGATAGGGGTGAGGGTGGGAGCAATGGAGAGCAGAATATATAGCAGGCTATAAGTATCTGATCAGGAAAATTGAAGAGACAGGGCTCCTTAGGGATGAAGAGGCAAGTAAATAGAGAAGTGGAGAGGAAGGTAAAGGCGAGTAGCAACAGGATACGACTGATCAAAGAGAAAAATGATACCCATGGAAGAGTTACAGAGACAAAGTATGGAGCAGAGACTGAAGGAAGGACAATCTGGAGACTGTTCCACCTGGGAATCCTTCCCATATTCAATCATCAAACCCAGACACTATTGTGGATGCCAGCAAGTGCTGGCTGACAGAAGTCTGATATAGCTTTCTCCTGAGAAGATCTGCCAGTGCCCTACTAATATAGAAATAGAGGCTCACAGCCATCCATTGGACTGAACACAGGGTCCCCAATGAAGGAGTTAGAGAAAGGACTTAAGGAGATGAAGGGGTTTGCAGCCCCATAGAAGGAACAACAATATGAACTAACCAGTACCCTCATAGCTCCCAGAGACTAAACCACCAACCAAAGAGTACACATAGTGGGACTCATGACTCCAGCTGCATATGTAGCAGAGGATAGCCTCGTCGGTCATCGATGGGAAGAGAGGCCTTTGGTCCTGTGAAGGCTCTATGCTCCAGTGTAGGGGAACGCCAGGGCCAGGAAGTAGGACAGGGTGGGTTGGTAAGAAGGGGTTGTGGGGAGGAAATAGGGTTTTTTTTGGATAGGAAATTGGGAAAGGGGATATCATTTGAAATGTAAATAAAGAAAATATCTAATAAAATGGGAAAATGAATGGGTTAGTAGATAATGGGGACAAGATAAATACAGAACAAAATAGGGAAAATAACGACATGGATAGCTCAAAAAATCATAAAGAAATATCTTGTTAATGATTTACCCACCCTTATTCCCCAAAAACTAAAAAGAAAATCTTGTTTTCTTGATACTTCTGAATTGATTCCTTAATCCTGAATTGGAGTTCACAAAGGGTTTAAATGGGATGGGAACTAAACTGGAATACAGCTAGGCCCACTTAGAACCATACTGCTTATGCAATTAGTAGGGTCTGGAAGGGACACTAATGGTCTCCCACTGTATCTTTATTTTTCATTCTAGATTCTGAGAATGTAAGATTTCATGGGAAAAGAAACATAAAAAAGATAAACTGAGATAGACCTTTGCTGATTAAAACTGTCATGTTATCATGAATTATGACTGGGAATCAATGAGAATTGTGAGTCAAAATATGGATAATTGCAAAATAGAGCATAGAAAATTACACACTAAGATGCATTCTTATTTGGTTTTTTGAATATCTTCTATGATTTACCCCCAGCTCACTACAGTTTTTGATCTTTTGTGCATATGTGATTGATTTTCTATGCTCATTAGTACTGTTTGAGATAAGTATGAAATGAGCCCCTTTAAAGCAATAGGATTGAATGTGTAAGGATGAGTCTCAGGTGCAATACAAGAACACAAAGTATATATTCTATGTAGATATGACTCTAAATGCATGTATTGTCCATAATATTCTCTCTCCATAAGAGATACTTGGAGGGTATATAAAAATGTAGGGTATAGTCAATATGAAACATCAAAAAAGAAACATCTTACTCAAGAATTATTAGGGAAAATAGAATGATATATCCTTACTGTGCTGTGAATCATAAGTTTGACATATAATCTATTTTTTTTCAGATATGTGAAAGAGACTTCCATTATGCTTTTAAGATGAATACACTTTTCATTTATGTCTTCAATCAAGAATATCCTTTACTTCCAATCTGGACTTGGAGTTCTAGCCAATATGTTTCTACTGATTTTCTATATTTTCATAATCCTAGGTGACAGATCTAAGACTGTGGACCTAATATCCTGTCAACTAAACTTTGTTCACATAATGCTGTTCCTCACTGCAGGGGATATTTGGATTGCAGACTTATTTGAATCCCTGAACATTGATAATGACTTCATATGTAAGGTAACTTTTTACATAAACAGGGTGATGAGAGGCCTCTCTATCTGCACCACCTGCTTCTTAAGCATGTTCCAGGCTGTCACCATCAGTCCCAGTACCTCACGGTTGGCAAAATTTAAACATGCACTAAAAAAGTACATAATTCATGTTTTCTTCTATTTTTGGTTGTTCAATTTGTCTTTCAGCAGTAACCAGTTCTTCTCTGCTGGTGCTTATAAAAATGTGAGTGAGACTAACCAGATGAAGGTCAGTAAATACTGCTCACAGTTCCCCATGAACAGCATCATCAGGGGATTGATTTTAATAGTGACAACTTTAAGAGATGTGTTTCTTGTAGGACTCATGTTGACCACAAGCACACACATGGTGATTATCTTGTTCAGACATCAGAGACAATGCAAGCATCTTCATAGCGTCAGGCACCTGAGAGCATCCCCTGAGAAAAGGGCCACCCAGATTATCTTGCTGGTGGTGGTTTTCTTTGTGGTCATGTACTGGGTGGACTTCATCATATCATCCATCTCAATCCTGTTAGGGAGGTACAACCCAGTCATCCTGACTGTTCAGAAGTTTGTGATGAATGCCTATCCCACAATTACTCCTTTGGTACAAATCAGTTCTGATAACAGAATACTCAAATGCCACCAGGCTTCTTTTAAAGGGACAATTTTTCTCTTCTTTTAAAAAAAAAGATTTATTTTATTTTATGTTATTTTATTTTCTATGTATCAGTGTTGTGCCAGAATGTGTGCATTCTTGGTGCTCACAGAGGTGATAGGAGGTCATTTGATTCTGTAGAAATGGACTTAATAATACTGGTAAGGAGTTACTTTGGTCTAGCTTCAATTATTTCTTTTTTAAAAAGCAGATTCCTTTTAAGCTGTTTCATAGTTCAAGTAACAAAACAAGATTTTCCATGTGATTTAAATAAAATTAGTGCTTTCATACATTCTCTTAACATTTCTGCTCTTTAAATCATATCATAAGCCTGCCCAGAGAGAGCAGGTCTTCCAGGAGTGCTAAAATATCAAAGATCACAAGTGAGAATACTAGAACTGCCCAAATACTAGGCACAAGTGGGACCTGCCCAGAGCCCACAGTAGCCAGGAACCACAGAGCAGCGAGGTACAGGATGCTTCTGGTTTCCATCTGTGCCCAGGGCTGACCCTGTGCCATAGGTATCAGGACCCCAGACCTGCCCCGAACCGAAGTACTGGCCAGAGAGTTCAAATCTCGAAGTAGTGCTAACACAACAATGATCACAGGAGTGCTGACACACCTAAGACCACAGGCTCTCAGACACAGAGGAGGAACAAGCTCCAGTAAGAGACAGCAAAACAAGCTATGACCAGAGATAACCAAATGGAAAGAGGCAAGCACAAGAACATAACCAACAAAAACCAAGTTGAACTGGCATCATCAGAAAACAGTTTGCCCAATACAGCAATCCCTGGATAATGCAACATAACTGAAAAGCAAGATTCAGATTTAAGATCACATTTCATGATGATTGGAGGACTTTAAGAAGGACATAGATAACACAGTTAAAGAAATAAAGGAGAACACAGGAAAAAAAGTAGAAGCCCTTAAAGAGGAATCGCATAAATCCCTTAAAGAATTATGGAAAAACACAATTAAAACAGGTGAAAAATAAAAACAATAAAGAAATGACAGAGGGAGATAACCCTGCAGATAGAAACTTAGGAAAGATATCAGGAGCATCACCAACAGACCATAAGAGGTAGACGAAAGAATTTCAGGAGCAGAAGACACCATAGAAAATATTGACACAACAGTCAAAGAAAATGCAAAATGCAAAAAGCTCCTAATCCAAAACATCCAGGAAATCCAGGACACAATGAGAAGTCCAAACCTAAAGATAATAGTTATAGAAGAGAGTGAAGATTTGCAACTCAATGGGCCAGTAAATATCTTCAACAAAATTATAGAAGAAAACTTCCCTAACCTAAAGAAAGAGATGCCCATGAACATACAAGGAGTCTGCAGAACCCCAAATAGAAAAGAAAAGAAATTCCTTCCATCACATTATAATTAAAACATAAAATGCACAAAACAAAGAACGAATATTAAAATCAGTAAGAGAAAAAGGTAAAACAGGATATAAACGCAGACCTATCAGAATTACACCAAACTTCTTACCAGAGACACAAAAAGCCAGAAGATCTTGAGCAGATGTCATACAGAGCCTAAGAGAACACAAATGACACCCCAGGCTACTATACCAAAAAAACCTCTTAATTACCATAGATGATGAAACCAACATATTCCATGACAAGACCAAATTTAAACAATTTCCACAAATCCAGCACTACAAAGAATAGTAGATGGAAAACTCCAATACAAGGAGGGTAACTATTCCCAAGAAAAAGAAATTAATATTCTTTAAATTAACAAAAGAAGGTAGCCACACAAATGTAATTCTGCTTCTAACAACAAAAACAACAGGAAGCAACAATCAATGGTCCTTAATATCTCTTAACATCAATGGAATCAATTCCCAAATAAAAAGACATAGACTAACAGACTGTATATATAAACAAGACCCCACATTTTGCTGTATACAGAAAATGCACCTTAGTAACAAAGACAGACACTAACCCAGAGTAAAAGGCTGGAAAATATTTTTTCAGGCAAATGATGCCAAGAAACAAGCTAGAGTAGCCATTCAAACATCAAACAAAATTGACTTTCAACCAAAAGTTATCTAAAAAGGTGAGGAAGAACATTTCATACTCATCAAAGGAAAAATCTACCACCATGAACTCTCAATTCTTAACATCTATGCCCCAAATGCTAGGGTACACACATTCACAAAAGAAACTTTACTAAAGCTCAAAGTGCACATTGAACCTCACACAATAATAGTGGATACTTCAAAACTCTACTCTTACCAATGAACAAATCATGAAAACAAAAATTAAAGAGAGACTCACTGTAACTAACAGAAGTTAGGAACCAAATAGATTTAATGGATATCTTTTAGAACATTTCATCCTAAAACAATAGAATATACCTTCTTCTAAGCACCACATGGGACCTTCTTCAAGACTGACCATATTAATTGCTACCAAAACAAGCCTCAACAGATATAAGAAGATTGAAATAATCCCACATATCCTATCTGATCACCACTGAGAAAGTTGGTCTTCAATGACAACAAAAACAACAAAAAGCCCACATACACATGGAAGCTTAACAACAATGGAAGAAATAAAGAAATTACTTTTTAGAATTTAATGAAAATGAAGGCACAACACTCCCAAACATATGGGACACAAAGAAAGCAGTAGTAAGAGGGAAACTCAAAGCTCTAAGCACATCCACAAAGAAACTGGACAGAGCATACACTAACAGTTTAACAGTACATCTGAAAGCTCTAGAACAAGAAGAAGCAAATACACTCAAGAGCAGTAGAAAGCAGAAGATAATCAAACTTAAGGCTGAAAACAACCAAGTAGAAGCAAAGTCAACTATAGAAAGAATCAACAAAGCTGGGAGCTGGTTCTTTGAGAAAATCAACAAGATAGATAAACCCTTAGCCAGACTAACCAGAGGGCACAGAGACAGTATCCAAATCAGGAAAATCAGAAAGGAAAAGGGAAACATAACAACAGAAACTGAAGAAATTCAAAAAATCAACAGATCCTACTACAAAATCCTATACTCAGCAAAACTGGAAAATCTCAATGAAATGGATAATTTTCTAGATGTATAACATGTACCAAAGTTAAATCAGAATCAGATAAACCATCTAAACAGTTCTATAACCCCTAAAGAAAAAGCAGCAATCACTAAAAATCTCCTAACCAGAAAGAGCCCAAGACCAGACAGGTTTAGAGCAGAATTCTATCAGACCTTCAAAGAAGACCTAATTACAATACTTTTCAAACTATTCCACACAATAGAAACAGAAGGAACACTAGGTAATTTGTTCTATGAAGCCACAATTACTCTGATACCAAAACCACACAAAGACCCAACAAAGAAAGAGAACTTCAGACCAATTTTCCTTTTGAATATTGATGCAAAAATACTCAATTAAATTCTCTCAAACTGAATCCAAGAACACATCAAAATGATCATTCACTATGATCAAGTAGGCTTCATCCCAGGGATGCAAGGTTGGTTTAGTATATGGAAATTATCAACATAATCCACTATATAAGCAAACTCAAGGGGAAAAAAATCATCTCATTAGATGCTAAAAAAGCATTTGACAAAATACAATACCCCTTCATGTTAAAAGTCTTAATAAGAAAAGGAATTCAAGGACCTTACCTAAACAAAGTAAAAGCAGTATACAGCACACCAGTAGCCAGCATCAAACTAAATGGAGAGAAACTTGAAACAATCCCACTAAAATCAGGGACTAGAAAAGGCTGCCCACTCCCTTCCTACCTATTCCTTATAGTACTCAAAGTCCTAGCCAGAACAATTACACAACGAAAGGAGGTCAAAGGGATACAAATTGGAAAGGAAGAAGTTAAATTATCACTATTTGCAGATAATACAATAGTATACTTAATTGACCCCAAAAATTCCACCAGAAAATCCTTCAGCAGATAAACAACTTCAGCAAAGTAGTTGGATATAAAATTAACTCAAACAAATCAGTATCCTTCTTCTACACAAGGGATAAACAGGCTGAGAAAGAAATTAAGAAAATGACACCCTTTGCAATAGCTTGAGTTCAGGGATTCCCCTAGAAGTTCTTTTATTGCTGAGAATAGTTTTCCCTATCCTGGGTCTTTTGTTATTCTGGATGACGTTGCATATTGCTCTTTCTAACTTTATGAAGAATTGATTTGTAATTTTGATGGGGATTGCCTTGAATTTGTTGGTTGCTTTTGGGAAGATGGCCATTTTTACTCTACTAACCTGCTGATCCATGAGCTTGGGTGATCTTTCTGTCTTCTGAGGTCTTTGATTTCTTTCTTCAGAGACTTGAAGTTCTTGTCATACAGGACTTTCACTTGCTTGGTAAGAGTCACATCAAGGTATTTTATATTATTTGTGACTATTGGTACAGAGACAGGTAGGTAGATCAATGGAACAGAACTGAAGATACAGAAATGAACCCTCACACAAATGGTCACTTGATCTTTGACAAAAGAGTTAAAACAATCCAGTGGAAAAAGAAAGCAATTTCAACAAATTTTGCTAGTTCAACTGGCAGTCAACATGTAGATCCATTCTTATCTCCTTGTACAAAGCTCAAGTGCAAGTGGATCAAGGAAGTACACATAAGATCAGATACACTGAAAATAATAGAAGAGAACATGAAGCCTCAAGCACATGGGCACAGGGGAAAATTTCCTGAACAGAACACCAATGTCTTATGCTCTAAGATCAATAATTGACAAATGGGACCTCATAAAATAGCAAAGCTTCTGTAAGGCAAAAGACACTCTCAATAGGACAAAACAGCAACTAACAGATTGGGAAAAGATCTTTACCAATCCTACATCCAATAGAGGGCTAATATCCAATATATACAAAGAACTCAAAAAGTTAGACTCCAGAGAACCAAATAACCCTATTAAAAATGGGGTATAGAGCTAAACAAAGAATTCTCAACTGAGGAATACCAAATGGCTGAGAAACACCTAAAGAAATGTTCAACATTCTTAGTCATCAGGAAAATGCAATTCAAAACAACCCCAAGATTCCACCTCATACCAGTCAGAATGGCTAAAATCAAAAACTCGGCTGTTTTGAGTTTTAAGATCAAAATCTGAAGATACTGTTGTGGTTGTGGAGAAAGAGCAACACTTCTTCATTGGTGGGATCGCAAGCTAGTACAACCAGTCAGGAAATTAGTCTGAAGGTTCCTCAGAAAACTGGACATAGTACTACCTGTGGACCCAGCTATAGCACTCCTGGGCATATACCCCAAAGATTCTCCAACATATAATAAGGACACATGCTCTACTATGTTCATAGCAGCCTTATTTATAATACCTAGGAGCTGGAAAGAACCTAGATGTCCTTCAACAGAGGAATGGATACAGAAAATATGGTACATTTACACAATGGAGTACTACTCAGCTATTAAAAACAATGAATTCATGAAATTCTTAGGCAAATGGATCAAACTAGAAAATATCACCCTGAGTGAGGTAACCCAATCACAAAAGAACACACATGGAATGCCCTCACTGATAAATGGATATTAGTCCAGAAGCTCAGAATACCCAAGACACAATTCACAAACCACATGAAAATCAAGAAGAAGGAAGATCAAAGTGTGAATACTTACTTCAGTCCTTCTTAGAAAAGAGAATAAAATACCCATGGAAGGAGTTACAGAGACAACATATGGAGGAAAGACTCAAGGAATGACAACCTGGTGATCTATCCCATATACAGTCACCAAACCCAGACACTATTGTGGATACAATTGTGCCAAAAAGTGCTTGCTGATAGGAGCCTGATATAGCTGTCTCCTGAAGGGCTCTGCCAGAGCCTCACAAATACAGAGGTGAATGTTCACAGCCATCCATTGGACTGAGCACAGGGTCCCCAATGAAGTAGTTAAAAGAATGGACTGAAAGAGCTAAAGAAGTGTGCAACTATAGGAGGAAAAACAATATGAACCAACCATATTCCCCAGAGCTTCCACAAACTAAATCACCAATTAAAGAATAAACATGGACCCATGGCTCCAGCCATATATGAAGCAGAAGCTGGCCTTGTGGACATTGATTGGAGGAGAGACCCTTTGTCCTGTGAAGACTTGATGCACCAGTGTAGGGGAATGCCAGGACAGGGAAGTGGGAGTAGGTTGGGGGGACACCTTCATAGAAGCCAGGGGAGGGGGTGTGATAGGTGGTTTTTGGAAGGGAAATAAGGAAAATGGATAACATTTCGAATGTAAATTAAGAAAATATTTAATAAAAATGTTCAAAGTCCTTAGTAATCAGAGAAATGCAAATCAACAACCTGGATTTTCTACCTTACACCAATCAGAATGGCTAAGATCAAAACACATCAGGTGATAACACATGTTGGTGAGGATGTGGAAAAAGAGGAACATTCTTCCATTGCTGGTGGGATTATAAACTGGTACAACCATTCTGGAAGCCAATCTGGAGGTTCCTCAGAAAATTGGAAATATATCTACCTGAAGACCCAGCAATACCACTCTAGTGAATATACCCAAAAGATACCCCACTATGCCACAGGGGAACGTGTTCCAGTATGTTCTCAGTAGCCTTGTTTGTGATAGCCAGAAGCTAGAAACTACCCAGATGTCCCACAACATAAGAATGGATACAGAAAATGTGGTTCATTTACACAGAATACTACTCAGCTATTATGAATAAGGACATCCTGAGTTTTGCAGGCAAATGGATGGAACTAGAAAATATCATCCTAAGTGAGATAACTCAGACCCAAAATGACATGCATGGTACATACTCAGTAATAAGTGGGTATTAGCCAAAAAGTTTAGAGAATACTCAAGATACAGTCCAGAGAACTAAAAAAGGTCAACAAGCTGAAGTACAAAGATACGTTACATCTTGTATGAAACATCAAAAGAGAAAGAGGTAGATTACTCAATATTAATAGAGAAACTAGAATAATTATACATCCATACTGTGAAGTGAATCATGTTTGATATATAATCTATTATTTTTTCAGATATATGAAGTAGATTTTCATTATGGTTTGAAAATGAAAACACATTACATTTATCTCTTCAATCAAGAATGTTTTTTATTTCCAATCTGGACTTGGAGTCCTGGCCAATAAGTTTCTACTGACATTCTACATTTTAACAATCCAGACTTAAGCACATGATCGTGTGCCAATTAACCTTCATTCACATAATGATGTTCTTCATTGCAGGAGATATTTGGCTTACAGACATAGTTGAGTCACTGAACATGGAGAATGACTTCAAATGTAAGGCAACTGTTTACATAAACAGGGTGATGAGAGGCCTCTCTATCTGCATCACCTGCCTCCTGAGTGTGGTCCAGGCTGTCACCATCAGTCCCAGTACCTCACTGTTGGCGAAATTTAAACATAAACTTTCAATTTCTCCTTCAGCAGTAACAAGATCTTCTCTGCTGATGCTTATACAAATGTGATTGATTTTAAAAGTGACAACTTTAAGAGATATGTTCCTTGTAGGAGTCATGCTGACCACAAGCACATACATGGTGATTTTCTTGTTCAGACATCAGAGGCAATGCAAGCATCTTCATAGCATCAGCCACCTGAGAGCATCCCCTGAGAAAAAGGCCACCCAGACCATCTTGCTACTGGGATTTTTTTATTTTTTGTGGTCATGTACTGGGTGGACCTCATCATCTCATCTACCTCAGTCCTGTTATGGATGTATATGGCCCAGTCTTCCTGACTATTCAGAAGTTTGTGGTGGATGCCTAGCTCACAAATACTCCTTTGGTACAAATCAGTTCTGATAACAGAATAATTAATATGCTGAAATACTTGTGGCCAAAATGCCCTAGGCTTTTAAATGGTGATAATTTTTCTCATCTTTTAAAACAGAGATTTATTTTATTATATTTTATTTTACTCATTTTATTTTATATGTATGAGTGTTGCGCCAGCATGTGTGCAATACTGGTGCTCACAGAGGTCATAGGTAGTCATTGGATTTTGTGAAACTGCACTTAGAAATTATGTAAGAAGTTATATTGGTCTAGCCTCAAAATAAAAACAAACAAACAAAAAACACATTCCTTTTATGCTGTTTAATAGTTCAAGTACCTAAGTGAGATTTGTCATATGATATACATAAAATGTCTGGTATCATACATTCTTTTAATATTTCTGCTCCATTTTAATTCATATCATAAATGTTCTTCTGATACTAAGATTACTCAAAAGAATTTCTTACTTATACTGTCTTTTATGTGTTTCTTTTGAAAATATCTTAATTTAAACTAATTATCAAGAATAGTTTTAAGATCCATCAAGAATAGTTTTAAGATCCCAATGTAGTTTTAATTCTGTTTCCTAATTATTATTATTTTATTCTCTCATATAGTACTTCCTGACCTCAGTTTCCCATCTTTCTACTTTCAAACCCTCCCCATCATCTTCTCTCTCTTCTAAATCCACTCCTTTTCCCTTAGAAGAAAAAGATTAGGCTTCCCAAGGATATCAACTGAACATGGCATAGTGAGCTACAGTAAGACTAGGTACAAACCCTCTTCTTTAGACTAGATGAGGCAACCCAATAGAAGAAAAATAAAGCCCCAAACATAGGCAAAAGAGTCAGAGACACCCCCACTCCCACTGTTAGGAATCCCATAAGAACACCCATACTGCAAAATTATCATGTATATGCAGTGGACCTAGCACAGACTCCTACAGGTTCCAAGTTTTTTGCTTCAATCTCTGTGATCCCTTGTGATCCCTCCAGAGTTGATTCTCTGAACCCTGTTTTACTTGTGGCCTCGACCCTTCTACCTTCTATAATCCTTTCTCTCTCTTCTCAGGTTTTCCCTGTCTCTGCCCAGTCTTTGGGTTGGATCTCTTCTCTGCCTCTGTTCTCATCAGTTGCTGGATGATGCTTCTCCGGTGACAACTGAGATAAACCCTAATCTCTGAGTATAGCAAAATATTATTAGGGATTATTTCATCTATACTTTGCCAGCTGTGTTCGGTTTTGTCCTGGGTCTGTGAGCTTATCTCTCTGGGTCCTGGTGATGCAGGCAAGATGGGCTCCCTCCAGGGCTCCCTCCAGGGCTCCCTCCATGGCTCCCTCCAGGGCTCTGGGTATAAAGTTGTACCAGACATTGGTTAGCCACTCCCACAAGTTCAAGTCACCATTTCAGGACATCTTGAAGGCAGGACAGATTGTAGGTAGAAAGTTTTGTGAATGGGTAGATGTCTCTGTCCCTCTGCTATGAGCATTGCCAAGTTATAGATTACTCTGAATTCAGGCTCTGAATCCCACATTACTAGGAAGCTTCATTAAAGTCACTCTCATATACCTCAGGGAGTTTCCACTTATTTAGGTTTCTACATCACCTCTCCCAACTTCTCCCTAATTGCAGTCATTTCTCTCAATAATCTCCCTCTATCCCTCCCACATTCTGCCTCATCCCTCCTCTTCCCATCCCCACATGCCCCTCAATTTATCTGCAAATTCTGTTCTTTTTTTACCCCTTCCCAGAAGGATCCATGAATCTCCCTTTGAGCACTCCTTGTTACCTCCCCTCTCTGGGTCTGTGGATTGTAGCATAACCATCTATTACTTTATTGTTAGTATCCAATTATAAGAGAGTACACACCGTATTTGTCTTTTTGAGTCTGAGTAACCATAGTCAGGATGATTGCCAGATTCAACTGTCATTTGTGTTATTGATTTTAACCATTCTGCAAGGTGTAAGTCTCTACATAGTTTTGATTTGCATTTCCCTGAGGGTTAAGAATGCTGAACATTTCTTTAAGAGTTACCCAACCACCAGACATGCCACGTTTGAGAATACTTTGTTTATATATGTACCCCATTTTAATTGGATTGTTTGGTCTCTTGATGTCTCAGGCTCTTTATTACTTTGTATTTTAGCTCTCAAATGTGGAGGTGGCAAAAATCTTTTTCCATTCTGTAGGCTGCCATTTTATTCTAGCGATGATATCTTTGCCTTTCAGAAGATCTCTGGTTTTATCAGGTCCCACTGATTGATTGTTCTATTTACTGCCTGTGCTACAGGTGCTCTGCTCAGGTAGTTGTCTCTTGTGCCAGAATGTTCAAGGCTACCCCCAACTTTCTCTTCTATGAGGTTCACACATTTCACTTTATGTTGAGGTCTTTGATCCACTTAGATGTGAGCTTTATGCAAGGTGATAGATATGGATCTATATGTATTCTTCTACATGCAAACATCCAAATAGACCAGTAGCAGTTGTTGAAAATATCTTATTTTTTCCATTGTAAATTTCTTACTTCTTCATCAAAAGGCAGCATCCATGGGTGTGTGAGTTTATGTCAGGGACTTCTATTACATTCTGTTTGTGAACTTCTCTGTTTTTTATACCAACATCTGAAGTGGAGCTTTAAATCAGCAATTGTGATACCTGTAGATGTTCTTTTATTGTACACAATTGCTTTTTGTTTTTACACATGAAGTTTAGTATTGTCCTTTCAAGGTCTGCAAAAAATTGTGTTAAAATTTTTATGGTGATTGTGTTGAGTGTGTAGACTACTTTTGGTAAAATCACCAACTTTACTATGTTAATCCTATCAATTGATGCATTTAGGAGATCTTTCCATCTTCTGATATCTTCTCCAATTTATTTCTTCAAAGATTTGAAGTTTTCAGCACAGAAGTCTTTCAGTTCTTTAGTTAGTTACTCCAAAATGTTTTATGTTATTTGTGGCTATTGTGGAGGGTCTTGTTTCTCTGATTTCTTTCTCAGCCTGATTGTCATTTTTGTCATTTGTGTTCTAATTTTTGTTAGTTACTCTTGTATCCAGTCTCTTCACTGATGGTGTTTATCAGATGTAAAAGTTTTCTGATAAAATATTTTGGCTCAAATATATGTACTATCACATCACCTGCAAATAAAGATATGTGAGTTTCTTCCATTCCAATTTGAAAATTTGTATCCCCTTGATCTCCTTTAGTTGTCTCATTGCTCTATCTAGTACTTCAAGTCCTATGTTGAATAGATGCAGAGTGAATGGACAACTTTTCTTGTTCCTAAATTAGTGGAATACATTCAGTTTCTCTTCATTTAATTTGAAGCTATAGGCTTCCTGTAATATGCCTTTATTATATTTAGGCATGTCCCTTGCATATACATAATCTCTCAAAGAGTTTGTCATAAAGAAGTGTTAGATATTGTCAAAAGTTTTTCAGTACCTCATGAGATGTTTATGTGTTTGTGCCTTTTTTTACAGTTTGTTTATATAGTAGATTTATTTACTGATTTTTGTATGTTAAATTATCCCTGCATCACTGGGATGAAAACTACTATATCATGGTGAATGATTTCTTTAAAGTATTATTGTATTTTGAGAGTATTTTTTGAGTATTTTTGTGTCCATGTTCATGCAAGAAACTGGTCTGAAATTTTCTTCGTTGAAAAACTCTGTGTGACTTAGGTATTAGGGTGACTGTGGCTTAATAAAATGAATTTAGTGATATTCCTTCTCTTTGTATTTTGTGGAATAATTTAAGGAGCATCTGGTCATGTTTCAAAACCACCATTTGTTTGATTGGGAGTCTTTCAATGATATGTTCTAATTGTTAGGGGTTATAGGTCTATTCAAATTATTTAGTCATCTTGATTTAACTAGTAAGTAGTATCTATTGAGAAAATTCTTCATTTCCTTTAGATTTTTCAATTTTGTGGACTATGGGTTTTAAAGTATAACTTAATGATCCTTAGGATTTCCTCAGTGTCTGTTGTTATGTGCCATTTTCATTTCTGAAAATACTTAATTTGGATTTTCTCTATGTGTCTTTAATTAGTTTGAATAAGGGTTTTTATAACTTCTTGATTTTTCTCAAAGAACCATTTTGTTGATACATTTATTCTTTGAATTGTTCTCATTGTTTCTATGTTATTGTTTTTAGACCCCAGATTATTTTTTGCTCTCTCTCCTCTTTGATGGGCTAGTTTCTTTTTGATTTAGAGCTTTCAAGTTTGCAAGGTGATCTCTCCAATTACTTTTTTCTTTTCCTTTAAATATTTATTTATTTATTCACTTTATATCCTGATAGTGGTTATCATGACTCCTCTCCTCCAAGTCCCAGTCTTATAAATTATCCCCACTGATTGTTTCCATTTTTCCTCAGACAAGGGGATCCTTCTTTAAGTACCACCCCACCATGGGGTTGCCAGGTGAAGTAACCATAAGCCTATCCTCTCCTACTGAGTCCCAACCAGGCAGTGCAATTAAGGAAAGGGAATCCAATGGTAGGCAACAGTGTCAGAGACAGACTTCATTCCAATTGTTAGGGAACCCACATGAAGATCAAGCTGTACTTCTGCTATGAGTGGGTAGAGGGTCTAGTTCCAGCCCTTGTATCCACCTTGGTTGGTCGTTCAGTCTCAATGAACCCCATGGGCCCAGCTACTTAATTATGTAGTTCTTCTTATGGTGTCCTTGCTCCCTCCAGCTAGCTGAATTCTATCCCCTACTGTTCCACAAAACTTACCAAGCACCTCCAGAAGGTCACTGTAGGTTTCTGCATCTGTTTCCATCCAGTACTGGATGAAGCCTGTTGGGAGACAGTTATGCTAGGCTCACATCTGCAAGCATAGAAGAGTACCATTAATAGTGTCAGTGATTGGCTCTCTAACATGGAATGTATCTCCACCTGAGCCAGTCATCAGATGTCTACTCCCTCAACCTTTGTTCCATGTAAAGCCCTGCCAATCCTGTAGGTAGGATTAATTTCAGATTGAAGGTTTTGTGAGTAGGTTGATGTTCCCTTCTTTTTAATCTGATGTCCTGCATGGTTTCAGAAGGTGGCCATTTCAGTCTCCATAACCACTTCTCATATGAGTCTCAGCTTGAGGCACTACCATAGACACCCTTAGACTCTCTCTTGTTCCAGATCTCCAGCTTTTCTCAAAAGTTCCCCCATAGTTTACCACTCTTACTCCCAGTCCTCTCCCACACCCTACTTCCTATTAGTGATTCCCATCCCCATCCCCATCCCATCTCCATCCCTATCTTCAGTATATCTCCTACACAGTTCCTCCCTTCATCCAACTCTACAAACTATTTTGTGTCCTCATCTGAGTGAAATTCAATCATCCTCTTTTGGGCTTTCCCTATTACTTAGTATATTTTGATCAATGGATTGTAACATGGTTACCCAATATTTTATGATTAATATCCACTTAAAAATAAGTGCATACCATGCATGTCTTTCTGGGTTTAGGTTATCTCAATCATAATAATATATTCTAGTTACATATATTTGCATTCAAATTTCATGCTATCCTTTGTTTTAATAGCCAGATAGTATTCTACTGTAGAAATGAACTACATTTTCTTATCCCAATCTTAATTGACGGATATCTAGTTTGTTCCTAGTTCCTGGATATTATGAATAAAGCTGCTATGAACATAGCTGAGTGGGTCTTCTTTTATAAAGTGGAGCATCTTTTGGGTTTATGCCCAAAATAATATAGTTGGGTCTTGGGGTAAAACTATTCTCAATTGTTTCTACAGAAAAAAAAAATAGATCTCCAAAGTGTTTGTACCAGTTTGCACTGCCATCAGCAATGAAGGAGTGTACAGTTCCTCTTGATGCATATCCTCACCAGAATGTGCTGTCTCTTGCAATTTTGATCTTAGCCATACTAAAGGATATAAGATAGAATCTTGGAGTTGTTTTGATTTGGATTTCCCTGATCAGTAAGGATGTTGAACATATCTTTTAGTGTTCCTCAGCCATTAGAGATTCCTCTATGGAGAATTAACTGCATAACTCGGTACCCCAGTTTTTAAGTAAAATATATGGCTTGATGGTGTCTAAATTTCTTCAGTTCTTAATGTATTTTTAGATATTTAGTCCTTTGTCAGATGCATTGTTCATGAAGATCTTTTCCCATTCTATATGATGACATTTTGTCTTATTGAAGGTTTACTTAGCCTTGCAAAAGGTTTTCAATACCATGAGGTTCTATTTATTATTTGTTGATCTTAGTGCCTGATATATTGGTATTCTGTTCAGGGATTTTTCTCCTGTGCTGATATGTGTTCAAGGCACTTGCTGAGTTTCTCTTTTATTAGATTTAGTGTGTCTGATTGTAAGTTGAGGTATTTGATCCACTTGACTTTCATTTTTACTGGGCAATAAATATTGATCTATTAGCATTCTTCTTCAAGCAGACATCCAGTTATACCAGGACCAACTGGTGAAGGTGTTTCCTTTTTTAAATATTGTATTGTTTAGGGTTCTTTGTCATAAATCAAGTGTCCATAGGTATGTGAGTTTATTTCTATGTCTTCAATTCTATTCCTTTGATGAACGTGTCTGATTTCAGGCCAATATTATGAGGTTTTTTTTTTTTTTTTTTTTTTTTTTTTTTTTTTTTTTTTTTTTTTAGTATTGCTCTGTAGCATAGCTTGAAATCAGGGATGGTGATGCCTCAAGATTTTCTTACTTTTACTGTACTTTATTGTATTTCTACTAATTGTTTTAGGTATCCTCAGTTTTTTGGTTCTCATATGAAGTTGAGAATTGTTCTTTGAAGATCTGTTATAAAATGTATTGGAATTTTGATGGGAATTGCACTGAATCTGTAGATTGTTTTTTGTAATCTAGCCATTTTCACTTTGTTAATCCTATGAATCCATGAGCAGGGGGACCTGTCCATCTTCAGATATCTTCCTCCATTTTTTTCTTCAGAGACTTGAATTTCTTCTCATATAGGCCTTTTACTTGTATGGTTAGAGTTACACCAAGGTATTTTATATTATTTGTAGCTATTGTGAAAGGTGTTGTTTTCCTAATTTCTTTTTCATCCCATTTATTGTTTGTATAAAGAGGGCTAATGATTTTTTTTTTAGTTGATTTTGAATCCAGCCATTTTGTTGAATGTGTCTATAGAAGTTTTCTGGTAGAATTTTGGGGGTTACTTATGTGTACTATCTTATCATCTGCCATTAGTAATACTAAGGCTTCTTCCTCTTCAATCTGGTCCTCCTGATATCCTTTAGTTGTTTTATTGTTATGACTGGAACTTTAAGTAATACATTGATTAGATATAGAGAGGGTGGGTAGCCTTGACTTGTCCCTAATGTTAGTGTTATTACTTTAAGGTTCTCTCCATTTAATGTGATGCTGGCTATTGGTTTGCTCTATATTGTTTTTATTATGTTTAGGTATGCATCTTGTATCCCTGATCTTCTCACATCTTTCCTCACTTGTGTCTCTAACTTGAAGGTTTGACTTATTTCATAGTGCCCACATACACGAAACTTTCTAGGAGTGCTCTCTATAAACTGAGCTATATCCCAGTCTCAATAGCCTAGTTTCTCCTGATAATACACTGTCTCACTCCTGTGTGCTCATAAAGAATGATGACTTTTCCTGAAAGAATTTAGAAGAGGTGACATATTCCTAACTTTATATATAGACCTAGTCATTGTTAGGTGAAACCCTGAAGATACTGTCAAGTAAGTATGGAGGGGACAACCAATGCTTTGGAAGCAGTAAGGATACCTCAAGGAATCTAAAATTATTTTCTACTTTTAAGTGGCATATTATTGTTGAAATTTTTGTTTTGTCTATATAGACTAGGATCCGTTAATCTACACAGAAAGATATAGAATGGAGAGTATAGCTCCATGGGAAACCAAGATCTCAGGTGTTCCTACACTACTGCTTTCCTGGAATTAGGGAAGTTCACTTTTCCATTTGATAGTGTCACTTCCTAACAACCTCAAGGTCAGAACTGCCTTCTCCAGATGACATGATAATTATGGGTCTAGAGGGAGATGAGCTGATGATATTTCTTCCTTATAACTACTTCTTAGGGCCTCATTGTACAAGCATGTTTGTCAAAGGCCCAGCTGGGTGAGTGTTCTTTTTTCTCTTCATTATAGAGAGAACTGCAAGTAAGTGGTAGAAGGAAGCAGGATTTTCCGTAATAAGTGATTAGAGAATTCTCTGCCTGGAATATTATTTTTGAGCCACTCTGTATAACCAGCATTCAACAGATGCTTGTAGATGTAAAGGTATCAGTGTAATGATTAATATAAGAACATAGATTTCTCTAAGTTTGATCTCTGGTTATATATGTGACACTCGAATGGGAATATTCAGAAAAGAAACAGGGTCTATCAGAAAGATATAAAGAGATAAAGAAAAGAAAAATGCATGAAGGTAATCAATGGTTATTGTATATTCACTGAACATATAATGCAGTCAATCACTTTTCAAAATGAATGTACTTCATATGCATGTAAAATGTTGCTCCAGATACAACATTAGGGGGTGTATTAGTCATAGTTCTCTAGAGTCACAGAACTCATGGTAGTATCTATATAGTAAAGGAATTTATTGATGACTTACAGTCTATAGTCCAGCTCCCAACAATGGTCAGCAGCAGCTGTGAATGGAAGTCCAAGGATCCAGCAGTTGCTCAGTCCCACAAGGCAAGCAGGTGAAGCAGAGAGAGCCTTCCTTCTTCCAATGTCCTTATATAGGTCTCCAGCAAAAGGTGTGGCCCAGATTAAAGGTGTGTACTAACACACTAAAGGTGTTAGTTAAGATGACCTTGAACTTCCTATCTTAATCTTCTGGGATTCATAGCCACTATGCCTCAAGATCTCCATGCCAAGATTCAGGTTCGAAACTTGTATCTCTCAGCCTCCAGATTAGGGCCACAGGTAAGCCTTCTAATTTTGAATTGTAGTTCATTCCAGATATAGTCACGTTGACAACCAGGAATAGCCACTACAGGGGGCAAATCTGACATACCATTCTCCTGAGTGTGGACTCTAATAATTCTAACAGTATGGTTCTACATAGGTATTGCCAAATGTGTTAGTTCTCCATCCTGTAAAAAGACACTGAAGTACCTTAGAGGGTGATAGACAAAGAAACATTCTTTTTGGTGTGCGGGATTACCTTCATAGCATTAAGTTACCTTAAAATCTATTTTGTATTTTTGCATTTTACTTCTTTTTCCAAGCTAACAGGCTGTATGTGTTTAGTAATATGAAAATTAAGCTAGAAATACAACAAATATTAACTAATTTAGTATTTATCAGTAATTTTCTTATTTGTTAAGTTTACATATCTTTAGGAATTCACAGGAAAGTTTTTTTATTAGGTATTTTCTTTATTTACATGTCATATGATTCCTCCTTTCCCAGTTTCCCCTCAAAAAAAAAAAGAAGAACAAACCCCTGTTCCCTCCCCAGCCCCCACTTACCACCCCACCCTCTCCCACTTATTGGCCCTGGAATTCCCCTACACTGGGGCACAGAACCTTCACAGAGCCAAGGGCCTCTCCGCCCATTGATGATTGACTTTGTAATCCTCTACTATACACATGCTGCCAGAACAAACTGAGCACATGATCCCCACTGAAGGAGTTAGAGAAAGGACCAAAGGAGCTGAAGGGTTTGCAGCCCCTTAGGACAAACAACAATATGAACTAACCAGTACCCTCAGAGCTCCCAGGGACTCAACCACCAACCAAAGAGTATACATGGTAGCACAGGAAAGTTTCAAGTCATAGCCTAGGAATACATAACATACTTATTAACATTATATAATAAGGGGAAAACTTAGAGAGATTTGTTTATTCTATTAAAATATTTTGGTTGTTTTTATAATTACTTTTGTTTATATATTATTCTGTAATATGGGAAATGATTCAAGCTGACTAAGAAATTTCTCAGGTCTTATATCTATGAAATTACACAGGAAAACATTAGAATTAATTATATAATCATGTAGCTTTTGTGCAATTTGTATCTTATATGTATAAGTTTTGTATATATCACAAGCATATGTTTAAGACAATGGTGCAATTTTATTTATGGCATTTTCCCAAGAAGACTTAGGAACAGATATATCTATCTAGTTATTGAGTAAAATTTTTGATCACTAGGCTCTTTTGATAACTCTAGCTTCAGTCAATATTTAGCAGTGAACTATACAAATGAGCACTGAAAGTACAGTTTTAGCATTTAGTGAAACCACAAAATAATACCAGCATTTTTGACAAGTATATTTACAATTTTATAGAAATCGCTCTTAATTTTTCATTATCATACTCCTTATAAATGTATAAATACCCCAGTATTACTCATCAGCACACACAGCTTCTGCTTCAAATATTATTTGCAAGCTTATATTCAATAATTTAGCTTGATAATGTCATTTTCTCAATGACATTTTCAATGTCTTGCCACCCTTAGTGGCGCAGAGTGGCCAAGATTACATGGTTCTATGCTCTGGAGCACAAATGTAAATAGAGGCAGCACTGCTCCTGGATCTATCATTCAACAGCAGTCCTTTACATTAACATTTGATCATTTCTCTTGGGCACATTTCCCTCACCAACCAGTACAGAACATTTATGTGTGAGAGACTATCAACTCAATATTCCAATTCCTATTTCAAGTGATTTTACACTCATTGCTCTTCACCTCTTTGGAATCTTTTCTTCTTTTGCAGCAGGGAAATAAACCTGGAATTGTTAAACTTTTCTTCTAGAAAGTCACCCTGATTTCACCAACTTTTTCACAGTTTAACATAACATTTTTGGTCAAATAAAATTAACTTTATTTCTCTCCACATATTTAAAGATGTTCACCCTACAATGCTCCTATCACATTGTTTTTATGTCTTTCTTGTCCTGAAGATATAAGGAAGGCTCACTCAGCAGCAGCCTCCTCTTTTCTAGCAGTAGGATAGATTAGACAGGCAATGTCCAGGGAATTTCAAATTTCTCTGTCTCTCTCTATATCATCTTTTACAGTTTCTAATAAAATAGATCTTTTCTGTATATTTCAAACATATCTGAAAATCTTACCCCTCTTATTTATTTTATTAGAGCCATGTAAATTTATCCTTACAAAACAAATGGTAAATGGGATAGATTTATGTTCCAATTAAAATAAATTCTGCTTAATATTTCAAGTTCTCTAAATAGAACACTTAACAGTGATACTGATGTAATATTGAGTAAACTATTCATTAGAAGTAAGAAAATATTGTCAGCTGCGGGGGTGGGGGGAGGGAGGGTGGTGGCTCACACCTTTAATCCCAGCACTTGGGAGGCAGAGGCAGGTGGATTTCTGAGTTCGAGGCCAGCCTGGTCTACAGAGTGAGTTCCAGGACAGCCAAGGCTATACAGAGAAACTCTGTCTCGAAAAGCCAAGAGAAACTCTGTCTCAAAAAGCCAAAATAAATAAATAAATAAATAAATAAATAAATAAAAAATATTGTCAAATCTCAAATAGTATAAAATTATTTAAAGTCAAAATCCTCATGGACTCCTCGAATATTACAAATGCAATTGCTCATTAAAATATTCATTCACAAAAAAATGCTAATTAAATTAAAGATTGAATATCACAAGGCTATTTTTATTTTGCTACAATATCACTTACTAATGCATACAGGAGATTACAATGGAAAATGAAGGCAGGTGTGGTGGCACACATCTATGATCCAAGCATTTTCAAGGCTAAGACAGAAGTGAGTTTGATTGAAATCAGTCTGAACTACAAGATCTCCCCCCTTCTTTTGCTTTAACACACATACATACACAAACACACACATACATACTCATACACACACACAAACACAAACACATACACAATTTCCAATTTCCAGTAATCATTTTCATATCTTTCCTAAACTCACACAATGTATCTTATGAAGCTCTGGGTGTGATTGCTTCCGCACAGTCTCTGCAGTGACACTGCTGCTGCTGCTTCATCTCAGAGGAGTTGGTGCATAGAGTGAGACTGTAATATTCTAGTAAATGTCACTTGCGCTAAACTCAATTTTCACAGAAGAATTCATGTGTTTAATTTATTAAGAGAATCAGGTAACATCTAGGAATTAATGCCTTCTTAATAAGTGATCAGTATTTATTCCTGCTGTCCTTCTCCATCTTTTAAAGATTGCATGGAACTAGCTTGGATGGCTAAGGTTGTCATCTTCTGAGATTGCTGAACACTTACTCTTGTTCCTGACAATGAAGCGTTACATCAGCCAACACTATGTATCTTGTCACCTGAAAGTCACATACACACTTCATGTTCTCTCTGAGTAGTCATATATATTTTGGGTCATTACTCACTAAATATGTTAAAACTTAAAGTGAAGTTTATACTTGTCATCTATTTTACTTGTATGTCTCTTAGATTACTAAAACTCCACATCTCAGAAAGTAAAGATCATCACAAATTCATAAAGCAGAAATGTTCTAAAATCAAGTTCTGGGATAATGAAAAGGTAAAGTAATTTTTCATTAAAGAGTATAGAGAAAACAGCTCTTGGTCACTTTTGTTGCAGGTCTCTTCAGAAACTTGTCTGCACAATGCTTAGTTTTCTGAGTCCACTTCATAGTGATGGCTTTTCCAAAATTTTGAATGTTTATGGACATACTTTGGATTTTAATACTTACAACTAATTATTACAATTTAGACTAATTAGAAAGAATCCAGCACCAAAATTTTTTTTTCAAATAAAACAGGAGACTTAGTGCACGGCTATGTTAACAGCTCTGTATCCATGATATCTTTTCTGGTCTGCTCTCAGATTCAGAGAATGTCTGAAAAAGATGCCACTTGATCAACCAGAAGATGTATCATTTTCAATATGTGATAAATATTTACAAGACAATAGATATGAAATAAAAAGTTTGAAAACTATACCTCTGGGGAAAAATACTTAAATTGCTATTTTTGACATATATTATTATTTTTATATTACTTGTACTATATATTATATTTAATAAATTCAAGATGTATAGCTAATAAAAATTTTGTACATATATAGTTTGTGCATTTCCAGTTTTAAAATTCAAAAAAGGCTATGGTACTTTCAATGTGGACACCAAGTCTTAAAATAAGTTTATCCAGGAGCTTTTATTTATTTAAGATTTATTTATTTGACTTAACATATATGAATGTTTTGCTTGCATGTATGTCTGTGTACCACTGTTACGCTATATCATACAGGGCAATGGATCTTCCAGAACTAGAGTTACAGATGGTCATGAACCACCATGTCTATGCTGGGAATCTAACCCATACACATTACAAGAGTTAAAAGTGCTCTTAACTACTAACCATGGAGTGTTAAAAAAGATACAGAACATTCACTATACAGCTACTATAAATGTGTGTTGATGAGATAAGTCAATGTGTGGCTCTGAAAATTTGGATGAATCCATTAATTTATTAGACTAAGCTTTTTACTGTAAAATGTGTGATTTATCATGGTATATTCCTGGAGATTTTATAGGATAGTCTCTTCCACTGACTGCTACATTATTTTTATACATATAAGCATGCATGTGGCTATGTAGTTCGAGTGAACTAGAAAATATAACTGGGCACTTCTCCCATAAGCTTTCAATCAGATTAGTCATTTTCTACTTCATTATAACAAAGCTGATTTTAAACTACTGCATTAAGTCAATTCAATAATAATAAATTGTTCCTAGTAACCAGACCAAGTAACTTAAATAATCACCAAAGGAAAGACTGTTGAGTGAAACTGGAAAGAGTGTTTGGGTGCTGGTGATGAGCAGAAACACTGGAACCTTGTTTTCCACTACATGGGAAGGAATCTCTTTTAAACAGAAATTCCAAAGAGCATCACTATATGGTCATCTTCAGCAAATTTGTGATTGTCTTAATGTATGGAAAATAGGGTTTGTCTTAGCATTCCATATTCTCTCTGGTTGGAGGCTCCCAGCTCCACATCTTCAGATGTGAGTATGTAGCCCGTAGTAACTACAAAAACCAGGGGATCATTGACAGAATAAGGGTGAGGGTGGGAGCAATGGAGAGCACAATGGCAGGCTGACCAGGAAAATGGAAGAGACAGGGCTCCTTAGGGGGGATGAGGCAGGTAAATAGAGAAGAAGTGGGGAGGAAGTTAAAGGAGAGTAGCAGCAGGACAGAACTGATCAAAAAGAAAAATGGGAAAATGGGTGGGTTCTTAGATAAGAGGGAGGGAGAAAAATACAGAAAGAGGAGGTAGTTAGGGAAAATAACAACATGGATGGCTGAAAAGGCCATAAGGAAACATCCTGTTAATGATTTACTGACACATCCTCACAAAGAAAGGTCCAAAAAGTTGTGCTTTCTTGATACCTCAGAATTAGTTCCATAATCCTGAATTGGAGTTCACAAAGGGTTTAAATGGGATGGGAACTAAACTGGAAGCCATCCTGGCCCATTTAGAACCATACCACTTATGCAATTAATGACATCTGGAAAGGACACTAATGGTCATCCCACTGTGTCTATGTCTTTCATTCTAGATTCTGAGAATGTAAGATTTCATGGGAAAAGAAACATAAAAAAGATGAATTGGGATAGACCTTTTGCTGATTAAAACTGCCATGTAATCATGAATTACATGACTGAGAATCAGAATTGTGAGTCAAAACATGGATAATTGCAAAATGGATCATTGTAAAATTATTCACTATGATGCATTCTCATCTGATTTTTTTGGTCTCTTCCATGATTTTCACCCAACTCAACATAGGTTTGTTCATTTGTACAAATCAAATGTGATTAATATTCTATGCTCATTACTACTGCTTTAGTTTTTAAGTATAAAATGAGCCAATTTAAATAAATAGTATTGAATTTCTAAAGTATGAGATTCAGGTGCAATACAGGAACACAAAGTGTGTATTCTGTGTAAATATGACACTAAATGCCTTTATTATCCATAATATTCTCTCTGTATAGGAGATACTTGCAAGGTATATAGAAATGTCAGCAATATCCAGTGTGAAACATCAAAAGTGAAAGAGATAGGTTACTCAAGAATTAGTAGGGAAAATAGAATAATGATATATACCCATACAGTAAAGTGAATCATAAGTTTGATGTATAATCTATTATTTTTTCAGATATATGAAATAGATTCCCATTATGCTTTTAAGATGAATACACTTTCCATTTATGTCTTCAATCAAGAATGTCCTTTATTTCCAATCTGGACTAGGAGTCCTAGCCAATATGTTTGTGCTGATTTTCTATATTTTCACAATCACAGGCCATAGACCTAAGCCTGTGGACCTGATCTCCTTTCAATTGACTTTTATTCACATAATTTTGGTCATCACTGGAGGGGATATTTGGCTTACAGACATGTTTGAGTTATTGAACATTGAGAATGACTTCAAATGTAAGGCAACTTTCTACATAAACAGGGTGATGAGAGGCCTCTCTATCTGCATCACCTGCCTCCTGAGTGTGGTCCAGGCTGTCACTATCAGTCCCAGTACCTCACTGTTAGCAAAATTTAAACATAAACTGAAAAAATACTTCATCTATACTTTCTTCTATTTTTGGTCTTTCAATTTGTCCTTCAGCAGTAATCAGATCTTCTCTGTTGGTGCTTATAAAAATGTGAGTGAGACTAACCAGATGAAGGTAACTAATTACTGCTCACACTTTCCCATGAACAGCATCATCAGGGGATTGATTTTAACAGTGACAACTTTAAGAGATGTATTTCTTGTAGGAATCATGCTAACCACAAGCACATACATGGTGATTTTCTTGTTCAGACATCAGAGACAATGCAAACATCTTCATAGCATCAGGCACCTGAGAGCATCCCCTGAGAAAAGGGCCACCCAGACCATCTTGCTGCTGGTAGTTTTCTTTGTGGTCATGTACTGGGTAGACTTCTTCATCTCATCCACTTCAGTACTGTTGTGGATGTACGACCCAGTCATCCTGACAGTTCAGAAGTTTGTGATGAATACCTATCCCACAATTACTCCTCTGGTACAAATCAGTTCTGATGACAGAATAATCAATGTGCTGAAAAACTTGTGGCCAAAATGCCACCAGGCTTTTTAAAAGGCAGTAATTTTTCTCTTTTTTCAAAAAAAGAGGCCCATGACATATATACAGCAGAGGACTGCCTGGTATGGTCTCAGTGAGGGAAGAGACACCTAACCCTGGAAAGACTTGAGGCCTGAGGGATTAGGAAGGTCTGGTGGCCTGGGGACTTCCTCTTGGAGACCAAGGAGGAGGTATTGAATGAAGACTAGTCAGAAGACAGACAGGGATAGGGATAACAAGTAGACTGTAATTAAAAGATTAAAGAATAATAATAATAAAGAGATGTATTTTGTTTTACTTTATATGCATGAGTATTGTGACAACAAGTCTGCATACGTGCATTGCTGGTGCTCACAGAGGTCATATGAGGTCATTGGATCCTTTGGAACTGGACTTAGCAATGCTTGTAAGGAGTTACTTTGGTCTAGTCTCAATTATTTCTTTTTTTAAAAGTGATTCCTTTAGGCCATCAGAGACTGCCCCACCTCAGGATCCATCCCACATGCAGACACCAAATCCAGACACTATTGTGGATGCCAAGGAGTGCTTGCCGACAGGAGCCTGGTATAGCTGTCTCCTGAGAGGCTCTAACAGATCCTGGCTAATACAGATGTGGATGCTCCAAGCCAACCACTGGACTGATTCAGGTTCTGAGTCCCATATTACTAGGAAGCTTCACTAAGCTCACTCTCATAAATCTCAGGGAGTTTCCACTTAATTAGATTTCTCCATCACTTCTCCCAACTGCATCTCAATTCCAGTCATCTTTCTCAATACTCTCCCTCCAATCCTCTCACTTTCTGCCTGATCTCTCCTGTTCCCATTCCCACCTGCTCCCCAGTTTAGCTGCAATCTCTACTCTTTGTCCCCTTCCCAGGTAGATCCATGCTTCTCCCTTTAAACCTTGCTTGTTATTTTGTCTCTGGTCTGTGGACTGTAGCATGACCATCTATTATTTCATTGTTAGTATCCACTTATAAGAGAGTACACACTGCATTTGTCTTCTTGTGTCTGAGTTACCATACTCAAGATGATTTTTTTTACTAGTTCTATCCATCCACCTACACAATTTCTTTATTTTTACAATGTCTTTATTTTTAACAACTGAGTAATACTCTATTGTGCATATTTACCTCATTCACTTTTATCCAGTCATAGGTTGATAGTCAACTGTGTTGTTTATAGTTTCTGCATATTATGAGTAAAGCTGCTGTGAGCATAGGTGAGCAAGTGTCCTTTGATATGAGTGAATATTCTTTGGGTATATGCCAAGGAGTATTGTAGCTGGGTTTGAGGTAGATTGATTCCCAATTATCTGAGAAAATTCCATATTGATTTCCAAAGTAGCTATACAAGTTTGCAATGCCCCCAGCAATGGAGGAATGTTACACTTACTCCACCCTCATGCCATGATGAGCTGTCATTTGTGTTATTGATCTTAGCTGTTATGAAGGGTATGAGTCACAAAGTAGTTTTGATTTGCATTTTCCTAAAGAATAAGAATATTGAACATTTCTTTATGAGTTTCTCAGCCCTGAGAGATTCCTCTTTTGAGAATGCTTTGTCTAGATATGTACCCTATTTTTTTAAATTGAGTTGTTTAGTTTCTTAGTGTCTAATTTCTCTGGTTCTTTATTAATTTGCATTTTAACTCTCTGACATATGTGCATTCAGTGGAAATATTTTTGAATTCTGTAGGCTGCCATTTTATCCAATCTATGATGTTCTTTTCCTTTCAGAAGATGTTTGATTTCCTGAGGTAGCATTTATTTATTGTTCTACTTATTGTGTTGTCTCTTGTTTTACTATGTTCAAGGCTACCCCCAACTTCCTCTTCTAAGAGGTTCAATGCATTTCACTTTATGTTGAGATCTTTGACCCACTTGGATGTGAGTTTTCTGCAGGATGATAGAAATGGATCTATTTGCATTTTTCTACATGCCAACATCCAGATAGACCAGTACCATTTGTTGAAAATACCTTATTTTTCCCATTGTAGATTTCTTATTTCTTTATTAAAAGCCAGTGTCCACAGGTGTGTGGTTTTATGTCAGGGACTTATATTCCATTCCATTTGTGAACTTCTCTGTTTTTTATACCACCACCTGTAGTTGAGCTTCAAATCAGGAATTGTGATACCTGCAGATGTTCTTCTATTGTACACAATTGCTTTTTTGTTTTTCCATATGAAACTGAGTATTGTTCTTTCAACTCCTGTAAAGAATTGTGTTGGGATGTTGACAATGATTGTGTTAAGTGTGTAGATTACTTTGGGTAAAATCAACAATTTTACTATGTTAATCCTATCAATCCATGAGTGTAGGAAATCTTTTCATCTTCTGATATCTTCTCCAATTTATTTCTTCAAAGATTTGAAGTTTTTGGCATAGAAGTCTTTCAGTTCTTTGGTTAAAGTTACTCCAAAAAGTTTTATGTTATTTGGGGTGTTGTGGAAAGTCTTGTTTCCCTGATTTCTTTCTCGGCCTGATTGTGTTTAGAAAGGGTACTGATTTTTGTTTGTTACTCTTGTATACAGTCACTTCACTGAAAGTGTTTATCAGATGTAGGAGTTCCCTGATAAAATGTGTGGGCTCATTTATATGTACTATCATATCATCTGCAAATATAGATACTTCAACTTCCTCCTTTCCAATTTCAATTTGTATCCCCTTGATCTCTTTCAGTTATCTCATTCCTCTAGCAAGTACTTCAAGTACTATATTAGATAGATATGGAGTGAGTGGACAATTTATCTTGTTCCTGAATTACTGAAATTACATTCAGTTTCTCATTATTTAATTTGATTATGGCTAAAGGCTTGCTGTAACTTGCCTTTATTATATTTAGGCATATCCCTTGTATACATAGTCTCTCCAAGATTTTGTCATGAAGAAATGTTATATATTGTCAAAGATTTTTCAATACCTAATGAGATGTTTATGTGTTTTGTGCTGTTTTTCTTTCATTTTGATTGTATAGTATATTTATTTACTGATTTTTGTATGTTAAACTGTCCCTGCATCTCTTGGATAAAACCTACTATATTTTGGTGGGTGAATTTTTTAGGTAATCTTCTATTTTGAGAGTACTTTTGAGTATTTTTGTGTCCATGTTCATGAAAGAAACTGGTCTGAAATTTTCTTTGTTGGAACTTTGTATGACTTAGTTACCAGGGTGACTGTGGCTTAATGAATTAAAATGTATTTATTAATTTCCTTCTGTTTGTATTTTGTGGAATAATTTGAGGAGTATTGGGATTCACTCACTTTTGAATGTCCAGTCGAATTTAAAACTGTCATTTCTTTGATTGGGAGTCTTTCAATGACTGTTCAAATTTTTAGGGTCTATGGGTCTATGTAAATTGATTGACACATATTGATTTAACTTTCATAAGTAGTATTTATTGAGAAAATTATCTTATTTGTTTTAGATTCTCCAATTTATGGACTACAGGTTTTTAAAGAATGACCTAATGATTCATTGGATTTCCTCAGTATCTGTTGTTGTGTTCTGTTTTCATTTCTCATTTAGTTAATTTGGATATTTCCTATGTGTCTTAGAGTTAGTTTAGATAAGAGTTTTTATAACTTGTTGATTTCCTCAAAGAACCAACCCTTTGCTGGTTCATTATTCTTTGTATTTATCTCTTTGTTTCTTTTTTTAAACTTTATAATTATATTTATATACAGAAAACTTAGTGTACACTTAGCCCAGTTTAGTGGCGAGTTCTTTGTTTTATATATTTTCTTTATTTACATGTAAATTTCTCCTTTCCCAGTTTCCCCTCCAAAAAAACAAAGAAACAAATAAAAACAAACCCCTGTTCCCTCCCCAACTCCCCATGCCTGCCACCCCACCCTCTCCCACTTTCTGGCCCTGGCATTCCCCTACACTGGGGCACA
>NW_022196903.1:53130405-53142377 GCF_008632895.1 Mastomys coucha
TAAGGCTGCTATGAACATGGTGGAGCATGTGTCCTTCTTACATGTTGCAGTATCTTTTGGGTACATGCTCAGGAGTGGTATAGCTGGGTCCTCCAGTAGAACTATGTCCAATTTCTGGAGGAACCGTAGTGGCGAGTTCTTTATCCTTTGCCCTTTCTAGCTTAGCAAAGCGAGCCACAGATATAGGACCCAGGACGTTGCCTCCCCACTGGCAATGGATCTCTTCATATCTGTCATTATAATTGGTCCTAATAGCTTCCACCAGCTTAGCCAGAGCACTCTTGTCTTCCGAGTTAACCTGTGTGAAGGCAACAGTGGTGCATGTCTTCCTATGGACCAGGCACCCCAGCCTGGCCTTTCTCTTGATGATGCAGTAGGTTACTCCCATCTTTAGACACGGGACATTCAGGAAAACCACCAGCTCAATGGGATATGCATCACGGGCAATTACCACCAACTGAGCCTTCTGGTTCTCTACCAGATGCCCAAAAGAAAGAAGGCCAAGAAGAAGCTGGACCTGGCCCCCTCTGTCATCAAGAAATAGGAGGTTAAAAGGGTGGTCAATCAAAAAAAAAGTGTCATCAGAGCCAGAGAAGACACTCAGGTCCTAGTACTTTTGTCACCCGTGTTCTAATCAGGATCATCTCTCATCAGACCTTCCAGCCTATACTAGATGTAGTAGACACATGGCTGAAACGGAAGTATCACCCCAGGATGTGCAAGCTTCAAGTGGTTCACTTGAATGAATACCATGCTTCCTTGGCTATGCAGGATGGAAGAGAGGGCAGAGACTACTTAGGAGAAACTATGTTTAAGAAGCAAGTAGACCTGTCTCGAAAAACAAAACAAAACAAAACAAAACAAAACAAAAAAGAAGCAAGTAGTTGAGGGCCACTCAAGATGCACAAGGAAGCAACATTTGAGGCTGTTCCTTGACCTTTCCTTTATTCTTCTCTGCATGAAGATAAACACCAAACACAGTTGTTGCAGTGGGCAAAGGAGAGAAAGGATTTCTTGCATTTGTGCTGTGAGAAATTGGAGATTGGAGCAATAGAATGGTCCAAGGTCAGGAATGTGTTACAATTATTACAGCCAGACTCCATCAAAGAGTTGGAACTGAATACAGTGGGGAATCTGTCCAAACTGGCAAAAATTTGTACCTCACATTAGCAAGATGTGAACTCTTCAGAAACTCATGCTAATATGCATTTTTGGAACAAGGACTTCCACATGAGAGGAGAAGAGGAACGTCACCAAGATCATTTCTCTGTTCCCCAAACTCAACTCTCTCCAGCATCTCACTATTGATGTCTATTTTCTCACAGACAACATGAAAGAGTTGTTCAGTGTCTGGAAGCTCCATTGGTGTCCCTCGAGATCACCCTGTGCCAGGTCTCTCAGGCAGATTTGAAGTCATTTGCCCAGCACTGGAACTACAGTCAGCTTAAACATCTGTGCTTGAGAGGTACCACTTTAACTGAGTTGGATGTCAACCCTCTAGGAGATTTCTTAAAGAATGTTGCAGATAATCTGCAGACTCTGAACTTAAAAAACTGTAGGATGCTTGACTCTCACCTCAGTAACCTTCTGCCTGCCCTCATCAAATGCTCCCAGCTCACTAGCATCAATTTGTATGACAACATCTCCAAGGATGTCCTGGAGGACTTTCTGCTCCACACCACCAATCTGAGCCTGTTGACCACAGAAATGTATCCTGCTCCATTAGAGGTCTATAATGAGTCTAAGTATGTTGAAGTAGACACATTTTCTCAGCATTGTGCTGAACTCTGGGAAACACTCATGGGTGTAACGCAGCACCCCCCCCCAAAAAAAGGTGGTCAATCTTTTGTTTGAGAAAAGGCCCCCAAGAACTTCGGCATTGGGCAGCCCAAAAGAGATCTAACATGCTTCGTCAAATGGCCACACTACATCAGGCTGCAGTGGCAAAGAACCATCATCTATAAGGAGTTCAAAGTACCTCCTGCCATTAACCAGTTTACCCAGGCACTGGACAGGCAAACAGCTACTCAGCTGCTTAAGCTTGCCCACACGTACAGGCCAGAGACAAAGCAAGAGAAGAAGCAAAGGCTACTGGCCGGTGCTTCGGAGAAAAAAGCTGCTGGCAAAGGGGATATCCCAACTAAGACACCAAGCAAGAGTCAATATCTCTTTGTTTCTATTTGATGGTTTTAGATCTCGGATTATTTTCTGCTCTCAGTCATCTTTGATGTGTTTGCTTCTTTTTTGATTTAGAGCTTTCAGGAGTGCTATGAAATTGCGAGGGGATATCTCCAATTATTTTTATTTGTCTTTATTTATTTATTTATTTATTTATTTATTCACTTTATATCCTGATAGCAGCTCCATGACTCTTCTCCTCCCACTCTAACTGTACAAATCCATCCCCCCATTCTCCTCCTCTTTTCTTCAGATAAGGGGGATCCTTCCTTTGGTACCATCCTACCCTGGGGTTGCCAGTTGCAGTAGGCCTAAGCCTACCCTCTCCTACTGAGTCCCAACCAGGCAGTGCAGTTTAGGGAAGGGGATCCAACGGCAGGCAACAGTGTCAGAGACAGGTTCCATTCCAATTGGTCACATGAAGACCAAGCTGCACATCTCCTATGGATAGAAAGCCTAGTTCCCACCCCTATATCCTCATTGGCTGGTCATTCAGTCTTGGTGAGGCCAATGGGTCAGCTAGGGGACTATGTAGCTCTTCTTGTGGTGCCCTTGCCCCCTCCAGCTAGGTGACTTCTATCCCCTACTGTTCCACAAAACTCTCCAAGCACCTCTGGATGTGTCACTGTGGGTCTCTGCACTTGCTTCCATCTAGTGCTGGATGAAGCCTATCAGGAGATAGTTATGCTAGACTCCCATCTGCAAGCACAGCAGAGTACCATTAATAGTGTCAGAAATTGGCTCTTGAACATGGGATGAATCTCAAGTTGGGCCACTCATCAGATGCCTAAGTCCCTCAATCTTTGCTCCATCTTTATTTCTGCCAGTCTTGTAGGCAGGACTAAATTGAGATGAAAAGTTTTGTGAGGGGGTTGATGTGCCCTTCTTTTTACTAGAAGTCCTGCATGGTTTCAGAAGGTGGACAGTTCAATCTCGATAACCACTTCTGCTATGAGTCTCAGCTAGAGACACTACCATAGACACCCTGGGACTGTCCCTTGTCCCAGGTATCCAGCTACTCCCATTGTTTACCATTCTCACTCACAGTCCTTTTCCACATACCTCCTTCTATACCTGATTCCCATCCCTGTCCATATCCTCATTGTATCTCCCACACAGTTCCCCCCTCCATCCAACTATTTTGTTTCCTCATCTGAGAGAGTTTCACTCATCCTCCCTTGGGCATTCCCTATTATTTAGTATCTTTTATTCTGTGGATTGTAACATGGTTCTCCAGTACTTTATAGCTAATGTACACTTAAAAGTAAGTACATACCATGCATGTCTTTCTAGGTTTGGGTTATTTCACTCATAATCATTTATTCTGGTTGTATGCATTTGCATGCAAATTTTATGATATCCTTGTTTTTAGTATCTGAATAGTATTCTACTGTGTAAATGAACTATATTTTCTTTATCCAATCTTTAATTGAAGGACATCTAGGTTGTTTCTAGTTACTGCCTATTATGAGTAAAGGTTCTATACACATACCTGAGCAAGTTTCCTTGTATAGAATGGGGCATCTTTTGGGTTTATGCCCAGAAATAGTATAGTTGTGTCTTGGGGTAGAAGTCTTCTCAATTGTTTCAAAGAAACAACCAAATCGGTCTCCAATGTAGTTGTACCAGTTTGCACTCTCATTATCAATGGAGAAGTGTTCCCCTTGATCCACAGCCTCACCAGTATGTGCTGTCTCTTGTGATTTTGATCTTAGCCATTCTGAAGGGCATAAGATGCAATCTCAGAGTAGTTTAATTTGCATTTCCCTGATCAGTAAGAATGTTGGACATATCTTTGTTTCTTGACCATTAGAGATATCTCTGCTGAGAATTCTCTGTACAACTCAATTCCCTTCTTTTAAATTGAGTTATTTGGCTTCTTGGTGTCTAATTTCTTGAGTTCTTTGTGTATTTTGGATATTAGTCCTTTGTCAGATGCATTGCTTGAGAATATCTTTTCCTACTCTATAGGCTGCTATTTTGTCTTGTTGAAGGTATACTTAGCCTTGCAAAAGTTTTTCAGTATCATGAGGTTCTCTTTATGATTTGTTGATCTTATTGCCTGAGATATTGGTATTCTGTTCAGGAATTTGTCTCTTCTGCCAATGTGTTCAAACCAGTTGCTTCTTTCTCAGCCCATTTATTGTTTCTCTTCCATGATATTTATGTTGTCTGATTGTAAATTGAGGTCTTTTATCCTTTTAGACTTGCATTTTTTACAGGGTGATAAATATGGATCTATTAGCATTCTTCTCCAAGCAGACATACAATTATACTAGGACCTAGTGTTGAAGATGGTTTTTTTCTTTTACACTGTATTGTTTGGGCTTCTTTGTCAAAAATCAAGTGTCTATAGGTATGTGGGGTTATTTCTGGGACTTGAGTTCTACTTCATTGATGAACCTTTCTAGTTTCAGGCAAATTCTATGAGATATTTTTTAGTATTGCTCTGTAGTACAGCTTGAATAATACCTTGAGAATGTCTTTGACTTTATTCTAACTGTACGTTTACTGATTGCATCAGCTACCCTGGGTTTTTTGCTTTTCCATATTCAATTGAGAATGGTTCTTTGATGATCTTTTAAAAATGTGTTGAATTTTGATAGGAACTTCACTGAATCTGTATATTGTTTTTGGTAAAATGGCCATTTTCACTATGTTAATCCTACAAATCCATGAGCAAGTGTGATCTATCCATCTTCTGATGTCTTCCTGATTTCTTTCTTCAGAGACTTGAAGCTCCTCTCACATAGGACTTCCATTTGCTTGCTTAGAGTCAGACCAAGATATTTTGTATTATTTGTGGCTATTGTGAAAAGTGTTGTTTCCTTAAGTTCTTTCTCAGCCCATTTATTGTTTGTATAAGGAGGGCTACTGATTTCTTTCAGTTTATTTTGAATCCGGCCACTTTGTTGAAGGTGTTTATCAGCTGTAGGATTCTTGGAGTCACTTATGTGTACTATCATATCATCTGCCAGTAGCACTACCAAAAATTCTTCCTTTCCAAATTGTGTCCTCCTGATCTCCTTTCATTGTCTTATTGCTCTAGCTGGAACTTTAAGTTCTATATTTATCAGATACAGAGAAGGTGGGCAGCCTTTTCTTGTTCCTGATTTTAGTGGAAACCTTTGCTTTAAGGTTCTCTCTATTTCATTTGATACTGGCTATTGGTTTGCTCTATATTACTTTTATTTTGTTTAGGTATGTATCCTTTATAACTAATCTTTCCAGGTCTTTCCTCATTTATGCCTCTAACCTGAAGGTTTGACTTATTTCATGGTGCTCACATACAAAATACTTTCTAGGCATGCTGTCTATCAACTGAGCTACATAACAGCCTTAATGGACGAGTTTCTCCTGATAATACATTGTATCACTTCTGTGTGCTCATTGAGAACCAATACTTTTCCTGAAAGAATTTGGAGGAGGTAACATATTATTAATTTTATCTATTGAGTTGTTAATTATTATTAGGTGACCCTAAAGATACTGTGAAGTAAGTACGGAGGGGACAATGAATGTTTTGGAAGCAGGAAGGATACCATGGGGAATCTAAAATTGTTTTCTAGTTCTTTTAAGTGGTATAATATTATTGTTAGTTTTGTTTTGTTCACAATAACTGGGATCAGTTAATCCACACAGACAGATATAGAATGGAGAGAATAGTTCACATATGGGAAACCAAGAGGTCAGGTGTTCCTACACTACTGTTTTCCTGGAATTAGGGAAGTTCAGTTTTCCATTTGATAGTGGTACTTCCTAACAACCTCAAGGTCAGAACTGCCTTCTTTAGATGACATGATAACAATGGGTATAGAGGGAGATGAGCTGATCTCATCCGTATAACTACTTCTGAGGGCTTCATTCTACAAGGATGTTTGTCGAAGGCCCAGCTGGGTGAGTTTTTCCTTTACTCTTCATTATAATATATTTACTCTTCATTCTGTAAGTTAAGTGGTAGTTGGAAGCAAGATTTTCTGTAAAAATAAAAATTATTAGAGAATTCTCTGCTTGGAATTTTACATTTGAGCTGCTAGTATAACAAGCATTCAACAGGTGCTTGTAGACATAAAGTTAACAGTGTAATGATTAATAGAAGATCATAGTGTGATCTTTGGTTAAATATGTGACAATAGAATGGGACTGTTCAGAACAGTAACAGGGCCTAGCAGAAAAGAGAGAGAAAGAAAAGGCTAGTAGGATGAAGGTGATCAATGAGTATTATACATTCAGTAAACATAATGTAGTCTATCACTCTTTATAATGAATACACTTCTTATATATATAAAATGTTGATCCAAATGCAATATTTAGGGAGCACATCTAACATAGATTCTCCTGAGTGTGAACACTAATAATTCTAACAAAATGGTTCCACATTAGTATTGCCAAATATGTTAGTTCTCCATCCTGAAAAAAGACACTGAAATACCTTAGAGGGTGATAAAGAAACTTGCCTATTGGTGTTCAGGATTCCCTTCATAGCAGTAAGTTACCTTAAAGTGTATTTTATATTTTCTCATTTTACCTCTTTTCTCAAGTTAACTGGCTGTATGTGTTTAATAATATGAGACTTAAGCTATGAATATACAACTAATACTGACTAATTAAGTATTTATCAGTAATTTTCTTATTTGCTAAGTTTTCACAACTTTAGTAATTCTCAGGAAAGTTTCAATTCATGGTTTGGAATACATAAGACACTGTTAACATTATATAATAAGGGCCTTTTAAACTTTAGAGAGAATTGTTTATTCTATTACAGTGATTGCTTTTTCTTTTTGTTCAAAATTACTTTTGTTTATACTTTATTCTGTTATATGGGAAATGATTCAAGCTGATTAAGAAAATTTTCAGGTCTTACATACATAAAATTGTACAGGTAAGCATTAGAATTACTTATATAATCATATGGCTTTTGTGTACATCTATATCCTACATGTATAACATTTTACATACCACAAGCAGAGATGTTTAAGACAGTGGTGCAATTTTCTTTATGGCATTTTCACAAGAAGGGTTAGGAACAGGTATAACTACCTGGTTATCAAGTGCAGTTTTTGATAATGAGGCTCTTTGGATAACTTCAGCTTCAGTCAACATTTAGTAGTGAGCTAGAGAAATGGTCACTAAAAGTACAGTTTTAGCATTAAATGAAACCACAAATAGTGGAAGTAAATTTTGGCAAATATATTTATGATTTTATAAAAATCACTCTTACTTTTCTATTATTATACTCATATAAATGTATAAACATCCACAGTATTACTTGTCAGCACACATATCTTCAGCTTCAAATGTTATATGCAAGCTTATCTTCCTTCGCTTAGCGGCAAAAGTGCCCAAGTTTACATGGTCTATGCTCTGGACCAGCACTGCTCCTGGATCTAATACTCAACAGCAGTCTTTACCTTAACATATAATCATTTCTCTTGGGTGCATTTTCCTTGAACCACCAAGGAATTGAGGCTAGCAATTCAGTATTCCAGTTCCTATTTCAAGTGACCTTACACACATAGCTCATCACCTCTTTGGAATCTTTTCTTCTTTTGCAGCAGCAAAATAAACCTGGAAAATGGTAATATTTTCTTCTAGAAAGTCACCCTTATTTCACCAAATTCTCTCAAGGTTCTACTCAGGTAAAATTAATTATATTCGTTTTCCTATATTTAAAGATTTTCACAAATTTCTAGTGAACATTTTCATATCTTTCCCAAACTCATACTATGTAACTGGTGAAGCTCTGGGGATGATTGCTTGTCTACAGACTCTGCAGTGACACTTTTGCTGCTGCTGCTGCTGCTGCTTCATCTCAGAGAACTGGCTCATAGTATGAGAGTGTAATATTCTGGTCAGAGTCACCAGTCCTAAACTCAATTTTCCCAGAAGAATTCATGTGTTTAATTTATTTAAGAGGATCAGGTAATATCTAGGAATTAATGCCTTCTTAATAAGTGATCAGTATTTATTCCTGCTGTCTTTCTCCATTTTTTAAAGATTGCATGGAACTAGCTTGGATAGCTAAGGTTGTCATCTCCTGAGATTGCTGAACACTTACTCTTGTTCCTGACAGTGGAGTGTTACATCAGCCAACACTATGTATCTTGTCACCTGAAAGTCACATACACACTTCATGTTCTCTCTGAGTAGTCATACAGATTTTGGTTCATTACTCACTAAATGTTAAAACTTAAAGTGAAGTTGATACTTGTCATCTATTTTATTTGTATGTCCCTTAGATTACTAAATCTCCACATCTTAGAAAACAAAGATCGTCATGAATTCATAAAACAGGAATGTTCTATAATCAAGTTCTGGTATGATAAAATGGTAAAGTAATTTTTCATTGAAGAATATAGAGAAAATAGCTCTTGGTCACTTTTGTTGCAGGTCTCTTCAGACACCTGTCTGCACAATGCGTAGTTTTTTTATTCTGAGTCCACTTCATAGTGATGGCTTTTCCAAAATTTTGAAAAGTTTATGGACACACTTTGGATTTTAATACTTACAACTAATTGTTTCAATTTAGACTAATTGGAAAGAAACCAGCATCAAATTTTTTTTCAAATAAAACAGGAGACTTTTCTCAGTACATGCCTATGTTAACAGCTCTGTATCGGTGGTAGCTATGGTCTTTTCTGGTCTGCTCTCAGATTCAAAGAATGCCAGAAAAAGATGCCACTTGATCAATTAGAAAGTGTGTCATTTTCTATATGTGATAAAAATTTACAGAGCAATGGATATGAAATAGAAAGTTTGAAAAACATACCTCTGAGGAAAAACACTTAAATTACTACTTTTGACATATATTATTATTGTTTATATTATTTGTATTACAATGTTGTATTTAATAAATTAAAGATGTATAACTAGTAAAAATTTTATACATATACAGTTTGTGCATTTCTAATTTTAAAATTCAGAAAAGGCTATGGCTATTTCAATTTTGAGACTAAGGTTAAATAAGTATTATCCAGGAGCTTTTATTTATTTATGACTTTTTAATTTGATTATACATATATGAATGTTTTGTTTGCATCTGTGTCTAAGTACCACTGTCATACCATATCATACAGGCCAATAATACTCAAGAACTAGAATTACAGACGGTCATGAGCCATCTTGTCTTTGCTGGACTTTAACCCAGGCACTTCTCAAGAGTTAAAACTGCTCTTAACTACAGATCCTGGAGGGTTAAAAAAACAGAATGTCACTGTACAGCTACTGTAAATGTATGTTGATGAGAAACTTAGTTTGAGGCTTTGAAAATTGGGCTGAATCCATTAATTTACTACACTAAACATTTTAGGAGCAAAAATCATGTAACTATAAAATATGTGATTTATCATGTTATATTCATGGGGATTTTATAGGATGGTCTCTTTCACTAAGTGCTGCAATATTTTTATACATACAAGCATGCATGTATCTATGTATGTAGAATATTTGAGTGAACTTAAAAATATAATTGGGCACACCTTTTACCACAAGTTTTGAATCCATGTAGTCATTTTCTACTTCTTTATCTTAAAACTAATTTTAAAATACTGAGTTGAATCAACCCATAAATTATTCCTGGTAACCAAGTTATTTATTATTACCAAGTAATTATTATTACCAAGTAATTTACATACACACCAAAGGAAAGATTGTTGAGTGAAACTGTGAAGAGTGTCAGGGTGCTGGTTATGACTGATAACACTAGGACCTTGTTTTCCACTACATGGGAAGGAATCTCTTTTAAACAGAAATTCCAAACAGCATCACTACATGGTCATCTTCAAGAAGTTTGAGGTTGTCTCAATGTATGAAAAATATGGTTTGTCTTAGCATCCCTATTCTCTCTTGTTGGAGGCTCCTAGCTTCACATCTTCAGATGTGAATATGTAGTCTGTAGTAAATACAGAAACCAGGAAAGCAAAAGGGTACCATTGTCAGGATAGGGGTGAAGGTGGGAGCAAGGTAGAGCGAAATAGCAGGCTACAAGTATCTCATCAGGAAAATATAAGAGAGAGGGCATCTTAGGAGTTGAAGGAGCAGATAATACAGAAGAAGTAGGGTGGAAAGTAAAGGATAATAGCAGCAGGACACAATTGATCAAAGAGGGAAATGGGAAAATGTGTGGGTTCGTAGGTAACGGGGAGGGAGATAAATACAGAAAGAGGAATTAGTTAAGGAAAATAGCAACATGGATGGCTAAAAAAAGCTATAAGGAAGCATCTTGTTAATGATTTACTGACCTATCCTGCCCAAAAATGTAAATGGAAAATAGTGCTTTCTTGATAACTCAGAATTAGTTTCTTAATCTTGAATTCGATTTCAGAAAAGATTTAAATTGGATGGGAGTAAAACTGGAAACCATCTAGGCACATTTAGAACCATGTTGATTATACAATTAATATGGTCTGGAAGGTACACTAATGGTCTTTCGCATGATTGTCTTTAATTCTAGATTCTGAGAATGTAAAATTTCATGGGAAGAAACATAAAATAGATGAGTTGAAATAGACCTTTTGCTGATTAAAGCTGTCATGTTATCATGAATTATGACTGTGATTCCACAAGAATTGTGAGTCAAAATATGGATAATTTCAAAAAAGAGCATAGTAAAAATTATATACTATGATGTATTCTCATCTAAATTTTTGGATATCTTTTATGATGTTACCTCAGCTCACCATAGTTTTTGTTCATTTTTGCAAATGTGATTGATATTCTATGCTCATTACAACTGTTTTCGTTGTTAAGTTCAAAATGAGCCAATTTAAAGAAATAGGATTGGATTTCTAAGGTATGAGACTCAGGTGCAATACAGGGACAAAAAGTGTTTATTCTGCATAGGTATGACTGTAAATGTATTTATTGTCCATAATATTCTCTCTGTATAAGAGATATTTGGAGGGTATATAGCAATGTAGGCTAAAGAGAGTATGAAATGGTAAAAGAGAAAAAAAAACAGTTTACTCAAGAATTTTTAGGGAAAATAGAATAATTATATAGCTACACTGTGAAGTGAATCATAAGTTTGATACATAATCTATTATTTTTTTCAGATATATGAAATAGACTTCTATTATGCTTTTAAGATAAATTCATTTTTCATTTATGTCTTCAATCAAGAATGTCCTTTATTTCCAATCTGGACTTGGAGTCCTAGCCAACGTTTTTCTACTGACTGTCTATATTTTCATAATCCTAGGTCACAGACCTCAGCCCATAGATCTGATCTCCTGTCAATTATCCTTCGTTCACATAATGATGTTCCTCACTGCAGGGGATATTTGGCTTACAGACTTATTTGAGTTACTGAACATTGAGAATGACTTCATATGTAAGGCAACTTTTTACACTAGTAGGGTGATGAGAGGCCTCTCTATCTGCACCACCTGCCTCCTGAGTTTGTTTCAGGCTGTCGCAATCAGTCCTAGTACCTCACTGTTGGCGAAATTTAAACATAAACTAAAAAAATACATCATCTGTGCTTTTTTCTACTTTTGGTCTTTCAATTTGTCCTTCAGCAGTAACCAGTTCTTCTCTGTTGGTGCTTATACCAATGTTGGTGCTGAGACCAAACAGATGAAGGTCACTAAATACTGCTCACTCTTTCCCATGAACAACGCAATCAGGGGATTGATTGCAACCGTGTCAACTTTAAGAGATGTGTTTCTTGTAGGAGTCATGCTGACTTCAAGCACATACATGGTGATTATCTTGTGCAGACATCAGAAGCAATGCAAGCATCTTCATAGCATCAGCCACCTGAGAGCATCCCCTGAGAAAAAGGCCACCCAGAC
>NW_022196903.1:53277549-53284028 GCF_008632895.1 Mastomys coucha
TTTTAAGTTGTTTAATAGTTCAAGTAGCAAAGTGAGAGTTTGCATATGACTTAAATAAAATGTGTAGTATCATACATTCATTTAACATTACTGCTCCATTTTAAATGATATCATAAATGTTCCTCTGATACTGAGTTTCCTCAAAAGAATTTCTTACTTATAATGACTTTTTAGTATTTCTCTTGAAAATATTTAATTTAATCTAAATCATCAAGAATAGTTTTAAGATCCCCTTGTAGATTTAATGCTGATTCCTAATTATTATTTTTTCATTATCTCAAACAGAACTTCCTGACTGCAGTTTTCCATCAAGTCCCTCCCCTCCTCCTAATCCCTTCCCATCCACTTCTCTCTCCCAAATTCACTCCCTTCCTCTAAGAAGAAAAGGAGCAGACCTCCCAAGGATAACAGCTGAACATGGCATAGCAAGCTATAGTAAGGCTCGGTACAAACCCTCTTATTAAAGCTAGACGAAGCAACCCAGTAGGAAAAAAATAAAGCCCCAAGCATAGGCAAAAGCGTTAGGGACACCCCCACTCCCAGTTAGAAATCCCGTAAGAACACCCAACCTGCACAGCTATCATATGTATGCAGAGGACCTACCTCAGATCCATACAGGGTCCATGTTTATTGCTTCAGTCTCTGCGATCCCTTGTGATCCTTGCATAGTTGATTCTGTGAGCCCTGTTCTCCTGGTGTCCTTGACCCCTATGCCTCCTATAATCCCTTCTCCCTCTTCTCAGCTCTGATTTTTCTCTGGCTCTGCCTAGTCTTTGCCTATGGAGCTCTGCATCTGCTCTCATCAGTTGCTGAATGATGCTGATCTGGTAACAATTGGGATAGGCAATAATCTCTGAGTATGGCAAAATATCATTAGGGATCATTTCACTGATTTTTTTCCACTTGTGTTTGTTTCTGTCCTGGGTCTGTGGGCTGTTCTGCCTCTCATTCCTGGTGATGCAGACAACATGGGCTTCCTCCAGGGCCAAAGTTGTACCAGACATTGGTTAGCCACTCCCACAACTTCAAAGTCATCATTACCTTAGGACATCTTGCAGACAGGACAGATTGTAGGTAGAAAGTTTTGTGGCTGGGTTGATATCCCATTCCCTCTTCTATGAGCCTTGCCTAGTTATAGAATACCAGTTCAGGTTCCAAATCCCACATAACTAGAAAGCTTCACTAAGGCCACTCATATATCTCAGGTAGTTTCCACTTAGTTTGGTTCTACATCGCCCTTCCCAAGGCCCTGCAATTCTAGCCATCTATTTTAATACTCTCCCTCCATCCCTCCCACCTTCTGCCTGGTCCCTCCTGTCCCCATCCCCACCTAACAAGAATCTGAAAATTCTATTCTTTTTCTTCTTCCTTGGGAGATACATGCATCTCTCTTTGTGCCCTCCTTTTTACTTCGCCTCTCTGGGTCATCTATTATTTTATAGTTAATATCCATTTATAGGAGAGTACATACCATATTTGTCATTTTGAAGCTGAGTTACCATACTCAGGGAGATTTTTTTCTAGATCTATCTGTCTGCCTATAAATTTCATGATGTCATTATTTCTAACAACTCTATTGTGTATATTTACCACATTTACCTTTATTTAGTCATAGGTTGAGAGTCATCTCTGTTGTTTACTGTTTCTCCATATTGTTAATAAAACTTATGTGAACATAGTTGAGCAAGTGTTCTTTTGTGTTTTTAACTGAGTATGCTTTGGGTATATGCCCAGGAATATTATAGCTGGATTTTGAAGTACATTGAATCTCAATTGTGTGAGGAAATGCTATATTGATTTTCAAAGATGCTGTACAAGTTTGCACTCTCCTCAGCAATGGAGGAGTCTTCCCCTTACTCCAGACTCATGCCAGCATAAGCTATCATTTGATATTAATTTTAAGCACTCTGAAGGGTGTAAGTCAAAGTAGCTCTGATTTTCATGTCCCTGAGGGGTAAGAGAAATGTTGAACATTTAAGACTTAACTCAGCCCTTAGAGATTAATCTTTGAGAATACTTTGTTTAGATATGTATCCCATTTTTAATTGGGTTGTTTGGTTTCTTGATGCCTCATTTCTCAGGTTCTTTATAACTGCATTTTAACTCTCTGTCAGATGTGGAGTAGGCAAAAATCTTTTCCCATTCTATAGGCTGCCATTTTATCCTATCGATGATGTCCTTTGCCTTTCATAAGATTTTCGGTTTTATGAGGTCCCCTTCAGCTGCATCCCACTTTGGGCCTGTCACTGGACCTTTTCCTCAGGCTCTTCTCCATTTCCATCCCTGCAGTTCTTTCAGACAGGACCAATTATGGGTCAGAGTTTTGACTAGGGGGTAGCAATCCCATCCCTCATTCAATGATGCCTGTCTTTCTGCTGAAGGTGAGATCTATAAGTTCCCTCTCCCCACTGTAGGGCATTTTATCTAGAGTCTCTCACTGAATCCTGAGAGTCACTCACCTTCCAGGTCTCTGGTACATTCAGGCGGGTCCCCCTAACTTCCTACCTCCCGAGACTGCCTGTTTCCATTCTTTCTGCTCGCCCTCAGGGCTTCAGTCCCTTTCCCACACCAAATACAAGATTATAGTCCCCTCTTCCACACACCCCATGTCCCCTTTCCCTCTGAGATTCCTTCCTCCCTCCCTTGTGATTGCTTTCTTCTCCCTCCCAAGTGGGACTGAGGCATCCTCACTTGGGCTCTTCAGCTTGTTGACCTTTTTGAATTCTGTAGACTGTATCTTGTGTATTCTGTATACACACACACACACACACACACACACACACACACACACACACATATATATATATATATATATATATATATATATATATATATATATATATATATGGCTAATATCCACTTATTAGAGAGTACGTACCATGCATGTTCTTTTAGGTCCGAGGTACCTCACTCAGGATGATATTTTCTAGTTTCATCCATTTGCCTGCAAAACTCAGGATGTCCTCCTTCTTAATAGCCAAGTAGTATTCCATTGTGAACTACATTTTCTGTATCCATTCTTCTGTGGTGGGACATCTGGGTTGCTTCTAGCATCTGACTATCATGAACAAGGCTGCTATGAACATAGTAGAACATGTGCCCCTGTGGCATGGTGGGGCATCTTTTGGGTATATTCCCAATAGTGCTATTGCTGGGTCTTCAGGTAGATCTATTTCCAATTTTCTCAGGAACCTCCAGATTGATTTCCAGAGTAGTCATACCAGTTTACAATCCAAGAGGCAATGGAGGAGTGTTCCTCTTTCTCAACATCCTTGCCAACATGTGTTGTCACCTGAGGTTTTGATCTTAACCATTCTGGTTGATGTAAGGTGGCATCTCAGGGTTGTTTTGATTTGGATTTCTCTCAACATTAAGAAATTTGAACATTTCTTTAGGTGCTTCTCAGCCATCTGAGAGTCCTCTGTTGTGAATTCTCAGTTTAATTATGTATTCCACATTTTTTGATTGGGTTGTTTGGCTTTTTGGTGGTTAACTTCTTGAGTTCTTTACATATTTTGTATATTAGCCCTCTATCAAATATGGGGTTAGTGAAGGTTTTTTCCCAATCTGTAGGTTGGTGATTTGTCTTATTGACTATGTCCTTTGCCTTACAGAAGCTTTTCTATTTTCATGAGGTCCCATTTATCAATTCTTGACCTTAGAGCATGAGCCATTTAAGTTCTGTTTAGGAAATTTCCCCCTGTGCCAATGAGTTTAAGGCTCTTTCCCACTTTCTCTTCTATTAGATTCAGTGTATCTGGTTTTATGTTGGGGTCTTGATCCACTTCAACTTGAACTTTGTGCAAGGTGACAAATTTGGCTCTATTTTCATTTTTCTATATACAGACAGTCAGATAGACTAGCACCATTTATTGAAGATGCTTTTTTCCATTGTATATTTTGGGCTGCTTTGTCAGAGATCAAGTGTGCATAAGTGTGTGGTTTTATTTCTGGGTCTTCAATTCTATTCTATTGATCAATGTGTCAGTTCCTATCAGTTTTTATCACCATTGCTCTGTAGTAAAGCTTGAGGTCAGGGATGGTGATTTCCCCCAGCCATTCTTTTATTGTTAAGATTTGTTTTCGCTATTCTGGGTTTTTTGCTTTTCCAGATGAATTTGATAATTGCCCTTTCCATGTCTTTCCAATTTCAATTGCATTGAATCTGTAGATTGCCTTTTCTAAGATGGTCATTTTTACTATGCTAACTCTGCCTATCCATGAGCATGGGAGATCTCTCCATTTTCTGATATCTTCTTCGATTTCTTTCTTGAGAAATTTAAAGTTATTGTCATACAGATCTTTCACTTGTTTGGTGAGAAGTTACCCCAAGGTATTTTACATTATGTATGGCTATTGTGAAGGGAGCTGTTTTCCTAATTTCTTTCTCAGCCTGTTTATCTTTTGTATAAAGGAAGGCTACTAATTTGTTTGAGTTAATTTTATATCCAGCCACTTTGCTGAAGTTGTTTATCAGCTGGAGTTCTCTGGTAGAATTTTGGGGGTCCCTTATATATACTATAATATCATCTGCAAATAGTGATATTTTTATTTCTTCTTTGCCAACTTGTATCACCTTGATCACTTCTTGTTGTCTTATTGTTCTAGCTAACACTTCAAACACTATATTGAATAGTGTTTGAATAATAGTGGGGTAGAGTGAGCATCCTTGTCTTGTCTCCAATTTTAGTGTGATTGCTTCAATTATCTCTCCCTTTAATTTGATATTGGTTTGCAGTAAATTGCATATATTATGTTTAGGTATCGGCCTTGCGTTCCTGATCTCTCCAATACTTTTAACATGACGGGGTGTTGTATTTTGTCAAAAAAAATGTTTTTTGCATCTAAGGAGATAATCATGAGATTTTTTTTTCATTGAGTTTGTTTATATAGTGGATTACATTGATGGATTTTTGTATATTGAACCAACCTTGCATCTCAGGGCTGAAGCCTACTTGCTTGTGGTGAATGATGGTTTTGATATATTCAGTTTGCAAGAATTTTTTTTTTTAGATATTTTCTTTATTTACATGTGAATTTCTCCTTTCCCAGTTTCCCCTCCAAAAAACAAAAAAACAAACAAAAACAAACCCCTGTTGCATCCCCCCTCCCCATTCCTGCCACCCCGCCCTCTCCCACTTTCTGGCCCTGGCATTCCCCTACACTGGGGCACAGAACCTTCACAGGGCCGAGGTCCTCTCCTCCTATTGATGATCGATTTTGCAATCCTCTACCATACACATGCTGCTTGAACAATCAGACCCCTCTATGTGTGTCTCCCTTTTCATTTCTGATTTTGTTAATTTGGATACTACCTCTGGACCCTTTAGTTAGTTTGACTAGGGGTGTATGTATCTTGTTCATTCTCTCAAAGTATCAGCTTTTGATTTTGTTGATTCTTTGTACTGTTCTATTTGTTTCTATTTGGTTGATTTGGGGCCTGAGTTTTACTATTTTCTGTCCTCTACTCCTCTTGGGTGTGTTTGCTTCTTTTTGATCTAGAGCTTTCAGGTGTGCTGTTAAGTTGCTAGTGTAAGATCTCTCCAGTTTCTTTACAAGGGCACTACATGGTATAAATTTTCCTCTTAGCACTGCTTTCATGGTGTCCCATAAGTTTGGGCATGATATGTCAACATTTTCACTAAATTGCAGAAGTCTTTAATTTCTTTCTTATTTTTTCCCTGACCAAGTTATCACTGAGTAGAGAGTTGTCCAGCTTCCACATGTATGTGGGCTTTCTGTTGTTTTTGCTGTTATTGAAGACCAGCCTTAGGCCATGGTGATATGATGGGATGCATAGGATTATTTCAGTCTTCTTGTATCTGTTGAGAGTTGTTTTGTTACCAATGGTCCATTTTAGAGAAGGTACCATGAGATGCTGAGAAGAAAGTGTACTCTTTTGTTTTAGGGTGAAATATTCTGTTCAATCCATTTGGATTTGTAACCTCCATTAGCTTTACTGTGTCTCTGTTTAGTTTCTGTTTCAATGACCTGTCCATTGGTGAGAATTGGTTGTTGAAGTCTCCCACTATTATTATGTGGGGTTCAATGTATGTATTGAACTTTAGTAAGGTTTCTTTTATGAATGTGGGTGCCTTTGCATTTAGGGCATAGATGCTTAGAACTGAGACTTTCTCTTGGTGGATTTTTCCCTTTAATGAATATGAAGTGTCTTTCCTCATCATGCTTGATAACTTCTTGTTGCAAGTTTATTTTATTGCATATTTGGATGGCAACTCTAGCTTGGGACCATTTGCTTGGAAGAAATTTTTCCATCTTTTTATTCTGAGATATTCTCTGTCTATGTTATTGAAATGTGTTTCTTGTATGCTGCAAAATGCTAGATCTTTTTTGGGTAGCCAGTCTGTTAGCTTATGTCCTTTTATAGATGAGTTGAGTCCATTAATATGAGAGATATTAAAGACAGAATACTCGGGCTGGTGAGATGGCTCAGCGGGTAAGAGCACCGACTGCTCTTC
>NW_022196903.1:53284039-53361760 GCF_008632895.1 Mastomys coucha
CGGGCTGGTGAGATGGCTCAGCGGGTAAGAGCACCGACTGCTCTTCAGAAGGTCATGAGTTCAAATCCTAGCAACCACACATTACGGGTGGCTCACAACCACCCGTAATGAGTTCTGACGCCCTCTTCTGGTGCATCTGAAGACAGCTACAGTGTACTTACATATAATAAATAAATAAATCTTTAAAAAAAAAAAGACAGAATACTCTTGGTTCCTGTTATGTTTGGTTTTGTAGGTGGCTTTGTGTGCTTGTGATTCTTTCCTTTTGGCTTTGTGGAAGGATGTTTAATATCTTGTCTTTTCTTCTGTGTAAGTGCCTTCCTTCTGTTGGAGTTTTCCTTCTAGGATCCTCTGTAGGATTGGACTGATAGATAGATATTGTTTGAATTTGGTTTTGTCCTGGAATATTTTGGTTTCTCTATCTATGTTGATTGAGACGTTCGCTGGATATAGTAGCCTAGGCTGGCATTTGTGTTCTCTTAGAGTCTGCTTGACCTCTGACCAGGCTCTTCTGGCTTTTAGTGTCTCTATTGAGAAGTCTGGTGTAATTATGATAGGTCTACCTTTGTATGTTACTTGGCCCTTTTCCCTTGTAGCTTTTAATATTCTTTCTTTGTTCTGTGCATTTCATATTTTAATTATTATGTGATGAGAGAATTTTCTTTTCTGGTTCCATTTATTTGGTGTTCTGTAGGCTTCTTGTACCTTTATGGTCATCTCTTTCTTTAAGTTGGGGAAGTTTTCTTCTATGATTTTGTTGAAGACGTTTTCAGGTCCTTTGAGTTGGGAATCTTTGTTCTTCTCTATTCCAATTTTCATTATGTCCTGAACTTCCTGGATGTTTGGGGTTAGGAGACTTTATATTTGCATTTTCATTGACAGTTGTTTCCATCTCTTCTACAATATCTTCTACATCTGAGATTCTCTCTTCTATCTCTTATATTCTGTTGGTGATACTTACATCTGCAATTCCTGACCTCTTTCCTAGGTTTTCCATTTCTAGGTTTGCCTTCATTTGTGTGTTCTTTATTGTTTCTACTTCCACTTTTAGGTCTTGGGCTGCTTTATTCAATTCCTTCACCTGTTTGGCTATGTTTTCTTGTATTTCTTTAAGGGATTTATTTGTTTCCTCTTTAAGGGCTTCTACCTGTTTACCTGTGTTTTCCTATATTTCTTTCAATGAGTTATTTATATCCTTCCTAAAGAACTCTATTATCTTCATGAGATAGGATTTTAGGTCAGCTTCCTGATTTTCAGCTGTGTTGGTGTATTCAGGGCTTGCTGTGGTGGAAGCACTGGGTCCCGATGATGCCCAGAAGCCATATTGGCTTCTGCTGCTTATGGTATTGTGCTTGGCTTTCATTATCTGGTTATTCCTGGTGTTTGCTGGTCTGGGTGATTCTGTCTGGAGTCTGCCTCTTTTGTCCCTGGGTTGCTTCAGGTTTCCTGGTAGGCCTGAAGCCCTGGCTGTAGCAGACCACCTGTGGGGCCTTCCAATTGGGGGCTCTTCAGAAGAGCAGAGAAGCTGCTGATTGATCTGTTGCCATGGCTGAAGTATATCTCCTGGGAGGCCTTCAGACTGTTGGGTCTTCAGAGGAGCAATCAAGCTGTTTTGCTGTGTGAAGTTATTCTATAGGGGACCTCTGGAGAGTGGTTTCTGTTTCCCTCTGTGCAGTAGAACTCCAAGGAGGCTTTCAGTTTGTTGGGTCAGTTGCCCTGCATGCCACAGTTCCCCTGGGAGGTCTTCAGACTGTGGTGTCTGTTGTCCAGTTGCCCTGTGTACAGAGGAATTCCTGGAATACCTTTCAGCTGTGGTGTCTTCAAGGGAGCAGACAAGCTGGTGATCAGTTGCTCAGTTGCCCTGTGGGCAGCAGATCTCCTGGGATGCCAGTTACCCCTGAGTGCAGTGGATTTCCCAGGATATCTCAAGCTGTCATGTCAGATGCCCTGAGTGCAGCAGATCTCCTGGAGTGGCTCAGGATATGGTGTCTTCAGGAGAGGAGTCTATCCCAGCAGAAAGGACCGCACAAAAGGGGATTGGTATTCAGAGCACAGGAGTTTTGGGGGGTGATGGGTCCCAAGTCCTCTAGACTCCCAGCAGCAGCTGTGGGACTTCGTTAGGGTTCTTACCAACTCCTCTGAGTACAGCAAATCTGGGATGGCTCAGGATAGGGTGTCTTCACAGGACTTGACTACCTAGCAATTGCATATTATATTTTTCAAAGGCTTTTTCTGAATTTATTGAGTTGATCATGTGGCTTTTGTGCATTTATGTGGTTTATTACACTTATTATGTTGTATTGTTGAGCCATCCCTGCATTTTAGAGAGAAATATAGAATGATCATGGGTAGACTTTTCTTTTCCTTTTAATGTATGCCTGTGTTCTGTTTGTAACTATTTTATCTATTTAGCTAGTCCATTCTCCTCAGGGATATCAGCCTGTAGGTTTCCTTTTTTGTTGAGTCTTACTTGGTTTTGGTTTTAAAGTTACACTGCCTTTGTAAAAGTAGCTTGAGAGTGTTCCTTATGTTTCTTTGTGTTTTTTTAAAAAAAAAATAGTATGAGAAGGATGGGCTCTAGACTTTCTTTGAATGTCTGGTAGACATTCTGCTGTGAATTTATTGGTCCTAGAATTTCCTTGGCTGGAAGGCTTTTATTATTACTTGTCTCCTCATTTGTTATTGGCCTGTTTAGATTGTTAAAATCTTGGTTTGATTTTGTGATTTGACAGAATCTAAAAAGTCATACAGGTCCTTCAGATTTTCCTGTTTACTGGAGTACATGTTTTAAAAATATCCTCTTACAATAGCCTGAATTCCTTTTGTGTCTCTTATAATAGTTTCCTATTTGTTCATTTCTGACTGTGTTGTTTGGTTCTATCCATCTATCTATCTATCTATCTTGGTTAGTTCAGCCAAATGCCTTCAATTACATTTATTCATTCTTTGTAGTGTTTTCTTTGCTTCTGTGTTATTGATTTCTACTTTTATTGTTATTTCTTGCTATCAACTAGGTTGTATTTGGTTTTTACCAATGTTTTGAGTTATGTAATCATGTCATTTATTTGTGCTGTTTGCTTTTATTTTTAATGTAGACACTTAGAGCTATAAATTTTCCTCATAGGACTGCTTTCAATGTATCCCAGAGGTTTTGTCTTATTATTTTCATTTTTACTTAGTTATAGGAAGTTTTTAATTTCTCTATTGATTCCTTTTTGGACACCATCATCATTTTATTATGTGATGTTTAATCTCTAGAGTGATTTTACTTACTAGAGATTTCTTTGCTGTAAATATTACATTTTATTGCAATGTGGTCAAATTGGATACAATGAGCAATTTCAAACTTTGATTTTTAATGATTTGTTTTTCATTTTAGGATTTGTTCTAATTTAGAAAAGTGCCTATTGCTGCAGAGTAAAATTTGTATTCTTTGATGTTTGATTAGAATATTCTGTAGGTACCTGTTAAATACATTTGATTGTAATATCATCTATTTATTTGGTGTTTCTATTTATTTTTGTCCAGATGACCTGTCTATTGGAGAAAGTTGGGTATTAAAATCATCTACAATTAATGGGTTGATGTTAATCTGTGTCTTTTAATACCCCTGCCCAATAGAAGCATTGCAATTGTGGCTGCTGTGTCACAGGTGCGTCAGTAGGTGGCAGAGAAGACGCTTTATCTGTCCTCAGTGTTCGCACATATGGACATGTGAATGATTAGTAGCCTAACATTCTCTGAAAAAACAGAGCTTGAGACCATCATCATTCTGGTACCAGGGTGCTTGGACAGGGAGCTAGCCTAAGACAACAACCACTCTGGCACCAGTCAGGCTGGGACTAGCCAGAGACCTGCTAGAAGAACCCAGTCTGGTCTATGATGCCCAGAAAGGGAGCTAGCCTGAGATGAACACCAGTCTTGCACTGCCCAGACCTGGGGAAGGAGGGGAGACAATGCTCAAGATGACTCTGCCCTCCACCATAATGCATAATGCCTAATGTTAGAGGGCTAACAGGGCATAAGACTCCTAAGATCACTCCTGAAATACTCAAATGTTCAGACTCTGGACATCACTAAGAAGAGCAAGTAAGTGATAGAGTAATAGAAGAGAAAGAGGAACAGAAAGATGTGAGCACAACTAAGAAAGACAGAATTCAATGTTAGTTTAAAAAAGAAAAAAAAAAAAACAGCCTGATATGAGTAGCCAGTGATGCCACCTGGGACCATGACGAGGTCTTGGCCTGTGCTGACACTGGCGGGTGTGGGGTAGGGGTGGTGTCTGGGTCTGTTGCCCTGCAGCAGTGGTCTGTTACCACCAAAGTGCAGGAGGATATCCTAGGTCTGGACTGCCTCTAGGGATATGTTGATGTGTGAGGACTGTGAAGAACTGGCCCCACCCCTTACCTGGTCTTCCTGAGAGAAATGGCCCTAAAGGCATGAGAGCAAGAGAGCTTTCTTTGCCCCTAGCCAGCCTACTCCAGAGAGTTCCCTGCACACTTCGGGAGTTGCAATTGAGAGGGTGTGGGAGAACTGACCCTACCACTCATCTCCCTCTGATGGCTTGGACCAGGGTGAGTTACCCTTCTTCCCCCTCTCCCTTTACCACCTATGGCAGGCAGGAATTCTGGCTCTGGGATCATGAAAGCAGGAGAGCTGGACTTGTCCTTCCATCTGTCCCTGCACCTCACCTGGGCAGCACAATAGAGTTAACCTAGGATGTGGGACTTAATGAGAGAGTTGGCCCTGAGGGCTTGGGTGTGGGAGAGCTGGTCCTGTCTCTTGTCTCCTGTACAGTGGCTTCAACAAAGAAGAGATCCCCTCCTCTCTCTTTTGCCCTTACCACCAGAGGTGAGTGGGAAAGTTGCCTCCCCCCATCCCCCCACCCCCCCCCACCCCCGACAGTATCATGAGACCAGGAGAGCTATCCCTGCCCTTCACATGCTGCAACACTTGAGAAAGCAAGTCCTGCACCTCACCTTGGCAGCAGCATATAGCTGGCCCTGGTGGCAGGGTTTGTGGATGATCTGGCCACAAGGGAATGAGCATGTGAGTCAGCAGGCTGACAAGCTCAGATACCTCTCAGGCCCAGATGAAGGCTTTTGAATTGACCTGCCTAAACATCTACCCTATCGATGAACTACCACCGTGTATGAAGTGCCAAAGTGCCATTTCTACAAAGGCAAACTACAGGATCTCCATGACACAGGGCAACAACAGGATATCTGACAGGAGTCCCAGAGAGGATCCAGTACTGATAGAGGAGTGGAAGTCAGAGGCCTCCTACCAGGGCAACGAGTCATTGCAATGAAATTTGTAAGAAAGAAGTGTGGACAAAAGTGAATATGGTGGGACAACCGTGACACACTACAGATTCCATCATCAGATTATTTTTCTTTGTCGGGAGGGAGGTTGCAAGAGTGAAGGGCCAGTACAAGAGGAAAGGAGTTCTGGTACATGATGTGAAGTTCACAAATAATTAACAGAAAAGAAATTAGGTATCCCTGAGTTTGGTGTATATATGTTTACAGTAGTAGTTTCTTATTCGTTCACTGTTTCCTTGATTAGAATGAAGTGTCCTTCTTCATCTCATCTAATTAGCTTTAGGGCAAAGTCCATTTCGCCAGATGTTTGGATAGTGCCTCTTACTTTCTTTCTGGTTCCATTTAATTGAAGTACTTTTGCCCATTATTTTACCTCAACAAAGTGTTTAAAACTATGATGTGTTTCATGTAGGCAGCAAGCAGAGGGTTTCCTGATCCTTTCAGTCACTCTGTAATTTTTGGGTGGAGGCCATTCATGCTTAAATTATTATTAAAATGCGTGTGTGTGACCTCTGGTCATGATGTTGATTTTTGGAGTTATGTACTCTATGGTATTCATTGTTTTAATAATTATAGTTTTATATTGTTTCCACTGTCTCTGCTTTCATTATTCCTCTTTTCAGGCCAAAATAATGTTCCATGTATTTTCCTGTAGGATGATTTGTTGAATTTATTTTTTATGCTGTTAATGTAGAAATTTTTTCTTTCTCCCTCAATCATGGTAGTCATTTTTCTGGGTATATCATTTTAGATGGGATGTTATTTAAGACTTGGGAAATATTGCTTCAGGCTCTTCTAGCTTTAAAGTTTTCTCTTGAAAAATCAGCTGTTCTTTTGGTGAGTTTTTCCTCCATTTGTGATTCGCTGTTACTCTCTTGCAGCTTTTAATACACTTTTTTGTTCTGTATATTTAGTTTAACTATGAGATAACATGGAAATTTTCTTTTCTCCCCCCCCCCCCGTATTGTTTACTCCTGTGTTTCTCTGGGTTTGTCTTTCTTAATGAGGGGCAGTTTACTTCTGTTATCTTTTTGGAGATCTGGCCTTGCTATTTGACATGGAATACTTCTCTCTTACTTGTACCTATAATTTGAAAGTTTGTGGGGTTTTTTTGTACTTTTTTTGTTTTTTACAGTGTCCCACATACTCAATACTTTCTAGGCATGTACTCTACCAACTGAGCCACATCCCAGCCACCAAATTGAATTTTTGCTGATAATACATTGCCTCACTTATGTGTGCTCTGTAAGAAAGACTACTTTTCTTGAGTGTGTTTGGAGGAGTTAACACTATCTTAATTGTTTCAGAAGAGCTGTTAATTTCTAGGTGAGACCCGAAGTCACTGTCAAGTAAGTATGGAGACCTCCATGAATGTTTTGGAAGAAGGGAAAATACTTTGGGGAAGCTAAAATGTTTTATTACTTTTTTAAGTGGGATATTATTATTGTTACTTTTGTTTTGTTCACAAGGACTGGGATCATTTAACCCACATATGGCCTGGAGAGAATATCTCACACATGGGAAACCCAGTGCTCAGCTGTTCCTACACTACTGTTCTCCTAAAATTAGGGAAGTTCACTTTTCCATTTGATGGTTCTACATTGTAACAATGTCAAGGTCAAAACTGACTTTTCCAGGTGACATGATAATTATCTGTCTGGAGGGAGATGAGCTGATGGCATTTCTTCCTTATAACTACTTCTCAGGGCCTCATTCCACATGGATGTTTATCAAAGGCCCAGCTGGGTGAGTGTTTCTTTTATTCTTCATTATAGTGAGAGCTGTGAGCCAGTGTTAGAATGAAGCAGGGTTTTCGATAATAAGTGATTAGAGAATTCTCTGCTTAGAATTTTACTTTTGAGCCATACTGTATCATAAACAAACACAACAAACGCTACAGACTTGGAAATATCAGTGTAATGATTTATAAAAGAACACACATTTCACTTAATATGAAAATATAATATCTCATGATTATACACACATACACACATATATATGTGTATATACATATATATATACATATACATATGACAGTAGAAGGGGTTATTAGAAAGAGGACAGGGCCCTGAACAAAGTTGAATAGAGTTATGAAAGGCTCATAGGATGAAGATGCTCAATGGGTATTATATATCAAATAAAAATGTCATGAAACCTATCATTTTTTTACAATGGGTATATACTGTAAAACTGTACACTTATGTAAAAAGAAACCCCAAGTACACTATTTTAATCAGTATATCTGACTAGGAAATCTTGACAGTGTACTCTAAAAATTCTAAGGACATGTTTCTACCTAGGTAATAGCAATTGTGTTAGTTTTCCATCCCTGTCACAAAACACTTGAAATAGAAGGTGAAAAACAGAGAACACACATTCATTGCTTTGCAGGACTACATTTATAATGCTAAGATACATTTAAATTGTATTTTGTATATTCTCATTTTACTACTTTTCTCAAATTAGCAGACTATATTCATTTATTTATATGAAATTTAAGCTAGGAATATCCAATAAATATAACTTATTCAGTGTTTATCAATAATTTTCTAGTCTGCTAAATTTACATATTCTTAAGAATTCTTAGGAAAGTTTCAACTCATGGCCTATAAAGCCAAAAAAGATGTTTTTAACATTATATAATACATTTAATATTTTTACATAGATTTGTTTCTTCTATTGCATTTACTTTTAATAAAATGATCATTTCTAGATACCTCAGAAGGATCTGAATACTTCACCTCACTTATTCATGGAATCTTTGTAAATTTATCCTTACAAAAATGTAAACTGGAATTTTCAGTATTTTGGGTATTTTAATAAATTTAATAAGTTCAGTTTTAATATTTTTTGTTTTCTAAATTGAACCTTGCAATGTTGATATGATGCTATAATGAGTAAGTTTTCCATTAGCACTGAGAAAATATTTGAAATTCTCCAGGAGGATCAAATTATTTAAAGTAAAAATCCTCAGTTTTCTCTAGTAGTTACAAATACAATTACTTGCTAAAATATAACAAACCCCATAAAGAATGCCAACAAATTTAAGTTTAGCTACTGAATATCACAAATTCACTTCTATTTTGCTAGAATATGATTTAGTAATGTACATAAGAGAATCAAATCAACAATGAAGGCAGATGTGGTGCCACACTCTTATGATCCCAGCACTTTCAAGGCTAAGGCAGGAACATTATGAGTTTGATTAAAGTCAGTCTGAACCACAGGGTGAAGTCCTATCTAACACACACACACACACACACACACACACACACACACACACACACACACAAACACACACACACACTCATATAATACAGAAAAAATTGAATTAAAGTAGAAATGGATAATTTAGAATTCTGAAAATATTGTTTAAAAATGCAACAAAATTCTGCCAGTTAATGTCATTAAGTCACTGGCCACAGAGTAGTCACACCACAAAAACCACATGATATAAAAATTATATTATGTTTGAAACTATTACCGAATTTTCAGTTTGTGTAACTCACTGGTGCACTAGACAGAGCCTACAGGTCTCATTAACTCAACCAAAAAACAGAGGACACATTCTCCACTTTGTCCATTTTCCTTAAATTTCATTTTATTTTCATGAACTTATAATGATATAACTCAATTTTTCACTCAGGTGTTATTGTTATTCATGAACACAGTCTTAACATACACTTTGTTATTGATCTATTCTTAGGCCCAGTAGTCCAATAATTACACACACACACACACACACACACACACACACACACACATTTTCAATGAATATTTTTATATTTTTCCCAAATTCTTGTTGTGTAACTTATGATGAAGATCAGAGAATCTAAGTCCTGTCATTTGCAAGAGTAAAAAATGCTCTTAACCACTGAACTATCTCCCTAGCTCTCATCCTGGAACTTTTAAAAGACAGAACATCACTATATAGTTACTAAAAATATATGTTGGTGAGAGAATCAAATGTTTGACTCTGGCAATTGGGATGAATCCATTCCTTTAATAGATTAAACTTTTGGGGCTAAAAATTATGTAAGTATAAAATATGTGATTCATGGTATCATATACACGGAAATGTTATCGGATGGTCTCACCCACTAGTTTCTGCATAGTCTCTATACATGCATGCATATACCTATATATGTGAAATATATAAGTGAACTTGAATATATAATTTGGCACTCTTTTTAACACAAGAAAGTATAGTCATCTTTATTTCTCTATCACAAAGCTGACTTTAAAGTACTAAATTAAATTAATTCAATATTAAATTGATCTTGGTAACCAGGACGAATAAGTCGCATAAACACCATAGGTATTGATGATGTATCATAACACCGAGGCCCTTGATTTTCACTTCATGGGAAGAAATCTCTTTAAAACAGAAATTTCAAAACAGAATCACTCTATGATCATCTTCGGTGAGTTCATGTTTGTAATAATAACGTGTTGAAAATTAACATGCTTGTCTTACAGTCACATGTTCTCTTTTATTGTAAAGAATCACATCTTCAACTGTGATCATGTAGCCTGTAGAAACTACAGAAACCAGGGATGTAAAACAAGACCATTGCCAGGATAGGGCTAGGGGTTGGGGGCCAGGGCGTGGAAGCAATAGAAAAGAGAATGGCAGAACAGCAGAACAGCAGAATACAAGTGATCTCATAAAGGAAATGGGAAAGTAGGAGATTGGGTAGGGGTGCTTAGGGAGGTTGAAGGAGAAGAAAGAGGAGAAGAAAGGGGGAAATTGTGTGATACCAGTGCTCTCACTGTGAAAATGGAAAAGGGAAACTCTTTAGGAAGGGGGAGAGAGGTAAATCTAGAAGAAGCTGGGAGGATACTAAAGGGGAGTAGCAGAATACAATTGGTCTGATAAGGAAAATGGAAAAATGGAAAGGTTTTTAGGTTTAAGGAAGATAAATACAGAAGGTGGAGGAGGTGGGTAAATTAACAACATAGATGGCTGGAAAAGCCATAATGGATCATACTGTTAATGACTTTCTTCCTTCCCCCACAAAAACAAAGAGAAAAATAGTGTTTGTCATGATACCTATGAGTTAGTTCTTTAAACTTGGAGTTCCCAAAGGGTTGAAATTAGATGGGAACTGAAGCAGACGACCATTTAGGACCATAATTAATTGTTATACTATTAATAGAGTGTGGAAAGTACATTAATGATCTCCAACTGTATATATGTCATCCATTCCAAATTCTGGTGGTAAAAACAGATGAATTGAGAAAGACATTTTGCTGATAAAATAGTGAGACTATCATGAATTAAAACTGTGATTCCATTAGAATTATGAGTTAAAACATGGATAGTTGCAAAATAGAGCACACTAAAATCATGTACTATGAAACTCACACCTCAGTTTTTTGGATTTCTTTTGTGATGTTTTTTCCCAGAATGATGTGATTTTTGTTGAGTTGTGAAAATGTGATCAATATTCTATGCTCATCATTACTGGTTTAGGTGATAATTACAAAATGCCACAATTTAAATCAATAGGAATATTTTTCTAAGGCATGAGGCTCAAATGCAATATGGGCACACCAAATGTTCATTCTGTATAGATATCACTGTGAATGCATCTATTTTCCTTAATGTGAAATGTGTATAGGAGATACATGTAAAGCATATAGAAATTTAAGCTATGATGTACAGTCTGGAACATTAAAGGTAATAGACACAGGATATCAATAATGAGTAGGTAAAACAGAACATATATACATTATAAATACATAGAGCCTATAATCAAAAGTTAGATGCATATTCTATCATTTTTTCTAGATATGTGAAATATGCTTCCTCTCTGCCTTTTTTCCTCTCAGCTTTTACAATGAATAGTCTTTTCACTTATGTCCTCATTTGAGAATGTCCTTTATTTCCAAGCTGGACTTGGAGTCCTAGCCAATATGTTTCTCCTTTTTTTCTATACTTTCATAATCCTAGGTCAAAGACCTAAGCCCATGGACCTGATCTCCTGTCAACTGACCTTCATTCACATAATGATGATCCTCACTGGAGGGGACACTTTGTTTGCAGACATATTAGAGTCACTAAAATTTGGAAATGACATCAAATGTAAGACAACTTTTTACATAAACAGAGTGATGAGAGGCCTCTCTATCTGCATCACCTGCCTCCTGAGTGTGTTCCAGGCTGTTACAATCAGTCCCAGTACCTCTTTGCTGGCAAGGTTTAAGCATGATGTACAAAAATACATCATCTATGCTTTTTTCTATCTTTGGTCCTTCAATTTGTTATTCAGTAGTAGGTGGTTCTTCTATGTTGCTCGTTTTACCAATGTGAGTAAGACCCACCAAATGAAGGTCTCTAAATCCTGCTCTCTCTTCCCCATGAACTACATCATCAGAGGATTGACGTTAACAGTGGCAATGTCCAGAGATGTGTTTCTTGTAGGAGTCATGCTGACCACAAGCACATACATGGTGATTATCTTGTGCAGACATCAGAGGCAATGCAAGCATCTTCATAGCATCAGCCACCTGAGAGCATCCCCTGAGAAAAGGGCCACCCAGACCATCTTGCTTCTGGTAGTTTTCTTTGTGGTCATGTATTGGGTGGACTTCATCATCTCATTCACTTCAATCCTGTTATGGATTTATGACCCAATTGTCCTGACTGTTCAAATGTTTGTGATGAATGCCTATCCTACAATTACTCCTTTGGTACAAATTAGTTCTGATAAGAGAATAATCAATGTGCTGAAAAACTTGAGGTCAAAATGATACCATATTTTTTTAAAGAAGGTAATTTTTCTCTTCTTTAAAAAAAGAAATTTATTTCTTTTATTTATAAGTATAAATTTTGTGCCATCATGTATGCATGTTTCTATTCCTGGTGCCCAGAGAAGTCAGAAGAGCTCATGGGGTCCTCTGGAACTGGAGTTACAGAGGTTTTAAGGCTCCATGCTGATGCAACCCCAACATTTTTTTCCTAAAAAATATTCTTCTTAAACTTTAATGGTTCAAGTATCAAAACAAGATTCTTTATATGATTTAAATAAAATTTGTGGCACCACACATAAATATTCTTTGACATTTCTGCTGCCAAGAAGTATAGAGTTCTTTAAGTTTATTGTACACCATAAGTTGATATTTCCACATGAATTCTTTTACTCTTTCATTTTTACTTTATATCATAAATCTTGATGCTGAACTCTTGATGTTGAAGTTACTCAAAGATGCTCCTTGGTGAGAGTAATTTTTTAAGCTTCATTGGAATATATTTTAATTTACTCTAAATATTTAAGAACCGTTTAAATATCCTATTGTAGCTTCAATTCTGTTCCCTAGTTATAATTTTGCTGGGTCATAAAATAATGTGAATTTAGATTTTCCATTTTTTTACTTAATGTGTTACTTATGAGTTATAGATTCTGTTTATTTTCACTTCATTTCATCTACAATTATTAAAATATTATTGGTAAATAAAAACTGTTTATCTATACATATGTGTTATACAATGTGCTTTTTGTGTATGTATGTATATGTGTATGTACAAGGATGCATATGCATGTGCGTATGGAGGCTTGGCGACAACCTTAGCTTATCTTCATATGGTATTTACCTTGTATTTTGAGTATCTCTCATTGTGACATGAGACTTGCCAAATAGGCCAGGATGGTATTCCCAGGGATTCTCCTCTCTTTGCCTGTCCAGCTCTGAAATTACAATTTGAATCTCTATGCCCTCATTAATTTTTATTGAAAATAACTTTTTTCATACAATATATTCTGATTAGTGTTTCTCTCCCCAATCCGTACCAGTTCCTTCCCACCTCCCCTCTTATCTGGATCTAGACTCTTTTTGTCTCTTCTTAGAGAACAAATAGGCATCTAACTAATAATAATAAAATAAACAAGAATAAGAAGCAAAAACAAACAAATCTGAATAGGACAAAAAAATCAAAGAGAAAAGCAGGGGGAGAAGAAACACATACAGACCTAGAGCTGCATAAGTTCACACACACAGGAATCTCAGAAAATCACCAAACCAGATGCCACCATAATACATATAGAAAGTACTTGAAACAGGGCAAAAAGATTGCTATAAGTCCATCTTATGAAGCAAAGAGCCTCCAAAGATGCCATTGAGTTCATTTTCTGTTGGCTGTCTTCTGCAGGGCATGGGGCCACCCTTATAAGTGGTTTGTTTGCCTAGTAAGACTCCCTTGGAGAAAACTAACTTTTCATTTACAAGTGCCTATCAATCAGTTAGAGATAGCTTCTGGGTTAGGGATCGGGTATGTGTCCACTTCTCCTTTTTGCTCTAGAACCCTATCTGTGCAGACCCCCATAGGTCCTTTACATGCTGCCTCAGTCTCTGAGTTTATATCTGTGTTCATAGTTTTTTATATAGAAGGCTTTGTTTCCTTGTAGCCCTCTATCCCCTCTGGCTCTTATAGTCTTTCCATCTCCTTTCCCACAGAGTTCCCTGAATCATGAGAGGAAAGATTTGACTGAGACATTCCATATAAGGCAAAGTGTTTCAAGGTTTTATGCTATTTACATATTTTCAGGGTGTGGGTCTCTGGTGTTGGAGAAGCTTCTCTGACAATAGCTAAATACAACACAGATCGAAGAGAATAGCAGAATGTCATTAAGACCCATTTAATGCTAAGTCCCCTTAGGAGAATGGTGTGTTGGTTTTCTCCTCAGTTCCTGGCATATGTAGACTCAGATTCTTGGCTATCCAATCAGTATTGGGTATAGGTTCCATCTCATAGAGTGCATGCATTAAATCAAGTCAGTTATTGGCTGGCTAGTCCCAAAATTTTTGTGCTACTATTGCATCAGCCTGTCCCGGAGGCAGGTTATCACTGTAGATTTTAGGTAGTTAAGATGATGCTTAGCTTTCTCTCCTTTGGTAGTACGAAGAGTACTTTCCAGTATCATGAACACTAGTCCATAGGAGTGACGTCTCAACATTGGCACTGATGCCACCATAATACATATAGAAAGTACTTGCAACAGGGAAAGAAGATTGCTTGAATTACCCATGTTTAATGAATTGTGTAGGTTTTGTCTTCAAGAATAAGGCCTTAGTGTTAGTTTGTGATGAGCAACCAATAGCCTGAGTTGTTTGGGGATTCCTGGAACAGCTACATCTAATGGAAACAGTGAAAGTCATAAAGCCAGCATATCTGCCTGACAAAGATCCAGTAAAGCTGAGCTACAACTACACCATCGTTCACATTCAGTTTTGATCTCTGTGTGTTGCATGTTTGGGGGACTTTTAATATTTGTACAACTTGGGGATAATGGATTGATGGAAATTTTCTTATCAGTCATATATTCTTTCTTCCAAGAGTACTGCTTATAAGCTTCCCCAGGAAAGTCTTGATTATACTACCCCTGCCACTTTTAGGGAAATATCTTTATCTGGCCTTACTTGAAGGTCTTCCTTGTACCATGGAGGTTGTGACTCACATGAAAATGCCAGAGATCCCCTTATGAGACTCTGGCTCCAAGATACTCTCAGAACATCTGCCCCTGTATTTACTCAGGAACAAGATAATCAGAACAAAGTAAACTTAAAAAGGTAAACAAGATTCAGTGGGCTAGAGAAATTGGCAGATCAGATGAAAGGCCTCTTCTTCCTATTCACTCAAGTGATTATGTTGTGCAATATAAGATTAGGGCCCACATGTGGTATGCCCCTCCAGGAGAAGATACAGCAACAGAGTTAGATTGGCTGAAGTTATCTCTGCCCTACACGGGGTGTGGGGGGGGTGGTGGGTTATACTGATGGACAAAGAATGGTGTGGATACATGATAAAAGAATGTAGTGTTTAGATACCCTTTTCTTAGAAAAGTTATCTTGAGCAGGAACAAGATTGGGCATATAAAATCTACACAGATATAAACATTGTATTATGGCAGGAATTGAATAATATAACCACAGCAACTTTAGCCTCAAGATTTTTTTTGGGCCTAATGACAATTAGCATTCTGACAATTCAAAGTTGATAATTCACTGCCTGGGGCATGGCAATCTTCCCAGGCTGGCTTCAAGATTTTCTTTCTGTCTAGTGCCTTTGAAACTGCAGAAGCTACCAGCCTGAGAACAGCTGTCAGGCTTTGGCAAAATATGCTTTGAGATTTTTAAATATTGGCTTATGGGGTTGACGATGGAAAATGATTGTAAAAGATAACTTTGCTTGGTCATTGTTTATCAATGACGACTAAACTTATGACCAAGGGGCAATCAAAACACATGTGCAAGAACAAAAATGATAAGGTCTATGTTTTAGAACAACCTGAATCTACCCCTGCCTAAGGAGTTCTATATAAAGGACAAAGCACCTCAACTCAGTCAGGGTTCACAATTTCCCAGACCCCCATGCATAACTCATTCCTCCCTCACTGACTCCTTGTTTCCTCTGTGGGACCTGGCCATAGCCGGGCTGGTCCCTAGCAGGTTCCCATAAGGCTCCTTTGGGCAACAACTTGATTAGATGTAACCCATTTTTCATAGTGGAAGCTTCACTTGGTGGTAAGTAATGTCAAGCTGGATTTCCATCTTCCATGTTAATTCTCTATTTCATTTAGATTGCTTTTATATATGTATATATTTTAGGAAGCTTCTACTGAATTAGATTTCCATACAATCCCCCAAGGTTACCCTTAGGTTTAGCTGTCCCTCTATGCACTCTCTCCCTTGCACCTTTCTTACACCTTCCCTTTAATTTGCCCATTGCCCCACCTGTGTCTATCCAAAACTATTTCCTCTTCCAAAGGAGATTCAACCCTACTCCCTCCCCAGTCCCTTACTCTTTACTTAACTTTGTAGTAATTGTAGGGTTGTTTTGTTTTGTTTTTAATCAATGACATAACAACTAAAATCCACAGAAAGACAAATTATCTTTCTGGGTCTGGGTTACCTCACTGCAGATGATTTTTTTTCTAGTTTCATCCCCAGGTAAAGCAAGAAGGTAGTTTGGTTTAGCAAAACTCAGTAGCCCATGTTGATTCAAACTGGGTGTATGACCCAAGTGGTTTAGTTTAGGTATATTTAAGCACAACACAATTTGGTGAAATTTTTCCTGTTAATAATTAACTCAATCCCATGTGCACAACAAAGCTAAGAACATGACTACATCAAAATCCTTTGTAAATTACAAGTGACAGCTTCCATAAAGATAGGGTCTACAAACTGACTGAAACAAACAAGCTCAAGACAGAGACAGAGGTCTTGCAGAGAATCTGGTGTGGTCTCTGTCACAGAGATATCACAATGGTCAGCAGGCTATTAACCATGTCTATGCAAGTTTTCTGGAAAAAAAAAAACAGGCTATACCCCTCTCACTTTGAAGAGAGAACCTGTATGTTTAACATTTCTGCTTCCTCTAGTGCTTGTCTATGAGCCCAAATTCTCTGTGCTTCAAACACATAGGTATGTAGATTTATGTCTGGGTCTTCAATTCAATTCCATTGATCAATATGTTTGTTTTTGTGAACCACCATGCTATTTTTATTACTATCCTCTATGGTAAAATTTTAGGTCAGGGATAGTGATACATCCAGCAGGATTTTTTTTATTACTTAGGAGTGTTTTAGCTATGCTGCAGATTTTTTGTTTGTTTGTTTGTTGTTGTTTCCCATATGAAGTTGAAAATTATCAAGTTCTATGGAAACTGTTGGACTTTTGAGGGCGATTATATTGAATTTGTAGATTGCTTTTGGGAAGATGGCTATTTTTACTACAATAATCCTACTGATTTATGAGCATGAGAGATCTTTCTACCTTCTGATATCTTTTTCAATTTCTTTCTTCAGTGTCTTAAATTGTTTATCACATAAGTCTTTCATTTGCTTGATTGAAGTTAGCCCACAATCTTTTATATTTTTGAGGCTCTTAGGAATGTTGCTGTTTCCCTGATATTTTTCTCAGTCCATTCATCATTTGTATATAAGGAAGCTACTAATTTTTATGTGTTAATTTTCTATCCAGCAACTTTGTTGGAAGATTTTATTAGCTGTAGGAAGTTTTAGGGTCACCTATATAAACTATGACAGCATCTATAAATAAAGATATTTTTATTTCTTTCCTATTTGTATATCCTTGATGTTTTTCACTGATCTTATTGTTCTAGTTAAGACTCCACAAGTACTATATGGAATTGGTAGAGGGTAAGTGGATATCCTTGTCTTTTTCTTGGTTATAGTGAAAATACCCTGAGAGAGAGAGAGAAAAAAAGAGAGAGACAGACAGAGACAGAGAGACAGAGACAGAAAGAGAGAGAGACAGAGACAGAAAGAGATAGGGGCAGAGAATTGCACACAGAAATGGAGAGAGTAAGAGAAAGAGATAGAGACAGAAAAGGAACACTAGAAAATGTGGGACATCATGAAAAAAACAAACCTTTGAATTCTAGACACAGATGAAGGAGAGAAATTCAAAGTTAATGGCATAAACAGCTCTTCAAAAAGATTATAAAAGAAAACTTACCCAAACTAAAGAAAGGCATAACCATACAGATACAAAACACACAGAGAACACCAAATAAACAAGACCGGAAAAGAAAATTTCCACATAATCAAAATAGTAATTGTATATGACAAAGAAAATGTATTGAAAGCTTCAAGAGAAAAACTGCAAATAACATATAAAGGAAAACCCATAGAATAACAGCTGATTTCACAATGGTAAATTACAAAGCCAGAAGAACCTGGGATAATGCATTCCAAAATGTAAAAGACTATGAAGGCCAGTCTAGACTAATATACCCAGAAAAACTTTCTGCCATATCTTTGAAGGGGAAAGAAAAACTTACCATAATATAAAGAACCTAAAATAATTGTAATCAACAAACCAAACCTGAAGAAAACATCGTGAGGGATTCTTCAGTCTGAAGAATGAGCATAGCCAAAAGGCTGTGGAAAGAAATACAACATCACAAGTATTTAAACACAAAAGACTACTAATAATATAAACAACACCATCAAAAGTCTGCAACATAATGGACCACAATTAACACACACACATTTAAATACTAACTTTAAACAGTAGGGGCCTCAATTCTCCATTCAAAAGTCACAGGCCAAGTAAATGGATCAAGAAACAAAATCCACTAATCTGTATTTTATTAAAAGTCCCATATTTTGTTCTTTAAAGACAGGCACCACCTTAGAGTAAAAGGATGAACAGAAGTACTCTAATCAAATGGGACCAGGAAACAAGCAGATGTCATTATACTAATATCTGACAAAACAGATTTCAAATTAAAACTAATCAGAAGAGATAGAGACAGACACAATTTTAATTAAGGGAGCAGTTAGCCGAGAAGATATTACTATTCTAATAATTTATTCATCAAACTCAGTGGCACCCATTTTCATGAAAAAAAAAATATTACTGGATTAAAAGACACAGATTAATAACAATCCATTAATGGGTGATTTTACTTTCCAACTTTCTCCAATAAGTCATCTGGACAATAAAATGAACAAAAACATCAGAATTAACTGACATCATACACCAAAAGGACTTAGCAGACACTTACAGAATATTCTATCCAAACTCCAAAAATACATATTCTACTCAGCAGCACACAGTTTTCTCATATAGACCTTATATGAAAATGCAAAACAAATCTTTACAAATTCAAAAAGATTGAAATCTCCCTTGATAAACAAAGACTCAAAATTGCTCAATAAAATACTTTCAAACAAGATACAGATATACTTGAAAATGATATCACATGACCAACTTGGCATTATACCTAAAATGGAGGGGTGGTTCAACAACCACAACTCACTAGATGTAATAAATCACAGAAACAGACTTAAAGACAAAAAATTAAATGATTATCTTATTAGATGCAAAAAAATCTTTGACATAATCCAACATGTATTCATAATAAAAGTCCAAGAAAATGTAGAGCTAAAAGGATTATGGTAGTTTGAATGATAATGCCACCAATGTTTTCTGCATTTAAATGGTTGGTCCTCAATGAACAGAAGTATTTGGGAAGGATTAGGAGGTGTGGCCTTGTAGGAGAAGATATGTCACTGGGGGGTGGGCTTTGAGGTTTCAAGATCCCATATCAACTAATCTTCTCTGCTCTCCTCTCCCATCCTATCTCCTCCACTCCACTCCCCCTCCTCTCTCTTTCTGCCTGCTTCCTGTGGATAAGGATGTAAAGCTCTCAGCTGCTGCTCCAGCACCCTTTCTATTTGCTTCCTGCCATGATGATCATGGATTAACCTTCTAAAGCGATAAGCCTCAAATGCTTTCCTTTGTAAGAGTTACATTGACCAATGTGTCTCTTCACAGCAAGAGAACATTAACTAAGATAGCTATATGCCAGAAACTCGCAGCCAACATCATTCTAAATAGAAAAAAGATTGAGACAATCTTAACTGAAGTCAGGAATAAGAAAAGAATGACCACTGTACTCACTCTTTTTCAATATTATGCTCAAGGAATGAGCTAGAACAATAAGAAAAGGGAAAGAAATTAAAGGGATATAAATAAGAAAAGAAGCCCAACTATTCTTATTGCAAATGATATATTATGTATTAAAAATTCCCAAAAAATTCTCAAAAAATTCTAGAAATAATAAACAAATTCATTCACTTGTCAGAATACAAAATCAATTTTCATAAATCAGTAATCAGTAGCTCTTCTTTACACCAACAACAGAAAAGAAGATTATGGAAACTTGTCCATTCACAATAGCCTTCAAAAAAAAATCTAGGAATTAATCTAACTGAGGAAATGAGTAACTTCTATCATTAAAACTTTAAAGGTCTGAAGAATAATACAGAAAAACACTAGAAAATAGAAAGGCATCTGTCTTAGGTAGGGCTTCCACTGCTGTAAAGAAACACCATGAATCTTATAAGGCACAGCAATTAATTGGATCTGGTGTACAGGTTCAGGGGTTCAATTATTATCATTGTGACAAGAAGCATGGCAACTTCTAGACAGACATGGTGTTGGCAAAGAAGCCAAAAGACATTCAAGAGAATACTGTCTTAGGCAGCTAGGAGGAGAGTCTCAAACCCCAACCCCACAGTGATACCCTTCCTCCAACAAGGCCACACCTATTTCAAGGCAATACCTTCTAATAGTGCCACTCTCTGGGCCAAGCATATTTAGACCACCCTAGCATCCTATGTTCATGGATTGGTAGAATTAATCTTGTGAAAATAATCATCTTTCTAAGAGCTTTTTATGGATTCAATGCAATCGTTGTCAACATGCTAATCTCATTTTTTACAGAAGTAGGAAAAATTATCCTAAGATTCATTTAGAACCACAAAAGACCTGACATAGCCAAAACAACCCTGAACAAGAATAGTGCTAGTAGGTCAACATTTCTGAGCCATAGTAATAAAAGCAATGTGGTACTGGCACAAAAAGAGAAGACATGTAGACCAATGGAACAAAATCAAAATCCCATATATGAGTACAGATATTCAACCATTTAATATTTGACAATGATGCCAAAAAACATATGCTGGAGAAAAGAAAGCATCTTCAACAAATGGTCCTGGAAAAACTTGATGATCACATACAAAAGAATGAATTTATATCTATCACCTTGCACCAAAATGAAATACGAAGGGATTAAAGACCTAAACATGAAACCTGAAACTCTGAAAGTGCTAGAAGAGAACAGGTAGTAGCCAATGTCATACAGGCAGAAGAACAGACTTACCGAATTGGGCTCCATTTCCCCAAGAATTGGGGCCAATAAGTGACAACTGGGACTTTAGAGAACTGAAAATTCTGTACCACTAAGAAAATCATTATGATGGTTTTCTCATGATGAGAAATCCCACAGAATGGGAGAGAATGTTTGCCAGACATGCGTGTGACAGAAGATTAAGATCCAGAATATAGCCGGACAGTGGTGGCACACGCCTTTAATCCCAGCACTTGGGAGGCAGAGGCAGGTGGATCTCTGAGTTGGAGGCCAGTCTACAGAGTGAGTTCCAGGGCAGCCAGGGCTACACAGAGAAACCCTGTCGCAAAAAACCAAAAAAGTAGCTAAGATCTCAAACAACAACAAACTATGGGAATGAAATAAACTGTGAGATTCCTTCAGACCTAAGTCATTGTAGGGTTATGGGTCTCACATCTGCTCTGCCACAGGGCATGGCCACTTGGAGAAGGGGGATGCAGGGACTTTGACTACACTTACCCTACTCATAGCTGGGGTGGATGTGGGTTGCAGAGAAGCACTAGGACACCACTGAATGACAGGTGGGGAAGTGCAGTCTGAGACATGGGAAAGCCAGAACTGGTTCAGGCATCCCTGGACCTGCAGCAATGAGGCTGGGGCAATGGAGTTCTCAGACCCTTGGTCATCCAGGAGCCACTGGGAGTTGATGAAGTGCTGAGAATGGAGTGGAGGCCCATGGGCTGGGTATAGGGGTAAAAGGGAGATCCCGCTCGTCCCAAGGTGATGATCCTTGGTTTGTCAGGCAGCAGCCTTGGTGACTGTTGTGGCTGGGAGTGGAGAGAGGCTTTCTATGGGAGATTAGACAGCAGCTCTGTAGGTGAAGACCTTCTCCACAGCTCCCCATAGTGGATCTCAATGAAAAGAGGCAGTCTATAGTTCTGAATTTTTTATTGCTATGGTGGAAAGTAGATGCATAACACCATACCCCACTTCTCAGGGTGGGACTGAGATTAAATACCTTTTGCAGGGAGGAATGTCTGGGAAGGAAAGCTTATTGGCTATGCCCCCCTGGGCCTCTAGATACCTCATTAGCATGGAGAACTCTGTCCTGAGCCTATGTGACCTGTGGTCACATCTCTTTTATGTGAAAAGCATGGCATGTGTGTTCCAAATCAGGAGTCTGGTAGGGAGCTGGGAGTCACCTCAGCCTCAGGTATGTGTCCACTAAGTCTCCCAGTCTCCTCCTGCTCTACCTTACCAAACTTCTGGCATGTTTTTAAGTCCCACAAGTCATGGCCTTACCTAAGTCATGGCAAGGATCAACAAAACAACTGGCAAAAAGTGCTAGAGAGGGTGTGACAAAAATGGAACCCTCACTCACTGTTGGTGGCATTGCAGACTAGGCAGCCGTAACAGGAATCACTGAAGTCTCCAAAAGCTAAGATTAAATCAATCACATTCATTGCTGCCCTATTTATAATAGCTAGGCATTGGAAGCAACCTAAATGTTCTTCAACTGATGAATGAATAATGAAAAGGTGGTGGTTATACAATGTGGGATGCTATCCAGCTGAAAGAAAATGAAATCATGAACTTTGCAGGTTAAAAAAAAAAAAAGAAGAACTAGAAAAGGTCACATTGAGTAAGGTGACCTAGACCCAGAAGTTCAAACATCAAAAATTCTGTCATTTGAGGCTCTAGCTCCAATTCTTCAGATGTGAATGTATAACCTGGAGTAACTGACGAAATCAAGAAAGTAGAAAAGGACTATTGCCAGGTTATGAGATTCAGAGAGCAATAGTGAGGGGAAGAGCAGGGTATAAGTGATCTGAATGGTGCTATAGGAATTAATCAGGGGGTGGGGCTAATTAGGAACTGAGAAGGGGAGAGAGATTAATACGGAGCATGAGAGAAGGATAAAAAAATAGGATATCTGAAAAAGTTGTGAGAAATCATACTCGTCACCAAAAATACCACCAACACTGCATGTAAATCTGTATATAAATATAGGTATAATTCAAATGAATTTTTCTCATCTGAACTGATAATGCTCCCTCCAAGAGCTAAAGACCTCTTAAGAAAATTCTCAACAGTAGGCTGATTCAGTTGCTGGTTAGGCTTGTCCAAGAGACTCCCATAGTATTGCTATTGACCTTGTTCTCTAGAGGTGCAAGGTAATCCCTATTGCTGAAGCCACTATGTATTTTAGACCAGTGACCTCTGAGCTGGAACTGATTTAAATGTTTCCTCTATGAGAATAAGCTTTCATAGCCTCCAAAGGAGGAAATCAACCAACAGTCCTATTCAGATATGACACCTATGAGTCACAACAAAGACCAGCATGGCACAGTAAACCTAAGGGTGAAATCATAGCACACATGCCTTTATGGTAACCAATAGCTCTCTACTTGGACTTAAGACTTACTGTGTTCAGGCAGCATGTGTATAGTAGAGAATTGCAAATTCAATCATCAATAGGAGAGGAGCTCGGCCCTGTGAAAGTTCTGTGCCCCAGTGTAGGGGAATGCCAGGGCCAGAAAGTGGGAGAGGGCAGGGTGGCAGACATGGGGAAGTGGGAGGCTACAGGGGTTTGTTTTGGTTGTTTTTGTTTGTTTCTTTGTTTTTTGGAGGGGAAACTGGGAATGGAGAAATTTATATGTAAATAAAAAAAAAAGAAAATATCTAATTAAAAAAAAGAAAAAAAAAAAGACTTACTGTACAAGTACATATTACACATTTGTCCTTATAACCACAGGTAAGTTTAGTCCCCACTCTTCACTATAGAAACTTCTCTTTGTAAGACAGGAAGACCACTTTAAAAACAAAAACAAAAAACAAAAACCCACAACCAGCCGAAATGCAGAGTCACTAAGCCTAGGCCTCAATGGATACAGCTATAAAACAACCCTACACCTCAGTCTCAGGAAGAGGGTCAGAAAGATTGTAAGAGCCCGAGGATCAGGGAGTTTGCTGTGATACTGTGTTTTCTAGTAATGTCAGAAGCTATACCCATAATGTCTCACCAAGCTGACTACCTAAGAGCTGAACAATGATAATATCAATAGTGGATGGGGAAAGAGCATGAGACCTCAACCCTACACAAGGAGTCATGGGCAACTAAGGAATGCTGAGAGCTGAAAAAAATGTCTCCCCTAGGGAAAAGCATACTAACTGGTTATCCAATTCCAAATGGCATCCCTGAAAACACATACAGACAGATAACATTATATAGTCTGAGCAGATTATATTAGTTGTATGCATATGTGTATGTAACAATGAATGAAATAATTAGATTTGAAAGAGGTCTCAGAAAATGCTCAAGCCAGGCCTCAGTGTCTCTCTTCCTACTGCCTGCTAATCCAGATATAAACTAGTGGCTCCTTCTCCAGCACAATGTCTTCCTGGCACAACAGTAGACTACATCTCTGAACCTGTAAGCCAGCCTCAGTTAAATGTTGTCATTTATAAGAGTTGCTGTGGTCATGGTGTCTCTTCACAGCAATAGAAACCCTAGTGAAAACAACCAGATAAGGGAAACCTCCCTTGGAATTGTTGGTCAGGAGAGGCCAAGGGATCCCAAATAATAAATAAATGGCTACTGTCATTGCCCTTGGTTACCTCCCAGAACACGGAGGTAAAACCTTATTTCTGTAGACACAGAATGTGGAAGAATTTAACTGTAACTGGCCTAGAAGCCTCTTCCTTGAGGATTAGCTGCTATAGCATCAGAAGGTGTTGTGTAAATTGACAAGGGAGAAAAATAATCAAAACTTTTACCCAGGGATAAATCCTGCAAAGCACAATAATGACTGGTCCAGGAAGATATACCCAATGGCTACTGGCTCTACTGAAATCTCTGGGGGGGAGGGGTTTAGCCATCAGCTATCTAATTGAACTTGGGGCCTGCTCAATCAATAAGTGAGAATTCTTTGTACTGTAAACCTAGCCACTTGCCTGGGACTGCAGAGGCCATAAACCTTACAGAAGACTCTACCATTGCCGTTTTCCTAAATCAATATAGGTTTTTAGCTGTAGTCTTGAAAACATACACTCATACCCACAGATGAATGTCGTTCATGCTGCTTGCCAAAAGAAGCTTCTCATTATGCAGTAGCCGGAGGCCACTATAGAGATCCACAACTAGTCAAAGTAAAGAGAATAAGTGACCGTGGAACTGAGCTTCAATATATATATTTTACATATATAAGTTCAGTTTTCTCCAGGAATGAGCCCCTTTTAGGTTATCTAGTCCCAAGTGGTCAGCCCTAAATATGTTTATATGAGCAACATTAAATGGACTCAGTATGCTATATAATATAATGCACTAGATATAAATGTGTATACAAATGTGACAATAACAATCGAAGAAGAGGTCATATATTTGAGAGGGAGTAGAAGGGGGCACAGGTGGAATTGGAGAGGGGAGATGAAAGAGAGGAAATGTACATACAGTACTCACATATGAAATTCTTTAAAACAATTTTTAAAATTATTACAAAAAAGATTTGTAAGGAAGGCGAAGTTACAACAGTCCAATGATCCTTTACAGGCTTTGAGTCAGTTCTGTGTGCACAGAAACATCTCTCCATCTGCTTCTAGTGACCAGAAGCTAAGAATATCAGGATCAAAGCAGAGATTTCCCTGCTCCACTATAATCTACCTACTTAATGCTTCCACGAAAGAGCTTGATTTTTTATTTTTATTCTGTTACTATAAAACTTCATGAAGCTATTATTGTGTTGGAAAATGGAATTTAGGGGTAATTATGAGGCCATTTTTTTTCCTGCTTTGCTTGCCGCTTGTAACAGGTATAGTTTCAAGGTGTATGCTCTGTCTTAACAAAGTATGTATACTAAAAGTTGGCAAAGTATTTATGACTTGCCTTGTGAGAGAACTGTTTTTCTAAATGTCTTCCCTCCAGATCCTGTTGGAGGTAGTTCTGTAATTTCACCAACTCTAGTTATTTAAAAAATTTAATTAATTATTGTAAATGTGTGTGTGTGTGTGTGCACGCGCGTGTGCATGTGTGTGATATGTTTGTCTGAAGACATACAGGCATGCCCTGTAGCCATGTGATACACGGAGATGATTTTGTTTCCATCTTACATTTCCAGGGAGAAGCTCAAATCTTCAGGCTTTCCTGGAAAGCTTTGCTGCTTGTTTAGGGATCTCTCTGAACCTCAAGTATTGATTCTATTTTCTGATCTCTGCACTCAGCATTACATATCATAGTTTAAACTAACCGTTTATTTACCTCTACATATTTGGTCTCCAGCTCAGGTCTGATACAAGTTCAGCCAATGCTTCAGTAAGTTCAGTAAAGTCAGAAGGCATCTGAGCGTTATTATTGGGAGTGTGTGGGGGGAGAGGGGAAAGGTAATGTCTGAGACAAAGTTAAGGGTGGTCAGCCGCAATTCCCTAAGGTTAAAGAGTCTACTTCAAAGGTGAGGTGCACTGTGGAGTCCAAAGGTGGGGTCCTAGCAGAGTCAGGCAGAAAGATGTTGGCATAAACCTACACGAACCTTTTGCAATCAGCTGTCCTTTCCTTGTGGTTTAACTGTCCTGGGGCGGAGTGGACCGCTCACCTCACCTACAGGAACCTCAGTGAGAACATTTCTGGGTCCAGAAACTTTAGGAAGACCCAGTGATGGATCCATCCGCATCTATCCCCCAGCTCCCAAACCCGGTGTCCTATAAAAACCTTCCCAGGACTATCGAGGTGAGACAAGATGGTCTCCCTCCAGGAGAGAAGACATCGGGCAGTCTTCTCACCTAGCCCCGCTGTCTCTGCGCCCCGAAGCGCGCTCCACAGATTTTGCCGGCTACAAGCCCACGAGCGCGCGCCCGTGAGGTGGATCGGGGACGCGCGGCGAGGGCGGCCTGGCACGTCCTCGAGCTCCGCCGGCTTGCCGCGCGTCCTTCTGCCGGCGTCGGCTCGTGTCCACGGAGTCTGCCCGCCGGTCCCGGGGTGCGGACTGGCCCTGAACTGGCCGTGCAGCCGGGCTTCGGACGGTCCTCGCGGGAGCCATGGGCCGCCGGCTCGGCAGGGTGGCGGCGCTGCTGCTCGGGCTGCTGGTGGAGGTAGGGCCGCCGGCTCCCCGCGCCTCCGGGAGCAGGGACGCGGGAAGGGCACTGCAGAGCTCGCGAGTCTGTGGTGTGGGGCGGCGGAGGGGCCTGATGTCGGGAACCCCCAGTCCTCCCTGCGCGCCTCCACCTCCTGTCTGCGCCCTGTTTCCCTCTCGCTGCTTGCTCGGGTTTGCGGCTCCGGGGAAGGGACCTTTGTGCGTGTCCACGCGCGCTCCCCGTCTCTCGGGGCCTGGGGCGGCGCCTCCCACAGCTGGTAGGAGGGACAGGGACATTTCTGCCTTTGGAGATGAAATGCAGGCTTTTAGAAGCGAGGAGAAAAATTCCATGGGGAGCTTGGGTGGTGGGTGCACTGAGGTGAAGCCGCGGAAACTTGATGGTGGGTGGAAGCGCCGCCGAGGTACAGCCAGCCAGGGTTAGACCGGGGCTGCGGTCGACTTAACTGCGACATCCTGTGACGCGAGCCACCCTTCCTGCTCCAGCGGGTTCATTCAAAGGCAAAACAGTGGATGTGTAAAATATGGTGTGCAAAATATGGATTGGGGTTTGGAGGTTTGTTCATACGCCCACAGCTTCAGTATTTGCAAAGAATTTTTGTATTAATAAAGTCAGTTTAAGTGGGTAAGGATGCCCCACTATCATGGTCCTGACTCAGAGACCTGTAAACTTCCTAGGCTGAGGAGTCAGCAGTGCTTGGAAAGATTCTCATTTATGCTGGAGGGAAAGTCTTTCATTCCTGGAGGGTTAAGGGAACAGTTTCTCCCTGCTCTAAGTTCGAAGCAAAGATTGCTCATCTTTCTTTGAAATGCCTCTCTCTCTCTCTCTCTCTCTCTCTCTCTCTCTCTCTCTCTCTCTCTCTCTCTCTCTCTCTCTCTCTCTCTCTCTCTCTCTCTCTCTCTCTCTCTCTCTCTCTCTCTGAACATTTAAGCCTTTTTTAAGACGTGCCACCTCTGGCATTCTTTCTTCCTACTTGTTCAGATTTTAAAAAGCTTAGGACCCAAACCCTCTGGGTGATAATTCAACATTGACTGCTGTAGGAAAGCAAACCAGAGAGCACTGTTTACAAAAATAAACGTGTGTTTACCTCAACACATCTCTGTTGAGATAATCTCGTTTGCGTGTGTGTGTGTGTGTGTGTGTGTGTGTGTGTGTGTGTGTGTGTAACATAAGCTTACCTAGCATTCTCTTGTTTCTGTATTTGTGCCACTCCTGTCTCCAACTTAGCTTTGTGTGTATCCTAAATGGCTGCTTCAAAAGAGCTGTTTTTATTTCTATTAGGGTGGGTGTTTTTTCTGTTTGCGTTTATCTTTTAATTTTCTTTTCTATATTTTTGTATTCCATCGATGTTTATTGAGGAAACGAACAGGAGAGAACTGGCAGATATGCCAACACTCTAAGGCTTTACATTCAAGGGTCAGCAGTGGAAAAGCTTTCAAACCCAGTTGAGTCAATTGAATTAGCTTTTCGGGGGAGGGGGAAAACCAAAAGTTACCTCAAATAAGATGACCTTAGATTGTTGCTTGTCATCAGTTTTTATTTTCAACTTTTAGTCTATTGCTTTGTTGGTTTGATGCCATCATAGCAACGTTGTCTAGAGTTGTTGGAATAGACCCTTTTTCTGTGCTGATTTAAAAAATAAGGCAGTAAAAACAAGGTCTCAGCACCCAGCAAGTTTTATTGCAAGTAGAAAAACACACAGAGAAAGAAAGGGGGTGGGGGAAAAGAGAGAGAGAGAGAGAGAGAGAGAGAGAGAGAGAGAGAGAGAGAGAGAGAGAGAGAGAGAGAGAGAGAGAGAACACAGAGACTGACTCCCAGATCAGAGGAGATCCAGAAGACCTGGAAGTCAAAGTTTGTATGGCAGTGCTAAAACTTTTATGTTTGGGGATGGGGTGAGCTCTCCCTTTCCCTCTCAGTTGGCGGATTTGGGCTACTACAGGAGATTGGGTAGTCCAGACAAAGAAAGGCAAGCTGATTGGTTCCTACTATAGGACCCTCCCCCACTTCTTGTGGGAGATTTGAAAGACCACTGAATACTTTCAGGCAGAAAAAAAAAAAGGCCCACTAGTCTTGGTGAGGGAGAAGGAGCAGGAAGTTGGTTCTCTCCAGGGTTCAAGTGAAAAGTATATTAATGCCCCTAGAACCTGCTTTCCGTGTCTGCCTGCAGAGGATCAGTCTAAAGCCTAATCCTTTAGTGCAGAAGGTTTTGCTCTATCCTGTCCTGTTCCATTGCCTAGGAACTTTTTTCAAGTGCCAGGAATGGACCTCAGGGCCTTGAACAAAGTAGTCAAACGAGGCGCTTTACCATGAGCTGCATTCTTAGATTTGTTCACTTAATTTAATTTTATTGTTTTCTTATTTACCAGAGGGAGATTGAGCCTAGGGCTTCTTTCTTATACATGCTGGGCCAGTACTCTATCCAACTACAGTCCCTGTTAAGAGAGGATCGTCCTGTGTAGCCCAGGCCTCAATCTCCCACATGCTGTGGATACAGGGATGGGTCACCATGTCTGATTGGAATGTTTATCTTAATAGGGAATTTAAAATTTCTTCGAAGGGTTGAGGCCCCCACCCCCAAAAGCTGAGCTCTTATGTTCTCATGAAGCTCAGTATCTGGATGCTGGTCACGCGTTTCCTAGGTAGTTCGCTTATACATGATGATTGTCTTCAGGTAATTTCTGGTAGAGAGGTGTGCTCTGTCTAGTGCCAGGATAGCCAGGGCTGCAAAGAGAAGCCCTGTCTCAAGAAACACCCACGAAAAGATTTCTAACAATCTATCGCAGGCAAGCTTAATGTGAGGCTTTAGTCTGAGCATTTTCATTTTAAACTGTCTGCTTTGAATATTTTATCTGCATATTTTTGATGGCCCAAGTCACATGATTAAATGTACAGTTACAGTTATAGTGCACTTGAGGAGGCAGAGGGTCCCTTCTGAGGACATTAAAGTAGTTGGGGAAGCCCTTTCATGGCTTCAGCTTCTGTTGACTGATACTCAGGACATTGGGTTGTGTGTGTGTGTGTGTGTGTGTGTGTTTTACTTGAGATGGTTTCAATGTGTAAATTTGTTTATAATTGACTTTAAACATCTGTCATGAAGTTTTGTGGTAGTGAGTATCCCGTTTCAGCCCTCTGGCAATTCCTTATCAATGAATGCTGTTGAAGATCAGGCTTAGAAGTTTCATAGCCTTGAATATAGAGAGAATCTTAACAGTTTAAAGAGGGCTTTCTGGTCCCACTCTGTATCCTTTTATAGCAGGTTGCTTGGATATAGAAATTTGTATTTTTATTGAGTGAACATTCATAGGATGATTTATTCTATTACCAAGCCTTGTTCTAAGCACTTTATAAATGCTAATTCATGATTCATCGTAGCCCATGGTTATTTCAAGTGAGAGATATTGTATAATTTGTTCCAGGTCTTACTGTTGTTAAATGAGGGAGTTGAGGCACTTGGTTCTTTTGTTTCTCTACCCAAAGTCTGCTTCCATGGGAACACGGAGGGAATATACACCTTGAATTAGCTAGCCCAGAGAGATTTGTAGAGGTGTGCATTCCAACATGCAGGCGAAGTGCCAGAACTCCTCCAGAAACTTGTCAGTCCTCCTTAGAGGGATAATCTAATTTAAATGTGACATTTCAGAGAGGGAAGTCAGATGCATACTGGATAGCAGACATCAGCAAGAGCATCCCAGGAAACCTGGTTGTTCAGTTGGATTCCTAGGTCAGGACTTAGAGCAGGAAGAGACCGCTGACAACACTACTCTACACCACGGACACATCCTGAAGCTCATTTCCTGGAACTACCCTTCTCCCCAGCTTAGTTTCCTGGGAATTGTGTGATCACCTAACGGGATTCCTTATTTTATACACCCCATAATCACTGTCTACCACCTGGTTAAATACAAGCATAAATGCATGTCAGAAATGTAGCATACTCTATAGGAGGTCACAGACTGGTTTCCATGAATGGGAGGAGCTAAAAGTCCCCTTTGAGTAGTCCCCAGAGTCTAAGGTTAGATGCTTTAGTTTTGCTGGCTGGCTCCTAAGAGCACCGTGTAGGAGAAGAGAACAGAACTTTAGCTCCTATTAGGGCTGATGGGATAATTCCCGGTGACTTTCACTGGGCCACAGTAAACTGCAAAAACAAACTAAAAAGCTGGTTATATCTTGCTTGAAACAAGGGTAACTAGACCCCAAGTGCTGGCGTATCCCTGAGACTTTTCCTCATAGTACATTGTTTCACAGAGTTGGTGACGCTTTTGAAATGGATTTAGTTGTTAGAAGGGCTACATCCTTCCTAAAGTGTATGCTTTAAAGATTTTTTTTTTTTTTTTGGTGAGGCTAGGTGGTGGTGGTGCACACCTTTAATCCCAGCATTCAGGAGGCAGAGGCAGGCCGAGTGTGAGGCCAGCCTGGTCTATAAAGGAAGTTTCAGGACAGCCAAGGCTAACCTTGTCTTGAAGAACCAAAACCAACCAACCAACCAAAAACTAAACCAACCAACCAAATAAGCAAACAAAAAAACCTACTTTATTTATGTGTATATTTATTTTGGTTATATGTGCATGCCAGGCAAATGCTGTAGCTCTGAGCTATATACTCCCACTCCCATAGAATATTGTTGAATATGAGTCACCCATGCAAGTCTGTAAGTTCATCTATGTTTGTTCACAGGGGCATGGACTCATTTTATAGGTAGAACTAGCCTTCGTATCTTTTTGTTCCTTTCTTGGCACCAAAAGCTGAGTATGTAAGACTCTTCTCCGGAAGAGCAGCTGTGCTTGGTCAGGAAGAAAGGGTGGTCATCCTTGGGAGAGAAAGGGTGAGGAAGTGAATATTACCTTTTGATGTTAGGGAAATAAGAGGATTAGCGTGTGTTTTTCTATAGTTCTATGTATTTTGTTGCTTGGAAATGTCAAAATTAGCACTTAGTTGTTTCAGAGTGAGGGATTGTTGTTGTTGTTTTTCAAATGTTTCATGCCCTGGAATTCCAACCTGTGAGTTTCCTAAGATAAACTTTTCAAGTGTCCTACTTTTACGAATATATAAAATCTGAGCAGTCATTCAATTCTGATGGAAAAGGCATCGGGTTTATCCCTGGAAACTCCAGAAAAGGCTGGTTGCTTACAGGTAAGAGAAAAACGACAAAGATAGATGAGCCAATGACATATGTAACAAAGGCATTGCTTGGAAATAGTGAGTGACTGTGACCAGATGTCCAGGGGGTCAGGAACATTGTCCAGAGCTGGGGCTCTCCTTGGCCTTTGCTGTCCTTTAGCCTGTACAGGAAATGAAGGCTAGCTGAGGGTGGGGGTGAGGATGACATATACAGCAAGGATAGGGTCGTAGTCATGGCTGGCCACTTAGTTAGGTCCAACCACATAACTTCCATCCCAGTTGCCCTCCCTACCTTTGTCATTCCAGTTAGTCCTGTTCTTTCCTGGTACCTATCAGCTTCAAAATATAATGGAATTTATCTTCTACCGTATAAGCAGTTTAGAGACAAATATTTTAATACCTTTAATTATCTGAAACATCCTGGGGGACTAGAGATGTACTTCAGTGGTAGAGTGTTAGCCTTGGATATGCATAATGTGGAGGTCTACTCTCAGTGCCATCAGAAATATATACAGTGCTTGGTACAAAATAGAGACATAGTTGATTTTTGAGTGAGTAAATAGATAAACTGGCAAGTAATCATATGGCAGGATCTGGACAGGGCTTTGGTATGAGGAAGGTTAGTAATAAGTCTTGGAAGAGGAAGTGCCTGTGCAGTGTGCATGCTGAAGCATTTGTTGAACTTGTAAGATATATCAGTTCATAGTGAGAGTCCCCATTCCCATCCTAGTTATTTGTTAGTCATCAATCCCATCTTCCTTTAAACTTCTTTAGTCTTTATTTAAATACCATTCTCCTTGTGTAGCTCTTAGACGATTGCAGAATTTCGCTTCCAGTTTCTTTTTTGTCTCTTCATTAACTACAGTGTAGTATTGCATCTTATGTGACCTGTAAGGTTAATTTCCTGTTCATTTCTTTTATGGTCTTCTAGGACCCTTTGGTTAGTTTGGATATAGAGCTATGTGTTAGTGAGAAGTGGACTGGTATTTTATAAATGAGATTACTTTCTTGGTGCATAGGACCAAGGGTGGTAGTTAAGTCTCATGTCTGGATGGCTTTGTAACTAGATTATATAGCCTCTTAGCTGTTCATGGAATGGCTGGGAATCTTTCAGTAAGTTATGGATGTAAGCTCTCACTCTCTCACTGACCAAGCTGATTCATTTGTAAAAAGAGAAATGCCTGGCTTTGATAGAGCTCTTTGCAAATCCCCACCTGGAGTTTAACTGGTTCCACAGGTTGGATTAAGAGATTCTGAACAGGTGCCAGAGAGATAGCTCAGTTCTTCTAGAGTACTGGAATTTGGTTCCCAGCACCCAGTTAGGTGGATTATGATTGCTTTTAATTCCAGCTCCATAGGATCTACTGTTTTCATGTGATTCCCTTATATACTACATACATAATTAATGTAAAAATAAAATGTAAGAGGTGAGATAATTAATATTTCATCAATCAATTCTCAAGAAAGATTGCAATGCCCAGGTCCCTGCCAAGATCAGCAAGATCTCTCTTGTTTACCTACAAGAGAGAGCTTCAGTTAATTCTTTATTTAAAAGTTGTGCTTCTAGTAAGTTGTCCCTGCTCCAAAACCTAATTCCATATCCATGTTGATGCAAGCAGCCCTAATTTCCTTTCTCTTCTCTCCTTATCTTTTCTTTCCCCTTTTTCTTTGATATGGAGGTTATCTACATTTTTTATATTCACTTAAGGATTTTCCAAAATTTGTACTATTTTAACATCATTTTAGAATGAATATGCAACCTTTTATTGTTGGTTTTAATGAATTGTAGTGTATTTGGTTTCTCATGTATTATAAAAGTACAAAATAAAATTATAGCATTAATCTTGTAAGGTATTCAATGGAGTTTAACTACCCTTAGTAATTTGATACTGATAATTATTCCTTTGAGAATTCATAAATATCTATTGTACCAGTTGGAAATGTAATCACATTCCTTTAAATCCTTGACCTTCTTTTCCTAAGGAATCATATTGTAACAAATATTTATTTATGCTTGAATAGCTTAGGATTAGCAATTAAACTTACACATTATTTTTATGAGCATTCATTTAGCTCTCTGGATGTCCTAGTTAGGGTTGCTATTGTTGTGATAAAGACCACAATCAAAAGCAACTTGGAGAGAGAAGGATATATTTCATTGTACTTCCTTTATCTTGATATCTAGATGTCTAGTCATCTAGTCACCCAGTCACCTAGTCAAGACAGGTACTCAAGGCAGAATTCTAGAGGCAGAAGCCATGGACAGATGCTGTGTTCTGTCTTGTACCCCATGGCCTAACTAGTTTGCTTTCTTATTGTCTTACTTACTATTCTGTTGTTTTAAAGAGAGGCCATGACGAAGGCAACTTTTTGAAGAAAGCCATTTTATTGGAGGCTTGCTTACTTGTCAGAGGATTAGTCCGTGACCATTGTGATAGGGAGAGTGGCAGCAGGCAGGGATGGTACTAGAGCACTATCTGAGAGCTATATCCTGATCTACAAGCATCAGGCAGAGAGCCCTTGGACCTGGCATGGGGTTTTGAAACATACTTCTCCAATAAAGACACACCTACTTCAACAAGGTCACACCTCTAATCCTTCTCAAATAGTTCCACTCTTTAGTGATTTAGCATTCAAATATATATACCTGTGGAGGCCAGTCTCATTAAAACCATATGTATACCTAAAGACCACCTGCCTATGTGTGGCATTGTCCCCACATCAGTCATTAATAAAATGTCCCACATATATACCCACAGGCAATCTGTGGAGGCATTTTTTCAACTGAGGTTCTAGATAACTCTAACCAATTGGGACATTGGTTAAAATGTAAAGTAAGCATTAAAAAAATAGAAGAATTTTCTTGTTTTAATTTGTAAATTTAACATAAAAATGTTTTTGGTATGTGAAAAGCTACATGTAATGAATGTATTCAACTGTACAAGTTTGAATGTAGCCATGCTGAACTACTCTGTATGTAATAAACCTATTTTCTCCCAAACTTTCTACTTGCCTTCTGTAGTAGTTTGAATGAAAGCGACCCACAAAGGTTCATATGTTTGAATACTTCAGTAGGTAGAACTGTTTGAAAAGGATTAGGAGGTGTGATCTTATTGGAAATACCTTTGAACCCTTCTGAGAACTCTCTACCTCATGCTTGTGGGTCAAGATCTAACCTCTCAGCTTCTGTGCCGTCCCTGTCTGCCTACTCCAGTGCTCCCTGCTGTGATAATCATGGACTCACAGTCTAAATATGGCCCCAAATAAATGCTTTCCTTTATAAGTCCCTTTGGTTATGGTATCTTATTAAAGAAATAGGAAAGTAACTAAGACATTAGTTAGTACCAAGGTAATATGTTGATGGCCTTGACCGGTCTGATATTTTTTGTTTTGTTTGCTTTTGTTTTTGTTTAGAATTTGGGATACTTAACAGGACATCTTCATTGGAGCTTGAAAGACAGTGCTGCCGAGAGCAATGTGGACTATGGAGGCACAGCTTAAGAGGCTTAAAGGGGAACAAAATTAGCAACTAGGCTGGAGATCATACTTGTGATATCTTGGCAAATAATGTGGCTGCTTTTTACCCTTGTCCTACACGTCTGCCTGGATTGAATTGAAAAAGTTTGAACTAATTTCATTGGCAGAGGAGATTTCAAGAGAGCCTAATGTTGACTCTGTTGTGCAGTTGCTAGCAGTCACTCATATGCTGCTCTACAATGACAGAGAACAAGCAGGGCTAAACAAAATGTAAAATATACAGTTTGAAGTGAAAAACAGGACTAGAAAACCTAACATTTGAGCTAAAGCTTGTGCTGGAAAAAAAAAAATGACAAGCCTGATATGAAATGGAACAAAGGGAACGGTGCCCTCAGGGTCAGACCCCGTCTAGTAATTGATAAAAGCAGAAAGGCCTGAGGAATTTTCTTCACTAAAACAAAGGGAAATTTATGAAATAAAATACAGCTTATGCACATATAACCCAAAGAGGGGCCTGACTCCTTCCCAAGCAGGCAACTGAACTTGGCAACATTGCCAACTGATTCTGGCTTTAGAGTATGAAAGATGTATGAGTAAGTGGGTTGTGGAATCTTTCTCTGTGATTAAGGAGAGCCATTGAAGTCAGGAATTTGTCAGGGGAGTGTCTGTATGGAGGCCTTGAGATGCCGTTGTGTAAAATGAAGCCTGGATGGCATTGGAAGCCCTAGAGCTTTGAGACATCTACTGAGGAGCGTTATGAACTTGGAGTGAAACCAGCCCGAGAGAGAAAAATTAATGAAGTCAGCAAAGCTGAAAGGACACAGCCATCTAAGCCCTTTGGTGTGGGACATGGTTTTATAGGATTTAGAGTTTGCCTTGCTGAGTTTCAGTCTTGCTTTGGTCCAGTATTTCCTCAGGATGTCCCATTCTTCGTTTTGGAATGGTAATGTTCTGTGCCATGCTCTACATATGTTGGAAGTGTGTAATTTGCTGTTGATTCTGATTTTACAGGGGGTTACAACTAAGAGATTGCCTTGAGTCTCAGGAAAGACTTCAGCTTTGGACTTTTAAACTGTGTTGAGACTATGAAAGACTGCTCAGCACCATCCCTGCCTGCCTGCTGCCTGCTCTCTCCCATGATGATCATGGACTCTAAACCTCTGCAGCTGTAAGCCCCAAATAAACTCTATCTTCTCTAAGTTGCCTTGGTCATGGTGTCTTAGCAATAGAAATGTAACTAAGATAGCTACTCAAACAGTAATAGTAAAAATTGAGCATGCTAACACACTATAATGCAAAGCTATATTTTTATACTGAGGAATGACAATAGGAAAATAATTAAATATCTTTTTTATACAGTTGTTTCCATAACAACAGGGATATTTGAATATACAGTATATCTGTTGCCATTTATAACATATGTTTGAATCTGAGTAAGGTATTTAAGGTTTCCTTTCTTGGAAGTTTGAGTCTATGCACTGTGTAAACTGGGTGTGTTGTATGTTCAGAGCTAAGGCTACTATGAAGTGATACGACATGAAGGGGTGCTCCTAGAAACATGTTGGGTAGTTCATGTAACAAATTTTAAATTGGTTTTTGGTCATTGCACATTCTGAAAATTTTCACAGCAGTGAAATTTTCACTCCATATTCAGTGATTTGACCCTATCTATCCACATATTAAGAAACTGCAGATTAGGAGACAGGTTCTTTTGAGCTGGTCTTGTATCTTTGGTTCTCTGACTGAGTTGTGTTATGTCAGGAAGAGATTTCTTCCAGAAGTTCTTGTACTTATTATGTAGTAAAGCAATGTCTGTATTCTTCCACAAGCATATGCATTTTCTGCGTCCTTTCTCTTTTTGGGAAGTAGGGCTTTGGGCATGGCTTCCCATTGCCCCTGACCTGGGTCTTATGGTAACCTTCCCTGTCATCCAGAGAGTGACTGTGCTCTGAATGTAGATGGTCTACAGATTGTTTTCCTGGTCATGCCATTCATCTCTGCAGTGAACATGACCAGATTGGCAACTGCTGTAACTGCAGGCTAGCATGTGGGACTTTGCTTAAAATGGAAATTTCATATTGAATATTCCCATTCTATACTGACTATAAAGAAGGAGCAGTTTAATTTATAATATGGATGTGTGTATGTCTACTTAGAATGGCCTGTGGAGGGTAGAGACTATAGATTAAGATAAAAATCTCATTTGCAGACACTTCCCCTTTTGTTTTGTGTTCATGGTCAATGTTCAGTACGCCAGGTACATGATTGCATGATTGCCCTGCTGTTTACTGTTAGCTGGTGTACCCCTGCTCCTGTCCATCACCTTGGGGTAGATGATGTTCTAAATCACCTGCCCTGAGAGAGGGGTGAAAGATTACAAGCATTGCTACCTTTTTTTTTTTTGGTCCCATGTCTGTATATAGTAAGTTGATCTTTGATTCATGAGCTTGGATATCTTTACAGATTAAGAATTATCCTTGACTAATTAGCCCTTTGTCTTGGGTCAGACCTCCAGATTATTTGGGTCTGACTTGGAGTATCTGACCTCTGTGTTCCAGGACTATTCCTTGTTTGGTGACAGACCTCCTGCAAATGATCATCCTTGCCAGAAAGCCTAGGAAAGTCCCTGTACCTCACCCAGAGTCAAAACTTTTCAACTTCCATGCCTCATAGGGAGCCAGCTCCTTGGAACCTATGTCGCCATGCACTTCACCCCACTGTAGCTACCCCAGGTTCTTTCTACATGGTAAGAAAATATCTCTACTGCCAGGATGGTAGACTTTGTTGGCTGTAGGTAATGTTCATTATGCTGATGTCCAATTACAGAATTTACAATTACAGTGTACATATATGCTGGCTTGCCTTTATTTTACTTCTAATGTGTTGTGGCAAAGATGCTGGTAATTGTGGACTGTATTTCTCAAATTTCTAGATGTAATCTTTGGCCAAGAAGAATATTGTAAACCTAAGAACAGGCTGGTGAAAATAAGGACGGCAGAGCCTTAGGTACAGAACACATGACAGAGGCTTTCTGGACTGGGAGGACATAAGCATGGATTCTTTGTGGAGAAGGTCAAGCTCATTTTGACTTCTGGGGGTAGGTGATTCGGGGTACTCACTGCCACTCTGGTTTAGCAGACTTTCAATAAATCTTTTGGGTTTTCAGAAGGAATTGAATATCTAAATCTTTATGTTAAGTTTCTATATCTAAAAACTACTGTGGGGTAGATAAAACACCCACACAGGATGGATAGTTAGAGATCATTGTTCCAGCTCAATTTTCAGTAATCTGTGAGTTCAGTATAGACTGAATAATGCACGTGCTTATTTCCGTGTGTGCAGAGGTCTCTGTAAAGGTGTTTTCCTGCTGTTTCTTGACTTTATCTGACGTACTGGCTGGTTTTGTGCCATCGTAGAGGAAGGAGCCTCACTTGAGGAAAGGCCTTCATGAGATCCAGCTGTAAGGCATTTTCTTAATTTGTGATTGATTGATGGGGGAGGGCCTAGCCCATTGTGGGTAGTGTCATTCCTGGACTGGCAGTTCTATAAGAAACCAGGCTGAGCAAGTCACAAGGAACAAGCCAGTAAGCAGCACCCCTTCATGGTTTTTGAATCAGTTCCTGCCTCCTGGATCCTACCCTGTTTGAGTTCCTGTTCTGATTTCCTTCAGTAATGGAAGTATAAGCTAAAGAAAACCTTTTTTCCCCAGCTTGATTCTTGGATATTGTGTTTTGTAGCAGGAATAGAAACCCTAACTAAGACATTTGAGATTCTGTAATTTGCAGGAAGTTGGGAAGATATATTGGTTCACCGGTTAAATTTAAAGACTGCTATACTTTAACTTAGGGAAGTATGAGGTTTCGTATAAAATGTGATAAAATGAACCTAAGATGGCTAGGTCCTTTGTAGCCTTGTTATCTGTTGTTAGAGAGCCTCTAGGGTCACTGGAGCCAGCTCTCTGCTGCTTTTCACAGTTATCCAGTTTTGTTGGGGGAGGTAGCCTTAGTCTTGCTAAGATCCTGTGTGTGGTATCCCTGGCATTTCTGTCTTAATTCCTCAGAGTTGGTGGAGGGAAGGCAGGGTTAAGACTGGGAGTGAGCAGGTCAGTAGGTGAGGACAGTGAATCAAAACTCGAATCTCTACCACTTCCAAGAGCTTTTGACTATTCTGAGGCATTACAATTCCTCTGGGATTGCTGAAATCCAGGTTAGTGGGATTATGATATATCTGGCCTTCTGCCAGGTAGGACAGTGAGTGTGATGTGGATCAAATGTGATTCTGCTACATTCATTAACAAGTCAAAGACTGCCCTTCTCCTGTTTCCCAGAGGCACTCAGGGCCGAGTATGGAATCCTATATTCCTGGAAGAGCTGACTGTAGCAGTAAAAATCAAGGCTCAGCTATACATAGCACGGGCTTTGGGTGATCTCAGCCCTCCTGCTTCAGCCTCTTCCCTCTTAGCCCTGTCATTCCATTTCCAAGCTAAAGGCCTTAATTCTGGTTTTTCTTAGCTTTTGGGTTTTGACTATACAGAGAGATATACAAAGTATTTGTATGTTTTCATATTAACTTTTAATTTAGAGTAATTTTTTATTTAGATAAGTTGTTAAAACTTTTCAGAGTTCCTGGGTAGCTATTACCTAATTTCTTGTCTGGGACTATTTGGCACTGCTATAGTATGTTTGCCTGAACAACAATAAAATTCAGTCATGAGTTCAAACCCTCCCGCTCTCTTTCAAATTCATGGCTTTCTTTTTCATTAATTATTATTGTGTGCAAATATGTATTTGTAGATGTATATGCATATATATATTCCTGCATAGGTATATATACAGAATATAAACTATTCAGTCCATATAACTTGTATGGAAAGTTTCAGTGCAGACTATTTGGCACTGGGTAACCATTGCCGTACTCTTCCTGGGGGCAGACCATGTCTCCGGCTCCCAGCTCTGCTCAGTTGCCTATAGTTCATGGGTTGATACCTTGTGGGCTTTTCACGGTCCGTGTGTCCCCTCGTTGTTCAGATCATGTTTGGACAGTCGTGTTGGTTGGCGTAGCTTCTGAATAAACTAGGAGACACAATCTGGAGATAAATTCCCCGATCCTCTGGCTCTTAGAATCTTTTCACCCCTACTTCTGCAGTGCTTCCTGAGCTTAGAATGGGAATGTTTTATAGATGTATCCACTGACCGGAACTCTGCATTTTGATTGGTTGTGGTTTTCTGTATTGGTCTTCATCTATGGCAAAAAAAAAGTTGTCTTTGGTGATTAACTTATCTGTAGGTATAAGGACAAATGTAAGAGATTATAAGGAATTATGCTGTTTTAGTAAATTAGTTGTTGTAGATTCTTTTCCAGTAACCATGGACTCAGCAGCACTGAGTAGCTAGCTCAGGTGTTTTGCTTGCACGTAGATGTGTGAGCCATATGTGATGGGTTTTGAGTCGCGGCAGGAAGCGTCTACAGACACCAGGCCCAGGCAGTTTCATGTGTAAGAGGTTTAATTGGAAGGGGGGTAGGGGAGTAGCAGCGCAGGAAGAGAGAAGGGGGAGAGAGAAGAAGAAAGAGAGAAAGATGGAGGAAAGTACCCACATATTTATATGTGTGGTGACGTAGCAGTCCAGGTAAAGGTGGGAGCTGAACCCAATGGATTCTGGGAATATGGTCGCCGTTGCCCTGGTGACAGGTCTGTGGACCCGCCCACATATCTGCTGCAGGCAGGTTCTGGATGCTAACAATATGTACCCCAGAAAAGTGCATTGGATATCCTGGAACCATAGTTACAGACTGTTGTGAGCCATCATGTGGGAACTAGGAATTTTGTGCCTTGCTACCTTTTAGAGGAACGTATTTTCAGTTCTTTTAATTGATTCTGGTAATACTTAGCATCTATGCTTTAAAATAGTATACATGTACTTACAAGTCTTTATTCAACAGTGTTTGCATTATTTGGTCTGTCTTTGTGTATCCTCAGTATATTTTGTTATGTTGGTCAGTACAAATACAATAAAATACTGTATACACTCTAATACGTATTACATTTTTATGTCTAAATAAGAATACTGTATGTGAATGTTTTACACATCGTTGTTTAGTAAGTCCATATTAATCCCAATTATGTATATTTAAATTTTGTTGACCCTTGAGCTATGTAGAATGTCAGAATTTCACTTAATTTTATTTATTTATTTACTTACTTATTCATTTATTTGTTTGTTTGTTTAGGTTTCTGTGTGCCCAGCTGTTCTAGAACACTTTCTGTAGATCAGGATGGCCTCCAATTCATGGAGATTTGACTGTCTCTACCTCCTACCTACTGAGTATTAGGATCAAAGGCATGTACCACCACACCTGGCCCACTTAAAATACTTTTAATCTTTGGGAATTTCATACAGTGTATTTTATTCACATTCACTTCTCAATCCTCCCCGATTCAAGGTCTCTATCTAACTTTCTACATTTTCTCCTGTAGTCATTATTTTTTTTCTCTCTCTCTCTTTCTCTCTCAAAAAAGAGAGAGAAGCTGGGCAGTGGTGGTACACGCCTTTAGTCCCAGCACTTGGGAGGCAGAGGCAGGCAGATTTCTGAGTTCAAGGCCAGCCTGGTCTACAGAGTGAGTTCCAGGACAGCTGGTGCTACACAGAGAAACCCTGTCTCGAAAAACCAAAAAGAGAGAGAGAGAGAGAGAGAGAGAGAGAGAGAGAGAGAGAGAGAGAGAGAGAGAGAGAGAGAGAGAGAGAGAGAGAGAAAGAGAGAGAGAGAGAAGAAGAGGGAGAGAAAAAGAGAAAAAAGAAAAGAAAAAAAGAAAAAAAAAGCGCCCATCAAGCCCAATGTGTGCTGCCTATTTACTCCTGGGGTGGAATCATCCACTGGATGTTGCTGGCCTACACCAGGATCCACCCTTAAAGAAAACTGACCCTCCCTGCCCTAGAAGCCATTGTCCATAGCTCCTAACTTAGGGACTTAGAGATGGGGTTCACGAATTGCTTCCTACTCTCCGTGTAGAGTACCAATTGACTTGACCTTGTGCAGATGTTCTGTAGACACTCTAGCTGCTGTGATGTCATGAGTGTACCCTGTCCTGTCCAGAAGACACTGGCTTCAATGCTTCCCAACCTCTGGCACTTAGAATCTTGTTCTTCACCATTCTGACTAGGGTGAGATGAAATTTCCAAGTTTTAAGTGTCGTTTTCCTAATTGTCAAGGATGCTGATCATGTTTTGAAATATTTCCAAGTCGTCTTTCTTTTTTCTCTTCAGAACTGTCTGTTCAGATTTATAGCCCACTTTAAAACCTGATCTTGTTTTTTCCTGACCACTTTTGAGTTATTTATTTATTTTGTATATTAGTCCTCTGTCAGATATATAGCTGTCAGGGATTTGTTTCCAACTTTCCTCCTTAGGTTCTCTAGAGAGTTCCCTTTGTTTTTATGAGAACCCACTTGTCAGTTGATGGCTATAATTCCTGGGCAGATAGGATCCATTCGAGTAGTTATTTGGTATGGTTCTGCCTATGTATTTTTTTCTAGAGGCTTCAACATTTCTGGTTTCAAATTGACATCTTTGATCCATTTGGAGTTAATTTTTGTCAAGGGTGCTAGGTACAGATCTAATTTCACTCTTCTGTGTGTGGGCACCCAGTTTTCGCAGCCACATTTGTTGACAGTACCATCTTTCTCCAGTTTATTTTAGTAGCCTGCCTATAATAGACTTCCCTGTACTGTCCTACTGTGTGTATCATGTCCACATGTTTGTAGCCTGCCTATAATAGACTTCCCTGTACTGTCCTACTGTGTGTATCATGTTCACATGTTTGTAGCCTGCCTATAATAGACTTTCCTGTACTGTCCTACTTCTGCCTGCCCATGGAATGCCTTGGGCAAGATGTTTCCTTCTCCTTCCTCAATATGTTTGTGGCATCTTTGTCAAATCTCAGATGGTTGTAGTTATGTGTGCTCATGTTTGGGTCTTCTGTTTTGCTATATTGATAAATATATGTGCTTCTGTGCCAGTACTGTTTTATTACACAGTTCTGTAGGTCTGGTAATCACTACAGCATTGCTCCTTTTGCTTTTTCCATCTGGGGTCTGTTGTAGTTCCATATGAATTTTAGAATGGTCTCATCTATTTCTGTGAAGAATATTGTGGGAATTTTGATTGGGATTGTATTGAATCTGTAAACTGCTTTCGGTACAATGGTCATTTTGTAGCACTGATTCTGCAAATCCTTGAATATGAAGTCTTTCCACAGTCTATTACCTTCTTCATTGTCTTTTTGTCAGAGATTTAATGTTTTCATTGTAGAGGTCTTTCACCTCCTAATTTAGATTTCTTCCTAAATAGATTTTTTCCCCCTTTGAGGCTTCGTAAATGGGAATGTGTATTTTGCTGGTGTATATGAAAACTATTGATGTATAGGAATGCTATTGGTTTTTGTAGTAGATTTTGTATCATGCCTCTTTGGTGAAATTATTTATCACTTATACATGTTTTCTGGTTGAGTTTTTGATATCTCTTGTATATTGTATCCTATTATTTTTAAATAGGGATAAATTGATTTCTTTTCCTGTTTGTATCTTTTAATTTCCTTCTCTTGCCTTATTGTTCCAGCTAGTGCTTCCAGTACTATATTGAAAACAACTGGGGATAGTGGGCAGCCCTGTCTTGTTCCAGATTTTAGCAGGATTGCTTGGAGTATCTTTCCATTTACAGTAATGTTAGCTGCATGTTTGCCATTTATAGCCTTTATTATGTTCAGGTGTGTTCCCTCCAGCCCTATTCTCTTTAGGACTTTTTAGTGAAGGCATGTTGTTTTTTTTTTTTTTAAAGACTTTTCATGAATTTATTGAACTCATCATGTGATTATTTTCTTTAGGCATATATATAAAATCAACCAGAATTTTGGGGGCAAAGCCAATTTGATCATTGTAGATGATCTTTTGACATACGCTTGAATTTGACTTGCAAGCATTTTATTGAAGATTTTTGCAACTACTGATCAATGATATTGACCTGTAGTGTTTTTTTTTTTTTTTTTTTTTTTTAAATCTTTGTTGTGTTTTTATCTGGATTTGGTATTATAGTAATACTGGCTTTGAAGAAGAAGTTTGGGGCATTCTTCCTGTTTCTATTTTTATTGAATAATTTAAAAGTATTGGTTGTAGATCTTTGGATGTGTGATAGAATTCTGCTGTGAATTTTTTAGCCCTGATAGAAGTCTGGCCCTGAACTTTCTTTTATCTGGAAGGCTTTTATTTTTATTATTCTTCAAATTGTAGGAGTCAATTCTCTCCTTCCACTAAATTGATCCTGGCAATTGAACTCAGGTTGTCAGTCTTGGTGACAGACAGCTTTAGTACCACCTGATATACCACTGAGCTATTTTACCAAACCATTCCTTACTGCTTTGTAGTTGAAGAAGTCAAAGCTCAAAAGCAGTTGGTTACCAGGCCCAGATCTTTCCGTTGAGGCACAGAAGCAGAGGGTGTGCTGTGTATTATGACGTGTTTGTTCCAGGAAGTCACGCTGTTTTTAGATATGAGTGATGTCATCATTTACTTAGCTCAAGGTATGCCTTTTTTAACCTCAATTCTGAAGCTTTTGGTTTTGCTTGCTTTGTTTTGCTTTTGTAATTCTTCAGGTGAGATTCTTGGGCTTTCAGTATTATATGTGTCATCAGAAGCTGTGACACACTTTTCTTTCTAAAGTAGAAATCAGATGATGGGCAGAGTAAAGAAGGAAATTTTTTCATGAGTTGCACTCTACCTAGGCTTTGGGTTCATTTTTACTGTGGATGTTTGTGGGTGTTGTTGGCCTTTCTAAGCACAGAAAGGTGATCTTCTTAGTGAAGTTGTTAAATATCTATCTGCTGCTTTGTTTTTGTTCCTGGAGATTTGGTAAAGGATGTCATAGTTACTTTTCCATTGCTGTGACAAAATATCATGACTATGCAACTTATAAAAGAAATCATTTAATATGGGGCTGGTTCTACAATGTTAGAACCTATGACCGTCATAGCAATTAATATGGGAGCAGGCAGGCAGACATGGCATTAGAGCAGTAGCTGAGAACTTACATCTTGATTCACAAGTGTGAGGCAGAGAGAATCCTGGTGACACACCTCCTTTGTTAAGGTCACACCTCCCAGGCCTTCCCAAACAGTTCCACTTTGTACCAGCATGAGCCTATATGGTCCATTCTGAGTCAATCTAAAATATTCTACTCTCTCATTCCCATAGGCTTGAGGCCATATTGCAATAACAAATGTATTTATACTAATTTAAAAAGTCCCCAGAATCTTTCACAGTTTCAACATGGTTTAAAAGTACAGTCTTTTTTGAAACTCAAGGCAGTATCTTAGTTTTAACCCCTGAAAAATCAAAAGCAAAAAGGAAGCCACGTATTTTGAGCAAACAGTGGTACAGAATATGCATTATTATCCCAACTGGGAGGAAAGGAGCAGAGGAAGGAAATGCTGAACCAAAGCAAGACGACTGAAATACAGCAGGGCAAACTCAGTTCTGAAGCTCCATGTCTTATGTCGAAGACCTTAGATGGCTCCACCCTTTTTGCTTTGTTGACTGCAGCACACTTCCCTCTCTGGGCCTGGTTCCACTCCTTGTAAGCAGTTTTCTTTGGCAGACATCCTACTTACTGCTCTGCCACCTCCAACATCCTGGTGTTTCTATTTCAATCCAGGCTTGACTTTCACAGCTTTACGCAGTGGCCTCTCAGGGCCTTATGCATACACCTGATATCAGCAGATCCCTTTGATGACGGAGAAAAATTCTACAACCCTTTATTCCTATAACCTTTATAATTCTAAAGTCAGAACAAATGGCTGATGTTGCCAGGCTCAGCTGCCTGCATGGGATGGAGCCTAGCTCCTTTGAATTACATTTGCATAAACTTTCCTTTGTTGTATAAGCTTTTCTTTAATGTTTTTTATATATTTATCACCATTTTAATAATAATAATAATAATAATAATAATAATAACAACAACAATAATAAATTTGGCACCTGTTTTTGTCCATAGCTTGTTAAAAGTTAGAGGTTCATTTGCCCAGTAGATGCAAGTCCCCTTCATACTTCTGAAGAATGCTAACTTCTTCTCTGTTCCCTACTCCAAACCCAAACTCCAAACACTTGAAGGGTTTAAACTTCATTGGTTTTCATAATGGCAATTTACAATTAACAGATACATTGGTAATGAGTGTCCTTTCCTATAGAAGACAAAATGGCTACTTAAAACATTTTCTATTTATTTTAGGCTGGTTGGCTCACTAGTTCTGAGAGTGGTCACTGCTTATCATCAGAGATTTAGACTTAACATAACCCATGTAAATGTATTTTGTGGCCAGAGACCCACTGAAGGAGACTCTGTCTTCAGCTCTGGAAAATGATTGCTTTGTTAATGAATTCAAATTATTTTGATAGAATAATCACTGGTAATTGGGTATAGTGGTGCAAGCCTTTAATCCTAGGAGGCAGAGGCAGGTGCTTCTCTGTGAGTATAAGGACAGCCTGATCTACAGAGTGAGTTCCAGGCTAGCGGGAACTACATGGTGCTTTTGAGCTTTCTTTTATTGTAGGAGCAGAAAATTCCTTATGTATTTCCTTTTAACAAATTAGAAGCTTTTCAGGGTGTGGCCTTGCCCTGAGGACATCACACCCTTATTCCGTTTAGAATGAGGCCTCTCCTTATCTTTTTCAGAATAAATCTTGGTTCAAATGTTAAATTGCTTGGTGCTTTTTTTTTTTTCTTAATTTGTACAGTTTTTGTATTTCTTTTTTTTCTAGCTTGCTTGTTTTTGTTGTTGTTGTTGTTGTAGACCTACATAAAAATGATTACTAATAACTGTACTACAGAGACAATATTGTGCTTCCTTGAAATCTCCTCTGCCAATGAAATTAGTCCAGAGCTTTTCAGTTTTGCCTCAGTCAAAATTTTCTAACCATGGCAGAAGGCAGCCATGTTCTTTGCCAAAATACCACAAGAATGGTCTCTAGCCCAGCTACAAGTACTGTCTCCTTGTAACCTCTTGAGCCGGATCTCCACAGTTCACATTATTCGCAGAACTATTGGCTTTTTAGCTCCTACTAGGATGCTTGTTAAGCCCTGAGTGCAGCATCCAACCACTTTCCTAATCCAGAGCCTTCCACATTTGTCCCCAGATCAGCACAATCAGGCCTGTCACAGCAACACCCACCCCCTTTTACAAATTTCTGTCTCTTTACTTTCAATCGTCATAAAACTCCGTGACCAAGGCAACTCAAAAGAAAGAGTTTAAGGTTCAGAGTTCTAGAGGATTAGAATCTATGACAGTTGGGGTGGTGTTGATGGCAGCAGTCAGGCAGATATGGTGCTAGAGCAATAGCTTAGAACTTGTATCTTAATCCACAAGTGAGAAGCAGAGAAAACTAACTAGGAATGGCCTGGGATTTTGAAGCCTCAAAGGCTGCCCTCCAGGGACACACCTCCTCCAACAAAGCTTCACCCCCTAGTCCTTCCCAAACAGTTCTACCAACTTTGAACCAAGCATTCAAATATATGAGGCTATGGGGGCCATTCTCATTCAGACCATCACAGGAGTATTGAAAGAGCATCCTTATTAAGTCACAAAGATCCTTGGAGTTGAGGCTCTTTCATTTAGATTCAGATATCTGTTCCAGTTTCTGTTACTGAAATGATGTTTAAAATAAATCTCATGCAGGATATGGCACATATTCTAAAAGGTAGGATGATTGATTGCTGGTGTCACAAGAAATTATAGCATCTATGCAGTTTTTAGAGAAAACACACAGACATTTGAAACTAACATAACTTGTTTCCATTTTGTATTTGCTTACTGTATTACATTTCCAATTTACCTGTCTGTGGACTTTGCTTATTTATAAGTGGATATTCTACCCAACTTTCAGGATGGTCAGGATGTTAAGTGAGATTTTTATATATAAATTATCTGTGAATAATACATACATATATACACATGTAGTATCAGTGACTATTTCCCCCATTTAATTTAGCTGGAATAAGAAACATACGTTATTATACATTATTGAGAATAGCAGTTAAGCCACTGTGTGATATTAGTATAGTGTGAGATGGTTAATATCAGAAGGACAGATGCTAAGAGTTGAACATGGAGAAACCTGAGCTCTGTTACATTTTTTTCAGTATGCATATAAAGTGATGTAACTGCTCAGTGAAACATCGACAATTTCTCAGAAAGTTGTACAAGGAAGCTAGTGATGAATACCTGTTTTCTCACATATTCAGGAGGCTGTGAGGTAGGGTCATCTCAGCCCAGAAAGTTCAAGACCTTGTCTCAAAAAAAAAAAAAAAAACAAAACAGATTGAAGAGTTATATATGGTGTGTTTTGTTGCCTAGGGATTCTATTCCTAGGCATCTACCCAAGATATAAGGACATGCATGCAAATGTTTTTCAAGTTACCAGGGAAACTGAGGTTTCCTTTTTGGGTTCTTAGTCTTAATAAGAAAATAATTTAAAAATGGACTCAAAAGGAAGCTCAAGGATAATTTTATTTGAATCCGACAGCAAACAGCAGGGAAAGCGAGCTGCAAACCCCGGTGGCTTAGAATAGGCAGATGGAGCAGAGGGAGAAAGAAGGCCATAACTTCTGCAATGGATGTTGGTGGACCATGGTGGAGGTCTTAGAGCCTTGGAGAGTGAGTGAATGGCCCAGGAAATGTCACAGAAAACATAGTCAGCCTTTGGTCAGTATCCAAAAAGAGCCAAAAAGGAAGGAAAAGAAAAAGCTGCCCTTTTTAAAGTTAGGATTCAGGAAAGGGGGTGGCCACATGGCAGAGGTTCCAGAGTGTTACGTGGTGGGAACTGCAGACAGCTGCATCAGGAAGACTCTCTTCTGGGAAGGACAAGTACATTCTCACATGTGAGGCCAGTTGATCCTTCCCTCTCCTGAGCATGTCTTCAGGTGACTCAGAAATCCCACTGGATAGGGTGCTGGCTGGTCACATTCTTAGACAGGTGATTGACAGGCCACATTAGACAGACTTTTTTTTCCCCCCTTTGAGATGGAAACTTTGTACATTTTGCTTCCTGTCCTGGAATTCACTATGTAGACCAGGATGGTCTTGAACTCACAGAGATCTGCCGGCCCCTGAGATTAAAGGTGTGTGCCACCACACTGATGGATGTGGCTGCATTGTATGTCTGCACCATGTGTACAATAGTATCTAAGGAGGCCAGAACTAGAATTAGCATTTGTGAGCCAGCATGTGGGTGCCGAGAACTGAACCCTCTCCTCTGAAAAAGCAGCTGGTGCCCTTAATCACTGAACTGTCTCCCTGGCTATTGGATTGACTCTTAGAAGAAGCCAGCTGCGGAGTTTTGTCCTACAGCCAGGGCAGGAGGCTGCATTTAGATTCTATTCTTTTGACTTTGCCTAACTGAAAAGGCCACCTTTTTTCATGGTAATTTAAATCCCAAGGATTAGGAAGTCTGGTGTTTGCTTTTGTAGTGCTACCAGAGAAATGGCTTTCAGGGATCAAGCTACTATAACACTCTCCTTTTGGAAGAAGTAACCCTAAATAAAACCCTTTAGGAATCAGAGCACGGAGGAGCATCCCCAAACACTTTGGGCATTTCTGACCTCCATCCAGTGTCAACCTAGGACACTTCCTGTTTCTGTCCAAGGACAAGAATCAGTGTCCCTTAACTGCCTGCCCCATTTCTAATGCCTGTCATCAGTAGCAACAGCTCCTGATACTTCTCTTGGATTTATGCTCCTCTTGGGTTTTGGCACAGCAGCTTCTGGCTAGTGTTAAGATAATGTAAGGTAAAGTCTGGGTGCCTACCAGTCAGGAACCATTGTAGAATCTTTAACATACCCACCCTTGACCTACAGTTCCTGAGAGGGACTTTTACAGTACTCTCAAAGAGATTATGTCATTCAAAAATGACTCTCCATGTGTGTGTGTTTATTTTTATTAGCTAAAAGTAAACACGCAGTATTTTAAGTTGGCTAATGGGCATACTCCATGCTTACCTTTTTCTCAGTGCAGTCCCCACTGCTCACTATGTGAGAATATTGTTTTGGGCCAGGCTTCTACCCTTGTATATTATTTATGATCTTTGCCCATGTTAGTATGTATTTAATTCTTTATTGGACAATTTTCTTTATGAAATGCTGCTATTTTTATATCATAAATATCTCTTTGTATCCACCTTTTAGTTCCTTATTAGATTCTCTGATATAACTCAAAACAAAATGTTAGGGGATTCATAAAAGAACTTGTAGGCTATCAAAATACACAATAGTAAAAACAGACCTTTGCTACCGCATGAAAGATGACTTCTCTTGAGTATTTTGGTATATTGACCCAGGCTAGAAGGGTTCTTCAGTGACAGGGTCCTGAGAGAGGAACAGGAAGTCAGAAGATGAAGAGACAGAAAAGTTTGAGATCAGGTCTTGTACTAGCTGTGTCTTATGCCAAGCAAACTTATTAAGAAGTACAGCATATAATGTTTCCCCAGGGTGGGAGGAGTCAGATCCAGCAGAAACTGTCATATGATGGCATGAAAGAGGCAGGACTTTAGCATCCTGCTGATGCAGGCATTTGTGCAAGCAATGTTGCCCAAGGGAAACATAGGATATCTAGAGCATTGCAGATTTAGCACACAGTTGTCTTGGGAATGGTAAGTCCAGTCTCTTCAGGGAGAAAAGCCAAAAGCTTACCTCCTTGGAGGTCTAGGTCTCAGCCCAGTACTGGACCTTGCCAAGTCTGCTCCTGGGCAAGGACACAACACTATTTTACTTTTGTCGCTTTTTCAGGACCTCTGAGAAAACCTTCGATTGGTCTGGCTCTCAGCAGCACATATCTTTATGAACGGTGTTTCTGGAGAGAAGGCGTCCATATCTTTCCCCGAACCTTCTGCAAGGGTAGTGAACTGCTTAGAACTTGAGTGACTAGCCTGGGGCAGGTCCATGCTCTGATCAGTTTATCTTAGGTTATCTCTAGCCCCTCATAGTCATTCTTTTGTCACTTCTGTGCCTGACCTACCATCCTCATGACAGGTAAAACCCTTGAAATAAATTAATAGAACACCAGCTTCCAGCAACCAACAGGCGAAAAGATACAGTGACATAGCATCTAAGTTCAGTAGTTCAGATTTCCTATTTGCTTTATCTAACATTTCTATAAGCATTTTAAAAAGATGTCTTGATTTATGACTTTCTTTGTGTTTATGAAGACTTCATGAATAAACCTTTTACTTCATTGAAACTTGGAGTTTGTGGTAAACTGAATCTGTGTTCCTAGACTATGATTACTCATATTTGACTCCTGAATAAACTATTTCTTATTCCATTTGAGGTGAGAGTTGGGTTTTTTCTTCTTGACAGTTTCCATATTATGTTCTTTTTTAATGTATAAGAAAAGTATGTAGTTCTAGGCATACAATTTTGCTGGCTTTCTTAGCAGAATATCCCTGTGTTATTCTGTTTCTCCACAATATGAAGAAAGATAGTACCTATCACTGTTTCCTTTGAATATATGATAATTTCGTTATCTAAATTTATATTGAAAGTATAATGTGAATTTTTTGTCTTAAATTATACATTTCTGAATTTTGTTTTGGAAATTATGGTTGGTTTTCTAAATTGTTACTAGTTCTTTGATGATTTTTATCCAATGGGGTTTTATCATATTTACCCCTTCCCCAAATCCTTCCAGATTCATCCCATCCTTTCCTAAGTTTGGGAACCCAGTTTTTAAGCCCATCAAATACTGTGTTGCCCATATACTCTCGAATATGTGGCCTTCCATTGGAGCTGGTCGACCTGCCAGGGGTTCACCTTTAAAATGAAGAATTTTCCCTCTCTCAGATGCTATTAGTTGCCAGTAGATCCTTAGCTACAGGTGATAATTTGTGCCTTCTCTGTTGTGAGTTCACTTATACAAGTTATTCATTGCCTCTGGCTCTTTGTTTTGTTTTTTGAGACAGGGTTTCTCTCTCTGTAGCCTTAGCTGTCCGGAAACTTGTATGTAGACCAGGCTGCCCTTGAACTCAGACATCCACCTGTTTCTATCTGTCTGTCTGTCTGTCTGCCTGCCTGCCTGCCTGCCTGCCTACCTACCTACCTACCTACCTACCTACCTACCTACCTACCTACCTAACTATCTATCATCTTGCCTCTGGCTCTTATAATCTTTCTACTTCCCCTTTCTGCAGGGATCTCTGAGCTTGGGGAGGAGGGGTTAAATAAAGATGTCCCAATTAGCACTGAGCACTCTTCAGTTTCTTATTATCTGCACTTTGGCCAGTTGTGGGTCTCTATGTTACTCATCAAAATGAAACTTCTCAGATGAGGGCTGAGAGAAAGAAACACTACAGCATAACAGTAAATCATTAGGAGTCATTTCCTACTATGCCTATTTAGCCGAGTAATGATAATAGATTCTCCCTGACCACCTATGACCAGTCTAACCACAGGTTCTCTGACTTGATAATGATGCCAGATCATGATTTTAACATTTGGAGTAGGCTTTAAATCCAATCACAAAGTGGTCTGTTACTCCCATGACATACCAGTGGGCATGTCTTCCCATACTGGTCATTACTGGACTTTTATTGATGGTAGCATGGATAGCACCTTCCAGTACTATGAATGCTAGCCAGTGGGATTGAAGCTTCCAGGTCTATACCTTGGTTTCTCCATCTTCTATGACTCAAGTATGTGGAATTTTCAACAATTGGGTCTAACAATCACATTCTTCTGGAGGATAACTAAGAGTAGTGGCAATAGCTTGTAATGTTTAGGAGAATATGAGACCTCAATGGCTAACAACTCCAGCAATGGTAAGCCATTCCTGTCACTGGGCTTTATACTTGATAATCTGTGAGTGATGTCTAGTAAGGATACTGTTGCCCCATTATAGACTAATTCCATTTAAACTCCTTTTTCATATGTGTTAGGCTTTTAATTCCAAGTACTTGAGAGACAGAAGCAGGAGGATAGCAATTTCAATGCCTGACTGGGGCACAAAGTGTTTTCAGTGCCTGTGTTGGCAACTTAAGATCTCCCATCCTATAAAACATGGGGGAGGCTGGGGTGGAGGTGTGCAACTGCAGCACATGCCTAGCACAGGTTCAATCCTACTACAAAAATGCCTACCTCAAGGTTCAATCTTACTACAGAACAGGTAAAGACATATACTTTAAAGAATAAAGATTATTGATATGTGGGAAAAGTGCAGCCCTCAGACACATTCCTCTAGCAGCATTCTGCATCTTGTCTTTTTCTTTATATTCTTATCAGCAGGGGATATCAGGACTTTCTTTTCTATCTTTTTAAGTAGAAAGCTTGCCTTTTCTTAAGGAATTCTATAAGCTCTTTCTTGTTAACTATGGCCAAATCGTTTTTGAACATTTCCTGTATGCTGATACTTTCCCCAAACCACAGGAATCAGCATCGCAAGCCTATAATCATTTGTTCTCCTGGATTCCTTCAGTGCCTCTGCAGACCCTTGAGAATGACTGGCTGTGAGGGACATATGTGATTTGCTTCTCATCTGTCCACCATTCTTTGGTTATCCCTGACAGTGGCCATTCTTGGGCCAGAAAAGGAAACCTTTTGGTTGGTAGCCCTTCTCCCTTCTTCCAACAGCTATTTGTAGTCTGCAAGAGGGCGGTGTTTGCTCTCATTTCCGGATCTGGAGCCCTCTCCTCCCTAGGTTTTATATGAACCTCTTCCATTGTAGAAGTTGCTCGTTTCCTTGTATTTTTTTCTTCTGTCAACCTTTCAGCTGTTTAATGATATTTAATTTCTGTACTGTATATTTGCTTACTATTGTTTGACTTTTAATTTTGCTTGTGAGATAATTTTATCTGCAGGAGATAAGGATGTTTCTGTAATGGGGTTCAGGCCCTTTGCCACAGCTGTTGCCATGTGTCCCTTTAGTGGAAACCTGGCAGAGAAACTGGATCCGTAACATTATGGGTGCTCCCTAGGGATGTGTAGTTAGGACTAACTTGTGTGTTAATGGTATGCATCTTCCCAAAGTCTTTAAGAGAGTGACTGACTTTAGGAATATTGCTTGTAAGAACTCATCCTGGTCTCTGCAGTACAATAAGGGATGGGAAACAGCTTCCATCAATTCCCTAAGTGACTATTGCTATGCACTCTTGGTTTTAAGGGCACTCTCTTTTTCAGAAGCACTTCTTCAGGATTTTTAACAGAGGATAAAGCTTCTTAAAATCAGTATTTTTTATTTATTTTTTATTAATTATTTTATTCATTTACATTACAAATGATATCCTCCTTCCCAGTTTCACCCCCACAAGCCCCCCATCCCATCCCCACTCCCCTTTGTCTCTATGAGGGTGCTCATCCACCCTCTCACCCACTCCCACTCACCCCACTAACATCCCCCTATGCTGTGGCATCAAACCTCTACAGGACCAAGGGCCTCCCCTCCCATTGATGCCAGATAAGGCCATTCTCTGCTACATATGCATCTGGAGCCATGGATCCCTCCATGTATATTCTTTGGTTGGTGGTTCAGTCCCTGGAACTCTGGATGGTCCAGTTAGTTAATATTGTTGTTCCTATGGAGTCCCAATCCCCTTTAGCTCCTTCAGTCCTTCTTCTAGCTCTTCCATTGCAGTCCCCTGGCTCAATCCAATGGTTGGCTGTGAGTATTAAGCGGTATTTTTTAATATAAAGAAAAAGAGCATGGTACTTAGAATCCTTCACGGTCTTAAAGAAAAAAAATGCAATTAGCTAGTCATACAATACTGGCAAATATTTAAGCCACTCTCTTAAAGACAGTTGGGAGAAAGGGCGCTGACTCTGAAGGTTTCTTGAGTAGGATGTAGGGCATTGCTCTGTGGAGGGCATCCGAGGGAGAACTGAAGGTACCCGGGGTCTGGCCACAGATGGTGGTGAGTCTTAAAAAATGGAGATGGGCAGGGGGATACGCTGAGGGATGCAAGAGTGATCAGATTATGTGTGCCCTGGAAAGACTAAAGTGAAGGTGGAGGAAGGCAGCCTACCTGGGTGCCAGCCAAATGTGGAGTCTCTGTAAGGTTGTTGGAGTCACAAAGGAATGCAGATGGCCTGAGAGAAATGACTAAGGACAGCATTAAGGGAGAACTCAGGGAAACTGGTGTCAGTGCCACTTGGTGGCCCAGTCCCAAGGGGATGAAGCTGGGTAAGAGGAGGAACTGAGGCAGACAGTGGTGGCAGCCTTCTCCTTTCTTCATCTAAGCGAACACTTGGTCTGTAGCTCTTATGTGCTGCAGAGGAAACCTGGCTTGCACTGTCCAGCAGACAGAGTCCACCGCTGTGGAATGAATAGTTTGAGTGTATCTTTCATGATATTGTAAAACATAAAGATCTAGAAATAGTGACAGTATGCGGGAGATGTCTGTCAAAAACAAAAGTATTGGGGAAATAGAGTTCCCAGTGCTTTGAATTATTCATTATTTACTATTTTGAAGTATCATGTGTTTTTACAATGGGGGTTGAATTTATCTGAGTGGTTAGACCACTTGCCTAGTGTACATAGGGCCCTATATTTGATTCTTAGGAACTCCCCTACCCAAGTATTGTCTTTCATTTACCCTTTAAGGAAATATTTGTGCATAATGAACTTAGAGGGATAGGAAAATAGCCGCTTCTGTTTCCCTCCCTTTAAAAATGCTTTGAAGAAGTAAAGCATCTATGAGAAAGGGAGGAGATGGAATTCCCCGTTACTCACGTATTGCTTGCTCCTCTGCTAGCTTTTTGTGATTTCCTCCATTGCCACTCTTCCCTTGTTAACTTCCTGAGATCTTTTCAGTAGTATACAAACCACTGACAAAGTTTTTTTTGTTTTGTTTTTGCTTTTATTTCTAGTGCACAGAGGCCAAAAAACATTGCTGGTATTTTGAAGGACTCTATCCCACATACTATATGTAAGTATAGTGCCTTCCTGCTGATTTGACTGTGGTCAGTTTCTTTCTCCAGGAGTGGTTTCTTTTATAGGTATAGGATTGGATTATTGGGTAGAGAAAGTGCAGTAGAGTGGAGGTTTCAACAGTTAAGTTTGTGAAGTCCAGAGGCAGTTTTTCAGGGATACTTTACAGAGACAGGTTGCAGAGAGAACAACCTAGACACAGGTGAAGACAGAATGAGCCAGAGAATGAGAAGGAGCCAGAAGATTAGAACAGATCGCCAGAGTTAGTCTGAGACCAGGCAGAACAGTTCAGTAAGAAGCTGAGATTGAATCAGGCTTGGAGATGACTTTGTGCTAGAACAGCTGAGTTGAACCAGCCAGCCAGAGTTTAGAAAGAGCTAGAAAGGGCAAATTTATTCAGCAGTAAGCCTCCAAGATAACAATTACATAAGACAAAGAAATTACTTTTACAGAAATAGTGATAGAGTTCCAACTTAAAAAAAAAAAGAAGAAAAGAAAGAAAAAAGCCCAAGTCTAAACAAATTCATAGCAGAGTTCTATCAGACTTCTCTAAATTTCCAGTCAATACTTTTTAAATCATTCAAACAAATAGAAATGAAAGGCATACTCCATACTCCTTTTACAAATACAATATTTCTCTAATATTAAAACAAAATAAAACACAACAAATATTTCACAGAGATAGACAATCAATTCTAAAATTTACACGGAAGTCCCTGGGCAGCCAAAGCCAACCTGAGCCAACAAAACAAAACAAAACAAAACAAATGAACTAGTAATATGAAAAAATAAAAAGAAGTGCTAAAAAGATGATTACTTGTGACCCAGCTATACCTCTGCTTAGCATATCCCCAAAGGACTTCACGTTTTATTCCAGAGACGCTCACTCAACCATGTTCATGCTGCTCTACCGACAATAGCCAGGAAATGGAAACAACATAAATGTCCTTCAGTGATGAATGGCTAATGAAAATATGGTACATACACACAATGGAATATTATTCTGCTTCGGAGAAATATGAAACCACGAAGTTGATAGACCTATATACTAAGTGTAATAACTCAGCCTCAGAAAGAGAAATGTTCTCTATTATTTGTGATTCCTAGCTCACAATTTTGTGATGTGAGTATATAATCCTAGTAGCTGTAGAAACTCGGAAAGTAAAAAGGAGCTATTTGTGGGAGCTTTAGGGAAGTGAATAGTAGGATGTAGATCCCATTGAGTAAAGGATTGAAAGACTAGGGGAGGTCTCCACTGGGGGTTTGAGGGAGGACAATAATGAGAGAGACAGATAGACAGAGACTTAGACACGGAGAGCAACTAAGCATTTTTTTAATTCAAGAATCATAACGTTTCATGTTTGCCTAAAAGTGTATTTGTATACATACATTTATTATTTAAATAAATTATGCCACTTAGGGTGATAATGTTTACCACCAAGAGCCATAGATTATCTTAACAAAATCCTCAGTGAGAGACATGAGAAACCCCCTTTCCACTTTGCACAAGGGAGTCCAAGAGACTCTGAAAACAATATAGGTTATTGTCTTTAATTGCCTCCCAGAATTTGGAGGTAAGACTGTGTTACTGGAGACAATTCAGACACAAGACTTGGAGGTTTTAAGCTGAATGGCATTTTGAAGTCTCCTGCCTGAACACTACTCTTCATAGTAGTGGATGCAACTTGCCAAGGGAGGAAAGTAACAGTCCTACCCAGCTGTGTGGCCCAGAACCACATCAGTGACCATCATGGCATCATATCCCTAAAGGTGCATAGTGGCATGCATAGACTGGTGGTGACCAGTAGTTAGACTTAATCTCTCCTCTATGAGGAGCTCATGCCTTGATACTGTAAAGCTAGCCAGCTACCTATGGCTGCTGGGGCCATGGAACATAGAGAACCCACTCCTGCCCCTGCCTAAACTAGTATAAATTCTATCTACTGTCTAAATACTTATCCTTATACCTACAGATAGTATATAGATCTCACCCTTCATCAAAAAAGCCTTTCCCCCAGTGCATAGAGATCATTACAGAAATCTGCAACTCGTCAAAATGCAGAAAAAAGTTGGTTAGCATGCTCAGCCCCAATTATGACATCTTCAACACAGCCCCTACTCCTAAGGTTCAAGAAATGAGGAGGAAGAAGGAGCAGAAGAATAGTGCCAGAGTACTACAGCATCTCTTGGGAAATTGTCTTCTATGTATGACAGGCTGGCTGTATCCAAAACAATCTCAACAATATGGTTGTCTAAAGAAGACCTGCATTATGACAGCACTAGTTGACATGGATGTGGATGGGAAAACCCCACAAGGCTCCACTCTAGGTGAAGACCTACAGGCAATTAATGACTACTGAGGGAGGGACAATTAGTCCTTGCCAATAATACCGATTGTCTATCCCTCCAATTTGTTATCGAAAACCAAGTGGTTATCTCTAAAAATGCATACAGAGAAGCAATAGTAAATGAACTCAACAGGTTGTATTTATATAGTTGTTCACACACACACATACACACACACACACACATATGTAGCAACAATTGTTAAAAGAAAAGAAGACATGAATTTAGGAGGGAATGTGGGGAAGCATGGAAGGAATTGAAGGGAGGAGTGGGGAAATGATAAAACTACAGTACACATAAATAAAACTTAAAATTTTTAGAAAAGAATTATTTCAAAATGAGAAACTGAGTTCTTGAATTATACATGTTAATGATCAACTGAGTCACCAATAATGTATCAGTGTCATATTAAGGAATAAAATCAAAACACTTGGCTTAGAGCCACTTAACAAGAACAAGTTCTGATTTGAGTTATCTACTTCATGTTCCTTGTGTCTTCCATCCTTTGTCTGATGTATGAATCTGAATCTATGCTTGCCTACGTGTCTTCTGTCTGTATGTGTTTGTCCCTAACAAAGGGCTTCACTCTATGTTTATTGAGCAGCATAGAAAATCAAATCCAGACACTATTGTGGATGCCAGCACGTGCTGGCTGACAGGAACCTGATATAGCTGTCTCCTGAGAGGCTCTGACAGGGCCTGACTAATACAGAAGTAGAGGCTCACAGCCATCCATTGGACTGAGCACAGGGTCCCTATTGAAGGAGCTAGAGAAAGGACCCAAGGAGCTGAAGGGCTTGTAGCCCCTTAAGACGAACAATAGCATGAACTAAATAGTACCCTCAGAGCTCCCAGGGACTAAACCACCAACCAAAGAGTACACATGGTGGGACTCATGGCTCTAGCTGAATATGTAGTAGAGGATGGCCAAGTCGGTCATCAGTGGGAGGAGAGGCCCTCGGTCTGTGAAGGTTCCATGTTCCAGTGTAGGGGAATTCCAGGGCCAGGAAGTGGGAGGGTGTGGGTTGGTGAACAGCGGGAGAGGGAAGGGAACATGTTTTTTTTTTTCCCCTGAGGGGAAACTGGGAAAGGAGATCATTTGAAATGTAAATAAAGAAAATATCTAATAAAAAAAGAAAGTATCACAATGGGAAGGAATGGGTTACGTTATAGAAATCTTTAATAGCGGTTTTAAAAGGGATTAAACCACTGACTCCAATGGATCCCAACTTGTCATAATAACAAAAGTGATTGTTTTATCAACAAATAATCTTAAATGAATGCTTTCAACCTTTATGGTTGATTTGACGAAGTTGCAATCAACTTCTGTATTGGCTGCTTTCAGCAAGTGGTAGAAGTGTGTTCTAATGGGTTAAAGGTCATGGAGGAGTTCATAATTTAAGATTGTAGTTATGCCTTAGCTTAGGTTGTAAAAGCTGATTTCATGGGCAATTCAAGGCAAGTAAGATTGGTTGTTACATTATTCTTAAAGGCAAATTAGTTTGAGTACATAGTAGATTGGTCTTAAATTGTAAGTGACGTCAAGATGTACTATTAATTTTGGTATGAGCTTCAACAAAAGTTCTAGTCTCTTAGAATGTAAGAGATATTTTTATAATGTCACATCCCTGCAACCGAGGAAAAGTGATAATTTAAGAAAAGAGAAATTTCTGAGGATGAGAAAGGTTTCAAAGTATTCCATTGTCTAAGGAAGATTTTATGGCCATGGGAGAAAGTGTAGAAAGGCTGATGTAATCGCTATTGAAATTGATGAATTCTCTGGGGTCTCTTGAGCTAAGCTAATGAGTCACCCACATGATTTATGCCAGTCTCCCTGGCCCAGGGAATGATCATGTTTATGTACTGCTCCCTGAAGAAGCCTTTTAGGTGTTCTCTTACAAGATTGTCCCCTGCCTAGCTAGTGATTGAGTCTTCTTGACTGAACACAAATGATTTAAAATAGTAAGCAACCCCATTGTCCTATAAGTGCTGCAAGTGGAAAAGATTTTACCCCCAGACTGCTCTTGGTGCTTGACTTTCCTCTCTTCTCTTCGAATGCTGAGTAAACCTTAAGATCAATGCAGTAACAGACCACTGGATGCTCAGCCGTTACCTGGGACAGGAAGCATTTTCAGAGGGTTTTTTTTTTTTAATGTTTGAGTCACATCTCTGACTGCCATACTGATGGGGCAGAGTAACAGAAGAGCTCAGATGTAAATGTACGTAAAGGAAAGAATTTGAGGGTGCCTCTATAAAAACACGTCCTTGTCCTTAATACTAGAAGGGAAGCCATACCCAGAAGGAAAAGCATGCGAAGGAATATAGGATGGACAGATGGTCTTGTCTCTGGCTTGTCTAGCACCTGACAAATCCCATTCTTCCCAGTCCTGCTCTTGTCTCTCAGTTTTGTCCAGGCCATTTATGAGCTCCAGATCCCAGTTCCCACCGCTGAACAGTGAAACAGTGAAGCTGCTTCTCAAGAAATTAGTTGTCCTGTGTTATAAACAATGCTGAATGAGTAAATTGTCACCCCTAGGTGTCACCTTGCATTGAATAACTTTTCCTAGGAGACATGAACTCATCCCAGATAGGATGCTAATGGCCAACCGAAGAAACAGTTTTACTCAAATGTAGCTTAGTAAATCTTTGGACTATGCACAGGAATACAAGTCACTCCAAGGTATTGGTGCCCTGGAAAAGCTCACCCCAGCATGAGGGATGACTAATTGTATCTCTAGGGCTCCCTAAGTGACTCAATGCCCACTTAGCCAGTAGAAGCACTTTTTCCTCATCCATTGCTTACTGATACTGTGAGAATATTGTAGCCTTCACATATCAAAGACTTGAAAGTTTTGTTTACTTTTTGCAACCCTCTGTTATCCCTCTAACAGGTAATGTTTCAGTTAAAAAGCCACAACACAGCTAACTGAGAGCCCAAACCCAAGTTTTGTGAGCCATTGCCCAGTAGAGTCACTTTACCTGCCTTCTTTAGTAGAAGGTACCAGTGGAAGAGCCAGACACAGGGTACAACCACCTGTCATGGCTTCTTTGTGACACTAGGCCTGATACATATGGATCTGAGGTCATCTGAACAGGAGATATTGCTCATAGACCCATGCATTTAACTCTTGGTCCTACTTGGTGGCCTGTGTGTGGAAGTTATGGAACCTGAGGAGGTATAACCTTAGTGAAGGAAGTCTGTCATTGGAATCAGGCTTTGGGGGTTTATAGCCTTGCCCTACTTCCTGTTCTTTCTGCTTCCCATGATTGTATGAAAGTGTGAACAGCCAGCTTCTGCCTCTGTCTCCATGCTTTCCCTGTCTGCTGCCATACTTTCCCCACCATAATGGACACCATCCTTCTGGAACAATAAGCCAAGTAAATGCTTTCTTTGCATTGCCTGTGGTCAGGTATTTTATCACAGTCACATAATAGTAACCTAAAGCAGGGTCTCTCCCACTCCGGAGATGTGCATGCAGGTGAAGGACGTGGAGAAAAGCTCTTGTTCCAGTGTGATCCCCACTCCCTCTACCCCTTCCTTTCTAAAACCCTGTTCTCTGTGGTTGATCAGATAGCATGTGATTACCTGCCAGGCGAGGTTTAGGGAGTCTGCTGAGGAGAAATAACACTTGTAAATGACCCAACCTGTGCTGTTTTCCTAAACAGCCTGCATAGACTGAGACAGCCATGTGGCTGAAGAGATAACCTAGTCACCAAGCTGAACTCTGACTTCCAGATCAGGGCGATAGACTTGCCCTTCCTTTCCTATCTCATTGCCAAATTCATGGTACTTCATTTGTATCTTTTGTGCAGTGTGGTTTAAATGGTTATAAAATTGTTATCAAATTAAAATGTCACGAGGTTCTGGGAGGATTTTCATGTTTCATTCCCCTTATTACCCTGCTGTTCTGGCAGGATATGTATATTTCTTAATCTTACCATATCATAATCTGAATCTTATTGAATCAGAAACTAGAAAAAACTGTTTCCCAAGACAGGCCTGATTCAAACTGATTTTAAGTGAGCAGCAGATTACTAAAATGAGAAAAGAATAAAAAACCGGATCCTGGGAACACAGTGTAGACTTTAAAAAGCTCTATAGAGTAAATGAAACTCAGCAGTAGTGTGAAGATCCTTGAAGTCCACTCGCCTTGGCCTCTACCCTGTTGTAGCTGAGTTACTCAAGAGTTACCAATTATGAGAAAATGAGAACTTCCTAATCCATTGGGATTGCTAATTATAGGATTTATAGTATTTATGATACTTTTCCCCTTGGTATAAATAAAAGTATACTTTCTTCAAGTAAATGCCACAAACCACCTATAATACAAGCAATGTTGGCTTATGCAAGTTTGAGAAAGTGTCTTCTGATGATAAGTAGATCTGTAAAGAGCTGGCAAGCAATATTTTCTCCTCAGAGCCAGTCTGTTTGGCTTTGACCTTGGATATGTTGACTAGACCGAAGTTAAATGGCCATCATGGTTTAACTGTGTGTCTCAACAGACAAGCACACTCTGTTTAGGGAAGCCAAAACAGACCAGGAATGTCTGTTCTCTATTGACCTCCAATCGAGTAATGTTGATAGGAAAAGAATCAGAAATTTACCCTTAATCTGTGATGCTTTTGGCTTGATAACAAGTTAGGTAAAAGCTCTGATGCCTTGTATCTGAAGAGATGAAAACTATTTAAAATGTATGATGTTAAGTATGCATAGATGTACTGTATTAAGGTGACTGGAATGTCATGCATCCCTACTCATCTCCAAGCTCATCAAATTATATAAATCAAATATGCAACTCTTTGTATATCAATTATATCTTAATAATTTTTCTAAACTGATTTGGAAAGCAGAACAGCTTTTCCCATCTATCTTGACTACACACACACACACACCCATGCTAAGTGTAGAAAACAAAAACAGGTAAAAAGCTCTCAGTTTAGGTCATCCATTCTCAGTCCTGACCATATACTAGGGTTGTCTGAGGAATGACTACTAAACAAAAGGTGCTTGTGCTGAGAACCATCGTTATCTTGACTCCTCCCATAAAACTATACCACTGGAAGCATGGGTGGGATTTACTGCCACCTCATTCAGAAAGAAGAACTTTTCTAGGGTATGGAAATACCCTAAAAGAAAGGCTGGAGATGCAGTCCTTCAGATTGTGCTACAAGGAGACTGTATACAAGTTACATCATACATGAAAGAGGTTGCTATGGGAAGACCAGTTTGGAGATGAATGGTAGATTTTGGAGAGGGTGTGTGTGTCTAATACATTGGTGTGCTTCTCCAAAGGAACAATGTTTAAGAGATGTGATGGACAAGTGTCACATTGGTCACAGATGACGTTGCTTTGGAGGGAAGAGGCAGTAATAACCTAGACACCTGTATGCTCAGGATGCAAGCAGCTCACAAAACTGAGAATTGTGGAAGGGGACATGCAAAAGATTGTCACAGTCACTAGAATGCCAGGAACCTCTGTGATCCTTCAATAGATTATTAGACAAATGCTTGTGATATTTGGAACCCTTCCTCTAATGTCCTGCTCTATTGTTTTTGTTTTCTTCAGTGGGACTGAGACCAGGATGTCTGTGACATGACATGTTGATATTTGGTAGTGTCTTAGTCCATATCGCTGATAGGCCAGTTATGTGGATTTGTAACTGGTGTGCAAGGAACCCTACTGTAAAATTATGGTTAGTACAATTTCAGTCTATAAGCAGAATTCACCTTCGGTTCCATCATCCTTTTATTATTGATTTGAATGAAAATAAGTAAGTCATACTGTGACAGTCATTTACAAGTTGTAGGTAGAGGAACTCTCTGTTTTCTCTTCCTCCCTTCCCTGATTTCCAGATTTAAAAATGCAATCCATATGCTAATGAAGTTTGTCTTCCTGTTTATTTTATCTCCGGGTGAAACCTGACCTACATCTAGTTGTGAGCTATGCATGGTACCTTTCTTCCTGTCTTCTTGCCTTGTCTTCTGCTGCCAGAGCTCCTGCCTCTTCCCCTCCCTCTGAGGTGCTTTATCAGCTAAACTGACACCAGAGTCACTCTGTACCCTCATGTAGTTTCCTTTGCTCTGCCAGACACTCTCGTAGATTTTAAAAAGATGAAACTTTTGGATTCCAGCTTGAGATCTCAGGAAGATTTTGCTATGTTTTCAGACCCAGGTCTGACTGTGGAATCACTGGACATTGCCGTGGTGCTGAGGAAGCACTGTGTCACAGAAGGAAGGGAGAAGAAAATCAGCTATACAATAATTTGAACTTTGGGGTCCCAATGAATGTATCTCATAGTCATCAGTTAAATATCAAAATCTGAAGAAATAATAAACTCCTGGAGTGACAGAATGTGAATCCAAAGATAGGGTAAAATAAAGGCCAGATTTTAGAAGTTGATATTGTTTGAGGCAGATATAAAATATTTACATCCCCAAGCTTCACTGGGCTAGTACTGTATGGGAAAGCAGACCTTACTGAGATGAACCTGAATGTTTCTGTTTGTGAATGAGCATTCCTGAAGAGAAGCTGTGTCTGCAGTGTTGATTGATTAGAACTATAATGCTGTGGAGAGATTGGAATGTGACAGGCTCAGAGCCTTGTGACCTTCTTACCCACCTCTGTATCAAAGCTAGCATCCTATGAGTAATGGATGAGCACCTTTTCCAATCTTTTAACAGACTGCTAGCTTCCACCAACCCTGAAGCTAAGAATGTCATCAAATAGCATCTCAGGCCCACAGAAATCTTCCCCCGGTCTTGCCATAATCCCTCCTCTGATGTGCTCACCAATGTATTTTTAAATTGTCAGGATTTATAACTTTATTTTGTAAAACTATAAAATTTCATGAAACTGCTTCCATGTTGGACTATGGAATTTAGGGTAGTTTAAATCAGTATTCCCAGGCCATGGTCAGTCAGAATGGCTCCAGAATAGACTATCTTATATTTCCTTTAAGATGAGAGCTGTAGTGTTTGCATTGAAAAGTTGATGGAAGGTTCTTCACCATTTCTTCGTGTTGCAGTTGGTAAAAAATAGTAACAAGAAGTGTAGAAATGGGCAAGAACTGGGATTCTTTGGGTAATGGGAAGTCAACATTGTGCCCAACTTGAGCATAGTCTCCCAGGAACAGGAAGAATTATACTTGGTAGCATTGTTCAAACAGGTCCAGACATCAAGTTAAAACATTTGGTATTACATAGAAACAAGCAAAACAGAAAAACAAAAAGAAAAGAAAACAAAAACCAAACAAAGAGAAAGAACAACAACAAAAAGTCCCAATCCTCCTATTTTGGCAAACATAGAAGTGAAGAGAATGGTTTCTGGAGTCTTAGTGCTCTAAGCAGGCAAAAGATTGCATTTTCTTTTTCAATTAGTTGGCATCTCACTGTGTTGCCAAGACTGAACTGGACCCAAATCATTCTTCTGCCCCGGGCTCCTAAGTAGTTGGCACCGTAGACAAACCACTGTTCTTAGCTGAGAATTAGATATTAAGTCAAATAGTACTTGAAGGATAAAATTATAAAGTTTAATTATTAGCATACCCTGTCATCTTACACCACCCTATGATGATAGCAGTTTATAGCTGTCAAGATCTCTTAACGTTATACCTTGCACCCTGAACTCATATTACAGTTGCTTTACCACATTCAGAGTTAATTTCTTGCTTACCATTTTTACTGATATCTGCTTAACATCTGCATGATGTTGGGTTACCATGACACCTTCAAGAGTTTGTTTAAACAGCAAACATTTATATCTCTATTATTCCTGAGGCTAGAAGCCAATGATGGTGCCAGGTGACCCAGCGTCGTCGTTTGTAGACAGCCACTTTCCCTTCCCTGTAGAGAACACAGGGGGAAAAAACCAGGCTGTGTCCTGCCTGGCCTTATGAAGACACTAATCCTCCCACTCCAACCCGCACCACCAGGGCTTTAACTTTATGACATGATAACTTGTCAAGGCTTGCCTTCAAATCACATCCCATTCAGGATTAGCATTTTTTAATATGGATTTTTGTGGAAGATACAGGGGAGGGAACAAGAATGTCCAGTCCATCATAGTAACTGTTTTACTATGGAAAGGCAGTGTTTTGTTTTGTTTTGTTTTGTTTTGTTTTTCTGAGATGGTCTTCCTCTATAGTGCTGGCTGGTCTAGAACTCACTACATAGACCAGTGTAAGAAACCACAGAGATCTTCCTGCTTCTATCTCCTGAGTGCTGGCAATAAAGGCTGAGCCAACACACCAAGCCTAAAAGGGAATCTTAATTTGTCAATATTTGGCTATTTTCAAAATAGAAATATTTTTATTTTATTGACATTGAACATTCCCTGACCTAATATGCCCTCAAATTCTATTCTTGAGATTTGTACAATAAATGTGTCTAAAGACCAGACCCTCTTCACTCCTGGACAGTGCTAATAATGACACATGCTTAGTTCTCATCTTTAAACCTTGGTAGAAAGACCATCTCATTCTTTGCATTATTAAACTGCTGCTGGCACACACGGCAATCATGTGGCCCCAAAGTAGCCAGACTTCCTCTTCCTTTCACAGTGTGTACCTTAAGGACTACATCATTTATCATGCATCCAGAAAGAATGAGATAGACACTCTGATGTCATCTTTGGAATATACTGAATTATAAATTAACACCTGCTCAGGGTGATGTGTCTGATTCTATGACCTTAGTACAAGTCTAAATTTGGATCCCAGAGTGCAGTGAGAAGCAGTTCGGTAACAGAAAACAATTTCAGTTGTTTCCATTTCTGCCAAGCAGAAGTTCCAGGCCCATATAATTGTAAGTGCTGAGAGGTGAGTTTGGGTAAGAAAGGTGTTCTCTTCTCCTGTCAGCCTGAGAATTTATATATTTGGTGCACAGTAGAATGAGACAGAAAATCCATTCTTTTGTCACCATCTGTTTTATACCCAGTTTAGTATTAATGACTTCCTTTGGAACATAAATGCTTTTTCCAGGCATTGGGTACCTTAAGTGTGTTAGATAATGGGCTTATTAGTATACTATATACCACCTGGTAATGTTGACCATAAAGTTGTAATTAACATTTTGCTTATAATTGCCTCTATTAGAAATGGCAGTAGAATGTTCTGCAGTACACCATCAGCTTTATTGGCAGAAAGTGGTAAAAGCAAACGGACGAGAGTATTATTCCTTGTAAAGTTGATCATTGCCAAATATCAAATAGTAGAATTGGAAGCGAAAATGAGGGTGGCCATTTGGCCAAACCTTGTTTTGCCCCAGATGTAGGGGACCAGAGAAGGTTGGTCCCACTTGGGACTGCTAACAGTAGAAAGTAACCCTAGAACCAAGAGGATTAGACTTGAGGCCACCTAGAAGTACCCAGGGGGGTAACAATTTTGGACACAATAGAACTTTTAGCATACCCAGGTTTTGGTTGATTGTTTGGGACTTTTCCAACAGTAGCTCTGAAAAATATGCTTTATGGTACAGTGTATTGTACCCATATGCATATATGACAAGAATATGTCCCAGAAAACCTTTTTATAAAAGAGGCTATCTGACCTTTTTCAAATCAATGTTCACCTTGAATAGTGTCAGTTATAATCACCCCTAGATATTGCAGCTGCTGGAAAATACTGTAAATGCATTGCCGGTTCATCTCAAACCAACACCATGCTGTACCTATGTAACTTGTCAGTCATCATATTACTTCAGTTCTTTAATGATTGGTACTTGCTAACTAAAGCAAGCTCTTAAATAAATCCTACAGTCCTTTCTGGGACTCTTTCTCGCCAATGCAAAGTTTCAAGTTGAACTGGGAAACTCTGCAGCTGGTATCAGAGGAGTTGCAGACTACTGTTTTTATGGGCTCAGCTCAGGGGCCTCTTGCCATTTGCATAAGGGTTATTGTGCAACCTTCATGGTATCCTTTCAGTTTCCTAGCAAAAGGGCTGAGAACGAAGAGGGAAATCAGGAACAGAGAAAAGTGGCCCATTGTTTGTGTTTGGTTCAAGTGGTAATGTTCCAGAAACCTACTGACCTCCTGGCTTACTTTTCTTGTTGAGAAAAAAAATGCATGACAAAAGCACTTAAGTAAGGAAGGGTTTATTCTGCCTTACTGTAGTCTGTCACAGTGAGAAGTCAGCTGGTCACATTGCATCTCCAGGAGGAAGCAGAGGGCAGTGGGTGTGGGTGCTATGTTCACTTTGGCTTTCTGGGGTTACAGCCCATGAAGTGTCTTAGTTAGGGTTTTACTACTGTGAACAGAAACCGTGACCAATGCAAGTCTTGTAAGGACAACACTTAATTGGGGCTGGCTTACAGGTTCAGAGGTTCAGTCCATTATCATCAAGGTTGGACCACAGTGGCATCCAGGCAGGCATGGTACAGGAGGAGCTGAGAGTTCTACATTTTCATCTGAAAGCTGCTAGTAGAATATTGACTTCCAGATAGCTAGGAGAATGGTCTTAAAGCCCATGCCCCCAGTGATACACCTCAAATAGTGCCAGTCCCTGGGCCAAGCATATACAAACCATCACATGAGTGTACCACTCATGTTGAGGATGAGTCTCCCTGCTTGCATTAAACTTCTCTGGAAATGTCCTCAAAAACAAGCAAACTCAGATGTTTGTCTTCAAGTCCCATCAGGTTAGCAATGAAGATTAGGCATCATGCTAGCGAAGTTTACTCTTGCTATCAGCAGACAGTAACCAGAGCAAAGAGATGCTATAGTAGCCCTTAAGTCTTATTTTTATTTTTATTTGTGTGTGTGTGTGTGTTGTTTGCATTTCACATATGGTTACTACTAGACTTTGGCAAACCACTTAAATAGGTGTCTGTAAGAAGTGCTCATATCCTATAAATCTTGCTCTTATTTATTTTGTTGTTTTGTAACAAACTGCTACAAGCTTTTCTAGTTGAAATTAACTCAGTCTCTATAGATGCTAAGTGTAAGCCCAGCAAAAGTAGTTTGTCTGCTCATGGTCTCACAAGGCTGAAGTCAAGAGACTGGTTCAATTGAATTCTCATCTAGCACTTGGAGTCCTTCTGGTTCTGTTTGGGAGGGAGCAGATTTTAGGTCTTTATGGTTTGGGGACTGCAATTTATCTGAGATTGTTTACAGAGTCTAGATCTCACCTTCATCCCACATGGCTTTCCCATACTTGTGACTCTTCTTCAAACTCAGTAGGAGAATATCTAGTCTGCTCTGGCAAGGTCTTATATCACATGCAGTCTTAATTGTATAGTCTTGTGAGTGGACATTTCATTTTGTTTACAGGACCCTCAGTACTCTAGGGAGAGCCATGTAGACACTAAGCATTTATATTATGAATCTAACATAGTTGGTAAGAGTGTTTATTTTTGCAAGTCACTGTAGGAACCAGATCTTTCTCTTTAGTTTATAGTTGTCTGATTTCCACCCACTCTAACAGAGAGTCCAATATCTCCCTTAAGTGTTCCTCTCTTCTCCCATACATATAAGCTTCTAAAGGAAGATATTCTTCATAACATTAGTTACCCAGGAGTGCCGACATGGTTGAGAAGGAGATGAAATACTGAAAAAGAAGCTTAATGAGTCATCCCAGGCCTACAATAGGCCTCATCTCCAGAGTCCTTCGTAAGTATTTGTTCCGGGGTAGGACAGCCCCTGAACATGTCTCCTGAGTCTGGGCCCTGTCAGAGGCCTTGGGGATGTAGAGATCTGTGGGATGAGGGAGCCTGAGCAGATAGAGTCTTTTTGTGAAGATGAGGCCTTAAATTCACTTGAAAGGTTCTCATCGTTCAAAGAACGATGCTATCAAAGAAGCTGAAGCTGATAGAGTTTAATAAAAAAAAAAAATCACATAGCTAGTAAGTATCCAGACCTCCTCACTTAACTCCACTCTGTAACCTGTGCTTTTAACTTGTGAGGCGTATGGAGGCAGGCTCACCCTTCCCATGGTCCTGGGTTAACGTCAGCATAGAGCACATCCTCATTATTTCTCATCTGTTGCATAGCTTCCTTGGAGCATGGATCTGGTAGACTTGATGCTTTTTCTGCTCCTGGAACCTCTCCAAAAGGAATCCATTTTGATTTTTTTTTTAAAAGAATGTCTACACTAATAGTGATTCTGGATGGAACACTGTGATAAGAAAATCTACCCTTTTTAACCCAAAATTGTGCTCTCTCTGTCTCTCTGTCTGTCTCTCCTGCAGATGCCGTTCCTATGAAGACTGCTGTGGCTCCAGGTGCTGTGTGCGTGCCCTCTCCATACAGAGGCTGTGGTATTTTTGGTAGGTTACAATTCTTGCTTGATCTTGGAAAGTTCCAGCATTACACAAGGCCTTTCCTTCAAAGGAATTGAATGGGTTTTTTGGTTTGGTTTGGTTTTGGTTTGGGGTTTTTGGTTGTTTGTTTGTTTTGGGTTTTTTTTGTTTGTTGTTGTTGTTACATATCAGAACCCTTCCTCAACAGGAAAGGAGGGTCCTTCTGGTGTTGTAAAGCACTTTATCAAGAGGAGAGAAAAGACAAATGTGGCTCCCAAGGGAAGGAGGTGTTGGGGGTGTGTGGAGGGAGTAGGGGGTGGGGAGGGTTCAGGACAACCTGACTTTTCTTAAGCTGTTTCATTTTCCACTTCTCAACCCTTAGAAACATTTATTTAACTCAAGATATTTGTTGTTTGACAAAGTTTAACAACCAGTTAATTAAACAGAGTCTGACCATTAGACCAGATTTAGCAGTTAGTAAAATTGTGTGTCAGACTGTAGTCCTTGGGAGCCATTGTGGCTAGTCCTATAGGAAGCATTATGATTAATATTTCCGTGAGTCTAAAGTGACCATAGTGACTCTTATCTCCAAGTGTCCCCTGTTGATGTGTTCAAGGCTCTGCTATGTGGAGACCTGTTGGCTTCCAGGGGCAGCAGTACTGAAGAAGCTGTATCTGTCACCTTTAGGAGGTGACCCAGAGAGGCTGTCTGGAGGGACTTTCGTGGTCCAGGTCTTCTCCTCCTCACCTACGCATGGAACCAGCAACATAGTGTTTAAATGAGTGCCCATAGCTCAGCTGCCATGCCGACCCACCCTGTGGCAGAGGCTTGTATTATCTAACACTGTCTTGTATTATCTAACACTTTCTTGGGGACTTCCTACACAATTGGGTAATACTTCTTAGCCCTGAGGATTTTAGCTAAGAGGAGAACTAAAGTATGTCAGCCAAAGTATATCAGCTCCAGAGATATTAAGTACAGAATAGTTGCTATTTGCCTCTGTGTAGCAGTGCCCAGCTAAATCCAATCAAATTGATGCCGGTGGCAGTGGCGGCATGTTCCTCACTACCCATCCCACTGTTCTGGGTTCCCTAATGAAATACACACACACACGCACACACACACACACACACAGAGACTTTATATTTTTATATGCCTTAATGACTGGACTACTTCCTAACCTCCACATGGCGAATCCACCTCCCTCTGATATTCCCAAGTTACTACTTACTAAAATCTATATTCCATCTTAGCTGCCCTGGACCCAGTCAGGCAGCCCTCATGGGACCACTCTTCCCCAGGTCCTACAGGGTGGTTATCTGTCTGTCCCCCGCCTTCTCAGGTACAGCATCTTTCCTATCCTCCTGGCATGGCAGATCACCTTCTTCCTCTCTTCGTCCCTTGCCCAGGAATCCTATATGCTCAATTTCTCCAAAAAAAGATAAAGATTAACAGAGTTATTAAATGGTTAGACGTACATCTTTAATTTTTTTTTTTGTTAACATGAATAGACCATTAAATACACAGGAATCTTAATCATCAAACATATATTGTCCTTAAGTCCCATCACTTTTTTCTTGGACAAAATTTAAAAAAAAAAAAAATCAATTCTTGATCCAAAATATAGTTTAACCTTTTTTTTTAACCAAAAACACAGCCTCATATTTTATAAGACATTTCATTCCCTTTTTTTGAATTTTATTTCTCTAAACAAGAGTTGAATTCAAGGTATATACATGACATACTGTAGCAAATTAAGATAACCTATACCCAGACTGTTAACTATCAACCGTTTTTGTTGTAAGTTTTGAGTAATAGTTCCAATTAGAATTTTACAGTTTTTTTAACTGCCCCCCTCTTCCCTCCAATGGTCTTACATCTCCTGAAAGGAAGAAAATTTATATTTCAGCAAGAGCTTTAAAGATACACCTGACTTTGAATGGGAGAAAAAAATTGTAAACAAGAATTAAGAAAGGAGCAAGTATTCCAAAAACTAAACATCTGAAATTACTTTTAGCTGCTTAACTCTGATATATATAAAGCTTTCTGATTATAAAAAAATAATAAATTAAATACTATGAAATATAACAGTAACAAACTTACCATTTGTTGTAGGAAAATTTTTATATGTAGGAATGCTAGGCAATGTCTATTTTTATTGAGATCTTAGAAGAGCAGTGTTTTCATTACATAGGTGGGTATTTCTCTTATTCTTAGTTTTTTTTCTCCAAAAAGCCTTGAAGTCTCATGCAGTTATGTCCTAATTACATACAACCAGCTGGGACATGTGACCAAATACTCAGATGAGAATCTAATGACCTTGCCTTGGTCCTCCTTTCTTAAAGGAATACTAACATTTAAGAAGTCCATCTGTGGTTAAGCAGTCACAGTATTATTGTGAGGTTTTAGAAAAAGTCTTTGTGATAGTTTGAATGAGAATGGCCTGCATAGGCTAATATATTTAAATGATTGCTTCCCAATTGGTGGAAACTGTTTGGACAGGATTAGGAGGTGTGGCCTTGTTGGAGGAAATAGGGGATGGGTAGGCTATAAGATTTCAAAAGCCCAGGCCAGGCCCAGTATTTCTCTGCCTGTGGATAGGGATATAAACCTCTCAGCTACTTGTCATGCATGTCAGCTTTCTGTGATAATCATGGATTAACCCAAATCCTTAACCAATTTGTGTGTGTCTGCAGAGGGAGGCAAACAGTTTAAAAAGCTTAATAAGTACTTTTTTTAATAAAGATACTAAGTTACAGAAAGATGCTAGAATAGTAAACTAAAAATCATGAAACAGACAACTATGAAAACCAGACAATGGTTCTCAGAAAATGTTGGCATCATGTTGGGTCCCCCAACCCTAGTGTCTGTGTCTGTAAAACCGAGAAGTAAAAGCAAGAGTATCCAGGCTCTGTGGGACAGAAGCAAAGGCGGGCCACAGGCATAAGGCAAAGGGGTCCCCCAAACAGGAAGAATGTCCCATCTTAACTAGGGGAAGCAGGCTTAAAGATGAGATAGAAATGCAGGCACTAGGACCCAGTATAGATCCTACCTCCAGTCTCTCTCCTGAGCCATATAGCTAAGGGCTGGGCATTCCAACACTGAAGAAGGACCTTGAACCTGTGGTCACTCTCTGAGTGCACATTGGACAAGTCATTTATACAGTTTGCTGGTCCTTCTTCTAGTCTAAAACCCAAACCAAAACCAGATCTCCTGTCATGTTCTCCATGTTGTGGTTACCCACCCCCCAGCCATAAAATTATTTTTGTTGCTATTCCATAACCATAATTTTTCTACTGTTATGAACCATACTATAACTATCAGATAGAGGGGAGATCAGAAAGCCAAGCCCTCTACTATTGATATCCCAACTTAGCACAGGAGGACAAGAGAAGGAGCCTCATCATGAGTTTTCATCACAAACCTTAAAGCTTCTCAAAGCATCGTATCTTCCTCAACTCTAAGAAAGCTCCCCAGGAGGCCTATCCATCTTCCCCAAAAAAGGATCCTCAAAGTCCTGTCCTTCTCCTCCCTAAGAGAGCTCCTCCAAGAGCCCTGTAAGAGGCCCAAAGTCTCTAAAGAGACCCGAGTTCAGTACACAGACTTACCTCCTAGCAGTTTAAGAAGGATTCATCCATTTTGTCTGGCAACACTGAAGTCATTTCAGACCTTTTTTGGTTTCAGTGATCCTGGAATGTTCGCAGGAGGCTCCTCACCTGAAACCTCTCCTTAGCCAGGAAGGATGAGTCCTCTGTTGGTGTGGGGCATCTCACTGGGGCCTCCAGTGAAATAATCTATGTGGAAAAGTTACATATCATCAAGCTGAATTAAGTTGAGAACATAGCGAGTCCTCTAGCCAGCTGACCAATAATAGGCTTATACCTGAGATTTTTGGTACAGAGACAAAGGAGATTAGGGCTATTTTGTTTGTATTTTAAATCAAAAAAGGCTGCAGTCACATCACACTTGGTATAGGTTGGAGGGTCTTTATGGTGTGACCATTGATCTTATAAAATATCACACAAGGCCATTCCTCTATAGCAGTGATCCTCAATCTTCCAAATGTTATGACACTTTAATAAGTTCCTCATGTTGTGGTTAACCCCCCCATACACACACCATAAAATATTTTTGTTGCTACTTCATAACTATAATTCTTCTCCTGTTATGAGTCATAATATAAATATCAGATAGGCAGGACATCTGATATGTGACCCCCTGTGAAAGGGTTGCTCAACCAAAGATGTCATGACCCACAGGTTAAGAAACACTGCTGTAGAGGAAGTAAACTATTTTTATGTACCATGACCCTTTCTCACCAGGAAATGAGAGGCATTGTGACGTTGTAAAGTACTTTAGCAAGAGAAGTGAGACAACATCTGTTTACAGACAAATGTGGCTCCCAGGAGACTATCTGACCTTTCTTAACCTAGTTTACAACACTCAGACTGCTAAAATCTGTGGAGCAGAAACTGAGCTGAGGATTATTGAAGAGTAACTTTACTGAAAAATGGATGATGACACATCAATACTAGTTTAAGAAACAAAGGAAAAAAGGAAACTTAGCACCACAGAACATGAGAGACACTAGTGTACATTCCAGAAGGCGCAGCCAACATGGGGGATGCTGTCCTTGGAGTGCATGCATAGTTTCAAAGAACTGAGAACACAGGTTAAGACAGAGAGCCTCAGAAGATCTGTGCTCCACTTTCAATGAGATCATTTAAAGGGGAGCATGAGCGAGCATGGCTTCCACTGGTCTAGGGTGAACCATCTGGAATGTACTCTAGGTTCTCTCCTTTTCTGTGAGGGGGAAGGGAAACCGTTTCATGTAGTTTTATAGGTTACAGAATAAAGAAAGTCATGAATCCTAACAATTTTAAAATACATTGGTGGGTACATCAATAGAGAGATAGGAGAAGCTTTTCTGTAGGTTTCAGATGCTATCTGGTGACATTCTTAGCTTTTGGGTTGATGGAAGGTAGGAATGCAATAAATTTAATACATTCTAAGAGGTTTCCCTCTATCCGTCACAGGGTGTTAGTCCTGACACAGAGGTCAGAAAAGAACAGCTATTTAGGTACTAAAGCTAGCCCAAGATAAAGACATTAGCTTCGCCGGGCAGTGGAGGTACACACCACTAATCCCAGCACTTGGGAGGCAAAGGCAGGCAAATTTCTGAGTTTGAGGCCAGCCTGGTCTACAGAGTGAGTTCCAGGACAGCCAGGGCTACACAGAGAATCTCTCAAACGCCCCCTCCCCTTCCAACAAAAGTCATAAGCTTCTGGACGTGCAACCTTGCAGCCTCGCCACATCATTGCAGTTCTACTTGATCTCACAGACACAGCTTCTTCGCTGGAATTCTCCTTCACAAGATCAAGACATTCAGTAAATAAGCCAGACTGAGACAAGCATTACACATGTTCTTTAAAAATTGGGCGGTGGTGGCGCACGCCTTTAATCCCAGCACTTGGGAGGCAGAGGTGGATTTCTGAGTTCGAGGCCAGCCTGGTCTACAGAGTGAGTGCCAGGATAGCCAGGGCTACACAGAGAAACCCTGTCTCGAAAAAACAAAAAAAAAAAATTGTTTCCTATATTTACTTAGAGACACATAAAGCCATTTCTTTCATTTACTACAGGAAAGAGACTAATAGGGTAAGGAGGGAAAAACAGGACAGGGAGCAATGGAGTATGAAGATGTTCCACACACAGGATATAATTGAAAGAGATTGTCTTTACGGAACCCAGCCACTACATACTGGGAATACATCAACTTAAAATTAAATAAATAAAACTCTGTAAGAGAAGATGAACTTTTCTGCCCAAACTTCCAAATGTAAGAATTTGTTCATCTGAAAACAAAAGAAAAATACAGCAAACAACACTTCAGAGTATGGCCTGGAAGGCATGCCCTCATCCAGGAGTCTTTCTGGGGCCCTCAGGAAGGAGGCAGGACTACAATGCATAAAACCCTAAACCTAGGAGGAGTCATGTGTATGCTGGGTTGGTTTGGAGCATTATATGCAGTATGTTAGGGTTCTAGGAATGCCTCCAAAAATGGTTAAACTTGTCAAAATTGCGTGTTGAGAGAGAGGAGAGAGATCTTACAAGGCTCCAAGTGCTTTTGATTTCTGGGCTAGGGCACCTGCTGCTGGTGGTGGGATAACAGTGAAGCCACACATGGTGTTTGGCAGTATCTCACACAGACTGAAGCGTTTGTGAGTCCCACAACCTTGCTCTTACAAAGCCAGAGTTCCAGGTGCCAAAATAGTTGATTAGAATATTAGAGTTTCAATTATGACACAAGTTACAACTGAAGGTATAGCCAGAATGACTAGAAATACCCTAGTCAAAATACAAGTGCTCTTGGCTGATCCATACATTTCTTCTCTCAGTAAACATTCAGTGGTTAAGATTCAGGGGCTTCTGTAGAAAGGCTTCTGTGGCAACCACAGTCCTGAAACGGACAACTTTCAGTAGACAGTAACTATTAGACTGAGATTCTCTGGAAGCAGAGCTGGCCTTTTTTT
>NW_022196903.1:53361829-53378964 GCF_008632895.1 Mastomys coucha
GGTTTTTTGAGACAGGGTTTTCTCTGGGTAGCCCTGGCTGTCCTGGAACTCACTCTGTAGAACAGGCTGGCCTCGAACTCAGACATCTGCCTGCCTCTGCCTCCCAAGTGCTGGGACCAAAGGCATGTGCCACCACTGCCAGGCCCAGACCTGGCCTTTTACTCAACAACTGAAGGGAACCAGTCATTCTGCAGGAGTGGAGATTGTGCACACAGCACAGGGGGGTATGGGTATACAGGTTGAGAAAAGGAAACTTTGGGTATGTAGATTACATGATCAGGCCAGTTCCTCTGCAGCCTCACAGTGGCAGATAACCAGTGGGTGCTTCTATGCTGATCTCCTTATCAGGAACTTCCTGGAGCCCAGCAGGCCACAGGTGTTACCAGTCAGGTCAACTTTACTGTCTGGAGTTTCTCAGTCCATCTGAAGCTTTTAGATCATTTATCCTTCAGTAACAAGACTGCACAAAACATTTTTTAATCATTTATTTTTATTTTATATGCATTGATGTTTTTCTTGTATGTATGCCTGTATGAGAGTGTCAGGTCCTGGAGTTATAGACAGTTGTAAGCTGCTGTGTAGGTGCTGGAAATTGAACCTGGGTCCTCTGGGAGAGCAGTTGGTGCTCTTAACTGCTAAGCTATCTCTCCAGCCCTGAACAAAACTTCTGATACCCTTAATTTGGGAAAAAGCTTCAAAGTTTTTGAGTAGATCTTTCAAGTAAGGTTATTCCCAGCATAATGAAGTAATAATAATTTCATGCAGAGGAGGTATGGGACTGAGAGAAAAGTCAATGGTATGTTTCTTCTTCCTCTTCTTCCTCCTCTTCTTCCTCCTCCTCTTCCTCCTCTTCCTCCTCCTCCTCCTCCTCCTTCTTCTTCTTCTTCTTCTTCTCCTTCTTCTCCTTTTCCTCCTCCTCCTCCTCCTCCTCCTCCTTCTCCTTCTTCTTCCTTTTCTCCTCCTTCTTCTCCTTCCTCTTCCTCTGCTTCTTCCTCTTCTCCTCCCTCTCCCTCCCCCTCCTCTTCTAATTAATTAATTTCTTTATTCTTCTCTCATCTATTACATCCTAACTGCAGTTTCCCCTCCCTTCACTCCACCCATTCCCTGCCCCTCTCCCTCGGGCCTACACCTCCTCTGTTTCCCTTCAGATAAGAACAGGCCAGTAGGGATATCAACCAAGCATGGCATAACAAGTTACAATAAGACTAGGCACTACCCCTAGTATTAAGGCGGGACAAAGCAACCCAGTAGAAGGAAAAGGGTCCCAAAAGTAGGCAAAAGAGTCAGAGACAGGCTCTGCTCCGCTGTTGTGAGTCCCACAAAGAAAAGGCCCACCCTGTTTGTTGGTTCAGTAGCTGTGAGCCCCTGTGAGCCCTGCTAAGTTGATTGGATGGGCCTTGTTCTTGTGGTGCCCTTGACCCCTCTGCCTCCTATAACCCTTTCTCTCCCTCTTCTGTGGGGTTCCTCTGGTGCTGTCTCATCTTTGGCAGTGAGTCTCTGTATCTATTCCCATCAGTTGCTGTATGACATCTCTGATTGTGCTAGGCTGTGGTTTGGAGGAGAGTATGTTTAAGAGGCCCTGCCACCTGTAAAATCTTAAGCAGAGGGTTTTTTGTTTGTTTGTTTGTTTGCTTTTGTTTTTATTTACAGTCCAAATGCTGCCACCCCTGCCTGGCCCCACTCCCTCACACACACAGAATTTCCCCCTCCCCCTTCCCCTTCTCTTCTTAGTGGGTGCCCCCCTGCCAGGTATCCCCCCACCCTAGAGCATCAGGTCTCTGCAGGGTTAGGAGAATCCTCTCCCACTGGGGCCAGGCATAGCAGCCCTGTTGGGGAAGGTTTGAATTAAAATGTCACATTTTGTACCCCTTCATTAGCATTGTAAAGCACATGTTGTCAAATGGAAAGGAAGAGGTTCCCATACCTCTCCTGGAATGAATCCAGGCCACAGGGTCATGTGTCATTGCTGCCAGTCACGAGGACATTGCAGAATGGACAACTGCTCCATTAAAAGAGGAATTGAATAGGCAAATTAAAATAAAGAAACTGGCTTACTTCTGACTCCATTACAAAAAGAAAACTTCTAGTCAGTCCTTGGGAAGCTTCCCAACTGTGCTGCACAACAGAAGAGACTGTGGTGGGCAACCTGCAAATGGGTCCTAATCCTTTAAAAATGACCTTTCCATTAATTGCCACAGCTCTAGCCCAGGCAACATGAAGTCCATTTTCCTGGTCTTTCGTCAGTTCCACTTTTAGGAGTAAGTCTTGAGGCTAATTTTTCAACAAGGAACAGATCTGTTACTATGTGATACCAAAGCCACAAGTTGGTCTCCTGCCAAGTGACTCTGTCCCATCCTTGCTTCTGAAGTGTGAGGTACAGTGTCAATTTTCATCTAGGAAATAAAAGTACCATCTGGCAGGGTGACCAGCATCTTGGCCTTTTCTCCTGATGAAGACCAGAGAGCCAGGCCTGTTAGAGTGACCAGTAGTATCAACTGAGAAAGTAAATCTGTGCATATTCAACCTCTCTACACTTCCCCCAAAGTACATAGATATGTATTGTAGGACTTAGCATTGAAGGTAAGATAGTTAGCTTTAATTATTTAAGAGGCAAGTCCAGCTGGGCCTCGTTGCACTGATCTGTAATCTCAGCTGCCTAGGAGACCAAGGCAGGTGAGTTCCATGTTCAAAACCTGCTTGGAATACAGAATGCATTCATGCCAGCTTAAGTAAGGTAATGAGACTCTTCCTGAAAGTAAAAAATGTACAAAGGGCTGAGGATATAGGACTGTACTTGTAAAGATGGGGAAAGAGTGGAAGGAGAAAGGGAGAGTGGGGGAAAGACAGACGGACAGACAGACAGACACACACACACACACACACACACACACAGAGAGAGAGAGAGAGAGAGAGAGAGAGAGAGAGAGAGAGAACATTCTTGCTGATGAGTTTTTTGACTTCTCCAGACCCATTTGCTGAGTCCAGCCAGAGCCATCTCTGGCATGTAGTCACTGTACTTGCTGTGCTCTAAGTCTCTTCACCTGTGTCATTCTTCTCACAAGATTTCCTGTTCTCTTTGTTCCCCTCCTTTCGAACCTAGCTCAAATATTGCTGAAAGAGAATACTTGTTCTTTATTATGGGGGGAGCTTTTTGAGACAGGGCTTCTCTGTGTAACACTGTTCTATTGTTCTTTTTTTTTTTTTTTTTTTTTTTTTTTTTTTTTTTCTTTTTTGGTTTGGTTTTTTTTGTTGTTGTTTGTTTTTTGTTTTTTGTTTTTTTGCTTTTTTTGTTTTTTGTTTTGTTTGTTTGTTTTGTTTTGTTTTGTTTTTGTTTTTTTGAGACAAGGTTTCTCTGTATAGCCCTGGCTGTCCTGGAACTCACTCTGTAGACCAGGCTGGCCTCAAACTCAGAGATCCGCCTGCCTCTGCCTTCCAAGTGCTGGGATTAAAGGCATGCACCACCACTGCCCTTGTAACACTGTTCTGGTACTCACTCTGTAGACAGATCTCGGACTCAGAGATCCACCTGCCTTTGCCTCCCAAGTGCTCAGATTGCTACCACCACTAGACTTATTTGTCCATTCTTATATACAATTGATATCTTAGTGTAAATAAATTTCTCAGTGCATTGACATATACTTAAAGTAAAATGATGAATTTTGATACACATAATATATCACACAGGTCTATTCTTACAATCTTCATTTTTCTTATCATTTGTTATGAATAAAGAGTTGTATACATTTACCACTCAGTTTTCCCCTCTTCTGTTAAGACTGAAGTTCACTGAGGTATGCGGAAGGGCCTCACCTACTGTCTTAGGATTTCTACTGCTGTAATAAAACACTGTGATTAAAAGCAGCATGGGGGGAAGGAAGGGATTTATTTCATCTTACAACTCTCAGACCATACGCTGTCACTGAAGGAGGTCAGGGCAGGACCTGAAGCAAAAGCCATGAAAGGACACTGCTTCTGGCTGGCTCCTCATGGCTTTCTCAGACTTCTTTCTTATATAGCCCAGATCCAACTGCCCAGGAGTGGCAGCACTGCCCATGGTTCACTTGTCCCTCCCACATCAAGCAATCAAGAAAACACCCCATAGATTTACCTACAGAGAATCTAATGGACACGTTTTCTCAATTAATATTACCTCTTTCCAAAATATATTGGGGTTTGTTTCAAATTGGCAAAAAACCAAAAGCAAGCAAACAAACAAAAAACAACCAACATACCTACTTTACCCACTGTGGGGTTGTAGACATCAAAGGTGCCGAACAGTTACTTGTCAAATAAATAAATTGAAAGAACACAAAGACTATAATTTCAGCCTTTTCCTAAGTCATCTCTGCCTGTGTCTGTTTTAAATTCCTGCTCAATATTCCAAGAATGTCTGGTTTCCTATTGACTGACTTATGGCCTTCTCTGTAGTCATATTACTATTCTCAAAGGTCCATCACATACTCTTGTCATCAACTTTTTTTTTAATACATTGTCTGGTGTCATTAGCCATGACCAACCCTGCTGTGTACGAGACCCAGAGTATGGGCATGTTAAATGGAGTTCTAGAAAGTTACATGGGCCAGAGATGAAGGAGAATTTATCAGTTTTGCCTGGAATTGCCCTTTAGTGATGATTTCCTAGTCAGTGAGACTCTTAGATGGTTCAGACCAATGTCTTAACTGTAAAGCACTCACTTCCTTTGCCTGTTAGACATTAGGATCAAGATGTGGAGAGTAAACAGCAGTGTTACAGCCTGGAGTTTTCTTAGTATTCTTCTATTTTGCTGACTGTGTTCCTCTATTTCCCTATATTTCCCTAGTGGTTAAGCAAGTGCTCTAGATGCTTTCTTAATTATTAAATGTTCACTTCATAATGTAGAAAGGTATTAGGAAGGATAAAGGTCTATTTATGTGGTTTTGAAGTGAAGAATTGGAAATGCTGAAACAATGACAGAGACTAGATTTGGCAGTGTCTTCTGTTTAGACTAAAATGTTGTTTGAAACCGATCACCTGTAGCCACTGTGATAGAGATTTTTATTTTTGTATTTTCAAGTGTCTCAGTGCTCGTAGCTTCTACTCTGGGGATACCTCAGAGGTCTGCAGGATGAGTCTCTCACCGGTGTCCTCCATAAGAGAAGGGTCCCAAGGTGAAACAGTTCAGAGACACCCAAGGCCAGTTGCACGACCTCCTGGCTGGAGGTCAGAGACACCCAAGGCCAGTTGCACGACCTCCTGGCTGGAGGCTTCTCACAGATTGCTGGATCTCTGGTGTTCCAGGACCCCGGGAGAATCTTCAGGCATTTTTGTTGCAGTTCTCCAGCCTGGCTTCAGCCTGTGTCTTGAACTCTGACACACATCTCCGTTCTTTGCAGGTTCCTGCTGATGATGGGTGTGCTGTTCTGCTGTGGAGCTGGTTTCTTCATTCGCCGGCGCATGTATCCGCCACCACTCATTGAGGAGCCCACCTTCAATGTGTCCTATACCAGGCAGCCACCAAACCCCGCCCCAGGTCAGCCAGCCTCATCCTCGTCTGCCCTCCTTATAATCTGTGTGACCTCTTCAGACATCTATTATGCCCCACCCGGAGTGTGCTAGAAGAGATAAATCAGGCTACTTGACCATTTAAGTTCTGATGAGCAACTTTATTGTTTCTTCCTGCTGATAGCCATGCAATGTTGTGTGTGTGTGTGTCATCTCATGTCCTTATTTTGTTACTGATGAGCCCACTCATTCTTCTTTCTTCTTGGTTTTCTCTTGAGGTACCAGAGGGGGAAGAGCGTCGGTAGGGGGCAAAACTTGGTCTTGAGAGATTTTTAGGATTGCTGTTTAAGAAGAAAACGTGTACTGTCTAAAAGTCTAGGTCATTTTGCTGCTGTGGCTGACATGCCTGGGATCCTCTAGGGCCAGAAACTGCAGTCTTGGCCTCAGAGCTTTAGTATTTCACCATAAAATAGCAGTGAGGCATTAAGTAAAGGATTAATTGCAGGGACTTTTCCCTCTTGTCCAGAAGGAAGCCTCTCACTTGTCAGGCTTTGGGGAGGTTTGAAACAATAACCTTCTATTGAACCAAGAGAAGAGAGTCACACTTGCAGAAAGAAAAAGTTTTACACAATCAAATGTAAATAAACTGACATAAATTCATATGTACATTCATACATCCCCATTCAAACAAACTGGGCTCACTTGACATACTTATCTCGTAATTAAATATTTAACAGACACACACATCCATTCTTACATATGTTTATGGAGCGAAAGACCAAGCAGAAAAAAACTCACTCATCCTGGATGAAAAATGAGCTCCAATCTTTATTTCATAGAGAAATAAAAAGCTTTTACACTTTTATTGCTAAATGAGTTAAACCTAAGTCTACAAGAGGAAAGCTCTGTCCTCTTTAGTAAGAAAGACTAAGCCTGCCTTGCTATTAAGAAGAGACCTGTTCTTTCCCATGATAAGGAAAAGCCTGCCTGATCCTTCTGCTCTATCTACAGCTTCTTCTGTTTTCCTCTTTCCCTCTGTATTCTATATGTTGCTCTCTTAATATTTTTAAGTTGCCTTATAATTTCTAGGTTATTCTTTCTTCATCTTTCCTTATGCATTTTATATATTGCTCTCTTCATTTAAGTTGCCTTATAATTTCTAAGTTATTCTACTCTGCATTCTGCTCCTAGTCCTGCTCTCTCCTCCTGTTCTGATGTGACAATGATAGTGTCCTTACTCTCAATGCCTTTATTTCCAATGCTATGCTTGCCAATGCAATCTTTCCTAGTCTTCTGTGCCTTTTCTAGGAGAAGAGATCACATGCATCCCTTTTTTTACAAAAGTTTACTTAGAAGTTCAAACATAAATTCAAATCATATATTGAGTAAGAAGTATACAAGAGAGAATGTATACATGACTATTCATTAAGAGTAATTAATTGTAGGGCAGCAGTAAACACCTTCATAGAAGTTACCCTTGGCCTTGTAGAACATATTACCTGAAGCAGTGTTTCAGTATCAAAGAGAATTAGCTATTTCTTAGTTCTTACAAGACAATTTTTCCTTAACTGTGTAAATCTCCCACATATTATAGTAGTTGGTGCTTCCTCCCCTCAAGACTCAGGCCGCTCTGGGTGTATGCGGTCCCCTTCCCTGGAAGGAGCCCTCTGTACATGGAGAGTTGCAAGGTGCCAGAAGGCAGAGTAGGCAGGCACTGGTTCTAGAGTAAAGATTTTTTGTTTCATGAATTTGAGGACCAGTATGTTGATTGCATTCACACAACTGTGCTCCGAGTCACACTGCTGTGCTCCCAGTCACACTGCTGTGCTCCTAGGAACACTGCTGTGCTCCCAGGCATACTGCTGTGCTCCCAGTCATGCTGCTGTGCTCCGGAGCACTGCAGGTAGATGACTGGACTTGGAGGGACAGTTCTTTCCTCTTGTAACATTTCTATTACACAGAACAAGTAAGTCCAATAGATCTACTATATCTTATGGACCTTGGTGAACAAAACTGTAGTTAAAAATTTGCTTAGAAAAAATTCACGTACAGACTAGGACTAATGTATTCTTATTATACTTACAGATACTAATAGTAAGTTAGATGACAGAGGTCTATAGGATACAGTGTAGTATGGGCAATGGTGATTTCATGGGTGTTATCTTCAGACCCATCAGGTTGTGTACAATAAATAAGCACAGTATTTAATTTGCCCATCATGTTTAAAATGGAACTCTGAGGAGTGGGAAAGTTGAATGTAACAGGTAATGTAGCCTGTCCTGCTTTGCTGGTGACATGCTCAAGATGCAAAGAGAACTCTTCTTCTACCTGACACTTGGCAGAGTTTTCCTCTTCCAAAAAGTCTTTCTTTACTATTTTTAGGATTATCACCAAGAAAGATGTGGATGTATATTTTCCATACCAGTTCACTGGAGCCACACCTTCAATTTTCATTGCAGTATGGCATCATTTTGTATTCATACATGGATCTTATTCATACATGGATCTTATTCTTTTAACTTCGAAATTTGTGCTCTGTTGGAACGTAAAATACAATTTTTCATTTAAAACATTAAATGGCTTCACATTAAAACCATTCACCAGCGGCTTTCATCTGGATCCATCACTCTTGGATAGAGAAAGGGCATGCAGGACAACATATCCTGCATGTCTGGAGCTGCTCCAGTGTCAGGACTGATGCTCCTGTAGTCATCCAAATGAGAGCCAATGTGGTGAGCAGGTGATAAAATGAGAGCCACACTTTTGTCTGTGCAGCTCATCCTGCTTGCCCTGTGGTGTCCGAGTAGTGTCAGAGGAAAATGCATCATGGCCACTCACGTTTCTCATTTTTGACAGCAATGAACCCTGTCTGTGTAACTTTGGTCTCACTTTGGCTACACCCAGTAAATCAGAAGATCTTACCAAAGTTTATTTCAGACCTGTATTTTTCCTGAGAAACATTTGCTGCCTATTTTCACAGTTAATAGTCTCACTCTGCCCCTCTCTGCCTTCTAAGAAAACAAGGAACATGTAGTTGGAGCTAAAATCTACAACTCAGTGCTCTAAATCCAGCTTCGAGGACAGAAACCTGATTATCTAGATACTGTTGATTTAGCATTAACTTTCTTTTTTTTTTTTTTTTTTTGAAATTCAATTTTTTTATTAGATAGTTTCTTTATTTACATTTCAAATGATATCTCCTCTCTGGTTTCCTCTCCCCCCCCCCAAAAAAAACCCCTGTTCCCTCCCCCCTCTCCCCTGCTTACCAGCCCACCCTCTCCCACATCTTGGCTCTGGCATTCCCCTATACTAGGGCATAGAACCCTCATAGGACCAAGGGCCTCTCCTCCCATTTATGACTGACTTGGCCATCCTCTGCTACATATGCAGCTGGAGCCATGAGTCCCACCATGTGTACTCTTTGGTTGGTGGTTTAGTCCCTGGAAGCTCTGAGGGTACTGGTTAGTAGCATTAACTTTCCAACACCTAATTTTGTAGATAAAAAAGCACTATTCTTTCATACTAAGTATGTGTACTGAGTTCCTTAAGCACCCCCATGGGCATTTCATGGCTTACACCCTAGTGAAGTAGCCCAAAGCATTCACACAATGACCTTATCAGCCATCTACATCTAATTTCCCTATCTACAAATTTAACCAAGCACAAGTCAGAAGTAAATGAAGAAATATTATATCCATTCTGTGCATGCATAGATTTTTTCTTAACATTATTTCATAAACAATATAGTATTAACAGACATTTGTATAATACTTATATTTCTCTAAAATATTGAATAATCTAGAGTTTATTTAATATATATATAAAGATGTTTGTGGTTATACATTGTGCCATTGGATACAAGAAACTTGAACATCTGCAGATTTGGTTTTCTATAACTGGTTCTAGATGCCAAAGATGATTATATATAGTTACTGTGCTGGCTAGTTTTACATCAACTTGACACAAGCTAGAGTTACCAGAGAAGTGAGAGCTTCAGTTGAGAAATTGTTCCATAACATCTGTCTGTACCTGTCTCGAAAAAACCAAAAAGAGAAGAAGGAGGAGAAGGAGAAGGAGAAGGAGAGGAGAAGGAGAAGGAGAGGAGAAGGAGAAAGGGAAGGGGAAGAAGAAGAAGAAGAAGAAGAAGAAGAAGAAGAAGAAGAAGAAGAAGAAGAAGAGGAAGAGGAAGAGGAAGAGGAAGAGGAAGAGGAAGAGGAAGAGGAAGAGGAAGAAGAGGAAGAAGAGGAAGAAGAGGAAGAAGAGGAAGAAGAAGAAGAAGAAAGTGTCTGTAGGCAAACCAGTAGGGCATTTTCTTAATTAGTGACTTATTGGGGAGGGACCAGCCCATTCTGGGTTTTGCTATCTCTGAGCTTGTGCTCCTGAATTCTGTAAGAAAGCAGGTTGAGCAAGCCATAAGGACCACACCAGTGACCAGTGCTCTTCCATGGCCTCTGCATCAGCTTCTGCCTCCGAGTTCCTGCTCTGCTTAAGCCCCGGACTGCCTTTGGTGATGAACAAACCTTTTCCTCCCTAAGTTGCTTTAGTCATGGTATTTCATCACAGCAATAGCAACCCTCATTAAAACAGTTGCTAACCATAACAGAGGCAAAATTGCAGTGCTTTTAAACCAAGTGAACTGAAAACTTCATCTGGTGTTCAGAATAAAGATGATTAAGAAGGCACATATACTGAAGCTGAGCTGGGGAAGGGGTTGCAGACAAGATTAGTGGATCAGATTGTGTGGTGATGACATCTCATCAGACTCTTTAAAATGTCCATGTAGAGACTCAGGAGCTTCACAGTTTTAACTCGCTACTTTAATCCCAATGGGTGTAAGAGTCTACATCAGGAGGGACACCAAACTTAAAAAAAAAAGTGCCTGTGAAAGCATCAAAGGCCATTAGTCAATCTGCCAGTGGGAGGATGCCAAGGACTAAGGACCACTGAGTGTCCTACCTCTTAGATATACATTGTTTTCATATGGTTAAGAGGCTGAGGGAGGTGAGGATTTACACATCCTATCCATGCTCTGGTGGTACCTGGAAGCATTCAGAAACACGGTGCCCTTATTTTATTCTACAGCCACCCCTGTTGCAGACCCCATTGGAGTTAAAGAATCCCCATTGCAGGAGACAAGGATTTAGGTCCCTAGCGCCATTTGTCCCAAATTCCTTTTCTAAGAACATAAACTTAGTTAATCATGGTAGCACACAAAGGATGCATGCCCAGTCAACGCTGAGGCATATGCACAGATTTTGTGCATTTATCTGGGGACTCCTTTGGTAATCTAAAGGACGAAAACTGGATTTTAGTGAATTATAAGTTCAGCATGTTTAAGAAACACTGCTTTCTCACTGAGCAGTAGGCCCAGCCCTTGACTTTTAGAGACAGGATTTTACAGTATAGACCACTAGTAGACACCACTGCTGCCGCCGCCACCGCCACTGTCACTGTCTCTATAACCTCTACCACAGGCTTTCCAGCATGTACAAATCTGGTAGTTGTCAAGTTTCTCCTCTAAAGAAGAAAGTTCTTGGTAGATATAACTTGCCCATCTGTCATATCTGCTTTTTAAGTATTCTAAATGTATCTCCATGTTCAAACATTTTGTAAAATTTTAAGATATATCTAGCTTGCTAATTCCTACAAAATTCATGAACTGGTACTCGTGTAACTTGAGTAGCCATACTGTGTGGACATTACAAAAACAGACCAAGCTATATCTCCAGTACACAGAAAACACCCTTCCCTGTGCTCACCTGTCATGGAGTTAGGGCCCCCTTCCTGCTCCTCTGGTCCTCAAGGGCAGAAGGCTAAGTGTATAGAGTAGCCACTTCCTTCTGCCACAGAAGAAGCCACATATCTCAGGGAACTGCCAGGCATACCCACATGGGCCTGTGGGAGTTACCAACCTGCCTGAGACCTTTGGCCACCCTGGATGACAGATCCTCTTTGCCTTCATAAAATGGTGCAGGATTGGAGACCTTAACTTAAGATACAGTGAATTTCCAGCAAAATTGGGTTCAAAGTGTAATGGGACTATGATGAATCTGGGCCAAGAGTAAGCTCTATCAAATTTAGCTACCTTGTTTTTCCTCTCTCAGAATTCGGATGGATATCTGTGTCTCCGTAGAATAATCCGCTATTGTCTCATTCTCCTGTACTTTATTGTACTCTGAAGACTGATAGGATATTTTAGCAATATCTCTCTCCAGAGGAATTGTACCCCGCAGGGCACAGCCATGTATGTCTCTCTTGCTTGTTACCAAATTTAGGTGTTTACTGTCTCGAGAAATGTTCTGTTTCTAATAGACATAATGCAGTGAATGATGGGGCAGAAGCTCCTCATAATATTGAGATGTGCCAGATGGTAGGTTTTTGCACTCAATGTTTGGTTATCTGTCTTTCAGGAACACAGCAAATGGGACCACCGTATTACACTGACCCTGGAGGACCCGGGATGAATCCTGTTGGCAATACCATGGCTATGGCTTTCCAGGTCCAGCCCAATTCACCCCACGGAGGCACAACTTACCCACCCCCTCCCTCCTACTGCAACACCCCCCCACCTCCCTATGAACAGGTGGTGAAGGACAAGTAGCAAGATGCTTCATCGGAGGCAAAGACAATGGACAGGCCCTTTTGCATTCCTCCCCATCCTCACCAATACTTGCTGATAGGGTGGTCCAAGGGCAAACTTGGATATTTCAAAGCAAGCCCAGCTCTCTTTCAAGTTTTTTTGTGGAGGACAATTGAATCCACACTGTCTCCTCTGTTGCTTCTGTTTCTGATGTAGTCTGTGCTCTCTGAGAGAGTGTGGCAGCAGTCCCTGAGGGTTGATATTCCTAGGGTTACCAGGGGAGATCCTCGGGAGAGAGGCTAAGAGGAAAGGAAGGTATAGCCTATGTGTTAGGGGCCAGATAAAGCGTTCAGGCTGAGATAAGACTCACACAATGCAGTAGTTGGCAGTGAAGTTCGAAGAGACACTATCCACTGTCCCAGACCATTCTCCTAATAGAAGCTGTGCGGATGTGCTGTCGATACTCGTTGGTCTCCACTCACATTTTGAAAATAGGCTTTACTCTGCAAGAATAGGAAAGACTCAAGTGCATATTGCTTCCACTGAAAAATGAGGGTCAGAATCAGGCCTCAGTTGGACATCTGTTGTTAAATAAAGGCCATTAGAGAGGGGAAATCTTTAAGTTAGGAAAAAATCCCCAAATGGAGACATTGCATTTTATGAATCATGGTCTGGCTTTTCCTTTAGTGCATGTGTTGAAGTGAGGGTGTGTCCTTTGAGATCAGATGGAGAGTGTGAACTCTGCTTCTGTGGAGGGGTCTCTACTCAGAGGGCTCCAACACCCTTTTCTTAGGTAGTTCTGGTGATGGGTTTTATGGACAATATAGAGCTGAGCGACACATTAGGCTGGGTAATTACATTGACCCTTGGAGAGGGGGAGGACAGCCAAAGAAATCCAGCAAAGCAAGACCAGCATTGCTGAGTAAGAGCTAGGGTTGTATGTGATCCCAGCAGAGATGTGCTGGCCTCAGAAGAGGGGACGTTTGCTGTTAGTTGCACAGACGACATAATCAAAAGTAGAGAAAGAAGTGTAGTTAGAAATGCTGTTTCCCAGGTGAGAATAAGAGCTCATCCATAGATTTACAAGTAGTGGCTGGAGTTGTTAACAGTACGGAGTTCTGTTCCCTTTCGTAGTTAGTCACGTTGCTGTGTATTTAAACCCAGGTTGAGACCTTGTGTACTAAGAGCAAGGAAGTATAGCTAAGATGTCTAGATTATTTATGTATAGTATGGTGGGTAGTGGGGCTGCAAGGAAGGGGGCTGACATTGTAAATGAACTAATCAGAGCCATTTGATAAACTGTTACTTGTCGAATGGGACATCCAAACGTGTCACTTGGGTGGACCTTGAGTATTCTTTACCACCTACAAGACCAGGAGGCATGGTGTCATTCTCCGTTGAGGTATTTACATGAGGCAGAGGTTCAGAAATCAACAGTAGCTGTGTGGGCTTAGTTTAAGGACAGAAAGCATAGAGACTGATAGACAGTTTCACAGGAAACTGCGGGGAAGGAATGGATAGCTTTAAAGACAGTTTGTGGATGCAGATGCTGCTTCCCATCATTGAGCACCTTTGTGTCTCTGGCTTCCTGTCACTGGATCCAGTACCCCTCCATGCTTGGGTCCTTGTTTTACATAAAACAACAAAGCACAATGTCTGCTGTTTACAATCAAGATGACTACATGATCCAAACATTTCCTCTCTCCTCTATCACTTGTGGCTTTAACTTCAATTTTCTCTGTTCCTTTTTAAAATCAAGAAGCACAGTCAGAGCTGCCCCTGGGATTGCATCAGGGAACAGCTGATCAAGGCACTCAGTGTCCATGACTAAATCTTATCTTTTTGATAGCAAATCCTTTTGAGAAACTGAACAACTGATCGGGCTCAGCAATTTTATACTCCAGTGTCTGTGTAAGATAAATTTTGTTTGCTATAGAGCCCACGTTGGAATTCCTTCAGACGTAAACACACTGACAATGCCTATGGAAATTGCACTTCTGGGGATGGTTCCCAGCATTCTTGTTTTCTTGTGTTTGGTGAGTAAGGCTCACCCCTTCCAGCAGCTCCACGTATGTGTGCTGAGGTCCTGTAGAGCCAGTGCTTGGGGACAGACCTGAAGCAGACTTGTGCATGCTCTTTCTTGGCAACACTTGGCTCATATTTCTTGTTCTCTTTTGATAGAGTCCTGTTTCCTATGTATTTAAAAAAATAAAAGTGAATTTAGTCATATGCTGTGATTTTTTTGGGGGGGGAGTGAGGCTGGGGAGTAAGAAAGAGATGGAGATTGAGTTCCTAATGAGAAATTATGCACAATTGATCATGAATTCACATGAAGGCATAGTAGGGTAGACGATGCTCTCCTCCTACAGAGCTGAAAGTTAAATGTTACCCAGGAATATATGTTCCACTTGATCAAATGACATGTTTTGAAAAACCAAGATAGGAAAAAGTTGTCCAAGTAAGTAGAGAAGCAGAATTGCTTCCCTCACAGGGGATGGTAGTACTGGTGCAGCATTGTGGCCTTTTCTTCTACAGTTACTGGCCCTCACTGTAAAGTCCCACTCTAGAGCTGAGTGTGGTGTTATTCAGATATAACATCAGCTAGTTGGGTACCTGACTGAAAGGACTGTATGAATTCAAGGAGTTCAAGACAGGCTAGATTAGAGAGCAGTTCTCTCATCCTGCTTTCTGTAGTGTGCTATTCTGCTTCTTTGGTAAGACTGATGATTTGGCTGCAACAGTTAAGCTGAATTTTGGATAAATTACTAAATGACAGTTTTATATTCTCACTTCTTAAAATACTTGTCTTAGAAGCCTGGCCCCTTCTCTGTTTGTCGACTCACATTTGGAGTATTTATTTCAGGGCTATAGCCAGACCATGGTATTTTCATTGAATGTTCTGAGAGGTATCTTAATTCTCTATTATCTTCTACTTTACAGATTTACAAATTACATTGTCCTGTTGGGGAAATGAGGAAGATAAGCTTGGGGTATCACAGCCCTTCTGTTCATGAATGCATCTAAAGATTGGGGATTTCAGGAGAGCAACTAGGAAAAACTGTGTGCTCTTCCCATCTCTTTACTCTCCACTCTGTGGCTGGGCCTTTTATTGAAGTGTTTTATTCAGTTCTTATTACAAAATAGCACATCTGACAAGTACATCTGCTCAATACATGACAGTACGTGGATTTTTCAAAGGTCTATTTATACTATTTACATATAGTCATCAACACACAATGATCCATTTCATGTTAAAAACTTACTCATGTTACAAGCACAGCCTCAAAGCAATGCATGAGTGTGAAATAGTCATAAACTCTGCGTAAGTGAAGCTGCGTCATGTGGTAATAAGAAGCTGTGTATGGTCGTACACAGTTGCTATCTCACTCCTCAGGAGGCTGAGGCTCAGAGGACCACTGGAGTCCAGGAGTACAGGATTTGTTTGAGTAATACACTAGGACTCTATTGCAGACGGACAGAAGGACAGATCCAGTAGATGTGTATCTGTGGGAACAAAGAAAGATGCCAGCTTCTAGATACTTCAAAATGCCATTGAGATACTTCGTCATGATTAAAACACACAAAAAACTTGAGAAAAAAAGTACTGTGAACACCATGAATTCACCACTTGAATTCCATAACTCTTGGGAATATTAAGATGATTTTTTATAGCAGTTTGCATTCTCTGACAGTTTCTGTGCTACAGTTTACAACACTGACAAGTGCTGACGGACTAAGGAAATAATCTCTATGTGGGTTTTCATGTATTTATATTTACTGTTCTACCCTTTTTACTACTTCTGGGCTTAGTTCTAATCTTATTTCTTCAGGACACCACTGTCTTAGTTAAGTTTTCTATTGCTGTGAAGAGACACCACGACCATGGTAACTCTTACAAAGGAATACATTTCTTTTCTGAAACTGGCTCACAGTTTCAGAGGTTTAGGTCATTATCTTCATGATAACAAGCCATGAGATGAATGGTTCTGTTCCACTATGAATCTTTGGATAATTTAGCTCCTCATCACAGGCCCAAAGCAATAAGACCACCCCATCATGAGATGGAACCTGGAATACTGAGCCAAACATTGGTTTTCTTTGCTATTGTTAGAGCAATGCAAAGCTGCCTAGTATAATTGCCTTCTGAATGAATGGGGAGATCGATGGTGCAAAGTGGATCCTGATGACCTGAAGAGAGTAACCCCAGTTCCTCATGTAATTGGTTGTGAGCCTAGCCTTTAATAGCTGAGTCATCTTTCCAGCCTATGCCTCATTTCCTTATCACCATCCTGCAGATGCATTTCCTAGCACCAGAGAAATGGCTATGTAACCTGCCTCTTCCCTCCACTCTGTCCACATAACTGTAGCTCTGAATATTTTTCTTAGTTCAAGACACTGTTTCTCTGGGTAAGAGTGCTGACTCTCCTGGAACTCATATTGTAGACCAGGTTAGTCTTGAACTCATAGAGATCCACCTAAGTAAGGCAGGAATCTTTATTCTACCCTCTCTGTCACTTAGCAAGGAAAGACCCCTCCATATTGACTCTAAGGTGTTGTCCTGTCTAATCAGCCCTCCTATCCAATGTCAGAGGCATTTCTTTGGAAAACTGATCTTTAGTATCTTGAATTCTTAGTACATTCAGCTTATAAACAACAAAAAGTTTCCCTCAGTGTTTTAGAAGCTTAAAAAAAAAAAGATAGAAGAGCTGAAATTAAGGTGCCAGTGGACATCCAACCCATTGTGCCAGCTGTAGAAGCCAGAGAGTGTGAACAACTATAGTGTTACAGTGAAAACAAGTATTTTAAAATTGTTAAAGAATGTCAGGGTTAAATACAGTGAAGTCAAGAGCACTGGGAAAAGTACACAAGAGGCCTTAAAGCTGGGCTCTCCAAGTGATGGTAACCACATGGACAGAGGAGCCAATTGAGTATAAGTGTCAATGTTGAGAGGTGCTGATTGGAGCCACTACTCTGTGAGTCTAAAGGTCCAGAGAGCCATCCTAAAATTTCATGGTGTGTGTGTATGTGTGTGTGTGTGTGTGTGTGTGTGTGAGAGAGAGAGAGAGAGAGAGAG